>NC_069092.1:14414968-14743634 GCF_947172395.1 Bicyclus anynana | reverse complement strand
CAAAAGAACCAAAGTCACCGATAGCTGCTGCTGTCAACACAATGCTGAAATACATTGAAGAGCCTATAGACGTTCGGATTCCAAGATGTGTGTATATCGACCATACACTGGAATGCTCTGTTTTGGTCTTTCCCACCAAGTTAATTTCAAGGAGCCTCTACTAGAAGTAACCGTCATTTTCATATATTACCAGACGCCCCATCAGCTGATGATGATGATGATGATGATGTGCTTTATATCAAGAAGAGTGAGCAACAGATAATGTGCTAAAGAAGTAAATTACACTAACAAGTTATTAAGTACGCGGTAGATTCTCCACCTAAATTCAAAGACAGAATTTACTCGTATACCATTACACAAGGAAGACTTAGTTTCTTTGAACATCTGCAAACACGAGTCCAAAGACGGAAATTGTTACGAGGGAATGAATAGGATACTAATTACGATGAATAATATCTGAGCATTGTCGAGTCAACTTCCCTCTATTGAAGATGTTACGGAATCGGAGTAGGTACGTTATACTCGTAATGGAATCACCGTGGTGTTTTGGTGCACCGATTTGAAGGTTTTAGCGGAAAATAACAATCAGCAGGTAGGTATTAGTCAGTCTATACTAATATTATACAGAGGTAAAGTTTGTGGTGTTGTAGGGGGTGATATCTGGATCTAGTGAACCGATTTTTTAAATTCTTGTACCACTAGAAAGTAACGTTAATTATGAGTGTCATAGGTTAAATTGTCGGGTGAAACCTAGGTGCATTGTTCCTATCAAACGCTTGCTTCTATTCTATATATTCTATACATATAGACAACTACTAAAGGAAGTAGTAAATAAGCGCGAAAACAAACCAAGAAATTTACCATCAAATACACGAACGATGTACTCAAAGATATAATGATAGATGATTATGATAAAAGACAGTTTAATAAAACCTTTGTGGAATCACATCTGTATAAACAACAAAATTTGTACAATAGACCAAAGTTCGATATAGTTAACCGTACTGTTTAAAGATTTAAATATAGAGTGGAGCGTTCGACCGTCTACGATCCAATAATGTAGACAGGGCATGCATTTGTCGACATAAATCTATTATGGACATCGACTGACGTTTCAAGGAAATCTTTACATGCCGGGGACATGAAATGGAAGATATTATTGGCGCACTTGGCTTCCTATTTACGGTTACACAACCGAGTTAAAGAAGTATATATATAGAATACATACATAATCAAACGATGAGTGTCCATATACTTGAGTTTGTTAGAATATTTTACATATTTGATTCAATTGTTGCTCGTAACGGAACTTCGTGGATAGGTAGCAAAAAATAAATAAGCAAAAAACGTTGTTACAGTTTTATATTAATTAACGAGGAAGTTTATTTAAATCATATAAACTATACATATAAACTATCTGTAAATTCTACAGTCTGGAGTAGAGCTATATAAAATATAGAGTTATTTTCTTCTAAAAATACTCAGTAGCACCTTGAAGCCTGGAGTTTTAAAGGACATTGTGTTAAAATCTCGTGTCTTGGACAGCAGCAGACAGCAGTCCTAGTAATTGTCATTAACATCTACTAGCAATTGCTACATACCTACTTAAAAGAGTCAAACATCGGCCTAAGCCGTGGCCTCAGACCAATTATAGAAGGACCTGTATCGCACTCATAGTCCAGAACAAAATTGTCTGTCATTTTCTGAGCAAAACGAGCTTAGAATTGGTATATATCTTATACTAAACTAGAAGTTTTTGCCCGTTTTTTACACCATTCAATTACACAGAAAGGTATTTTTACGGAGCTCTTTAACCGACGAACATGATTACAACTATTTAACATCGATTCTGTAGAGACAGCTTTTATAATCGCATTAGATCGTTGATCATATACTTTGGCAGAAAAGTAACGTCTAGCGAGGCAGGTCCTATACAATAATTGGTATGAGGTCGTGGCAGATGTAAATTGTCCATATTCCTATATTACTACAGGAGAAGGAAGAACTCTGTGCTTCTGTTGTGGGGTCATTAAAATATGGCTGAAGATGATGAATGATTTACAGAATATGGACAGATTGCAACCGATACGCTATTACAAGACTCTCTATAAAACTTGATACTGTTATTGGATCCCCGTCAAACTGTGAAAAGATAGTTACAGTTATATAACTGAGTTGTATAACGTGATGTTACGAACTTACGAGTAAGTAATAGGTATACCCTACATCTACAGGGTGGCAACGATCTATACCTACCATGATAATTCCTATGAAACCTAACATTGACATTAGCTTGTATAAGAGTAAACAGTTGAAGATTAAAACAATGATTTTAAAACCTGATTCTGAGTACTGAGATTTCGATTTATATTTTGAGAAGAAAGCAAAGCTAAATATTACATAGCCTGAGTTCAAACCCAGGACCAGGAAACCAATGGACCAATGATGTAAAGAAGTACCTCCACTTCTCTGAATGTTTGTTTCTATTTCACACGAATATTAAGTTAAGGACGAATTTTGATATGGGAAATGCCCACCGGCTAATACAACGACGGCCACGGGAACCCCACATAAAAATACATGGAGTTGATAATATTATGATGTATAATAAGGTTCTGATTAAATAATTGGCTTAACAAAAATTTGTTTCTTGAAGAAAAAACCTTTTTTATCACTCTTCTTGCGCAAAATGTTCACATGTATTCTGTGCTACACACCGGTACCAAAGCGGAGAAATAACATTTGAGGCTATATTTTTTTTTTCTTTTAGCTTCAAGCTTAACAAACTAGAAAACGTACAAACAAACCAATCATAAGCTTTAAAATACATATATCGCTGTATGGTCAACGATCTCAGCATGTCCGTTGGGGACAAATTAAAAATGAAAATGTTTCAAAATGTTGTATATATTTTTTGATAAAGTAACGATTTCATTATTAAACTAGAATTATCAAGAATTTTTTAGATATAAGTAAATACAGGCGGTTAGCATTTCCATTTGGCACACGATTATAATCATACTAGCTGACGCCGCGCGGTTTTACCCGCGTGGAAAACGGAGATAATATATCTAACACTGAAAGAATGTTTCAAATCGGACCAGTAGTTCCTGAGATTAGCGTGTTCAATCAAACAAACAAACTCTTCAGCTTTATTTATTAGTACAGATATAGATAAACTAAACGTGTACAGACAATAGCTCTATCTTTACCGTACAAGTTTCGCAAGTTAAACAAAAGCTTGTAACAATGCAGAAGAAAGAATTTTATACCACACGAAATATAGCCAAGAGAAAATCAAAAGCAAATAGTTGCTAAAATAGTTCCTTGTTGTCTAAAAAGCATACCGTCCTACGCCTTTGTGTCTAGATCTCTAAGAATAGGCTAAGAGTGTTCGCAATGGAGACCGGATTGGGAGCGGAATGGGAGCGACGCGGTGTCATGACGACCGGCGCACTGTCACAGATCCATTCAGCTAATAACCTCTGCGGTCTGCGCCTACGCACACTCGACAGAGCATTTTCCTATTATTTTATGCAGATGGATAGATTTTAGTTTTAATATAGTTCCTTGTTGTCTATAAAGCATAGCGTCCTACGCCTTTGTGTCTAGATCTCTAAGAATAGGCTAAGAGTGTTCGCAATGGAGACCGGATTGGGAGCGGAATGGGAGCGACGCGGTGTCATGACGACCGGCGCACTGTCACAGATCCATTCAGCTAATAACCTCTGCGGTCTGCGCCTACGTACAGACGACGGACCGTTTTCCTATTATTTTATGCAGATGGATGCATTTTAGTTTTAATATAGTTCCTTGAAAGCTATAAAGCATACCGTCCGACGCCTTTGTGTATAGAACTCTAAGAATAGTCTAAGTGTGTGTGCACCGGGGACCGGATCGGGAGCGGAATGGGAGCGACGTGGTCAGACAGACAGATCCATTCAGCTAATAACCTGCGCCTACGCATAGACGACGGAACGTTTTCTTATTAGTTTATGCAAATATATGCATTTTAGTTAATCTATACTAATATCATAACGAGGAAATATTTGTTTGTTTGTTTGCAGTAAATAGGCTATGACACTACTGGCCCGATTTGAAAAATTCTTTCACCCTTGAAATACTACATTCTCCCTGATGAACATAGGCTATATAATATCCTTGTATTCCCACGGGAACGGGAATTATGCGGGTGAAACCGCGGATAGTCGGCTAGTTATTAATAATTTAATAGAGGATAGCTAAACCACAGAATACATATAGGAGTATGTATACAACTAGCTAAAAGTAGAGTTCTTGAGTCCGTTTCTCGCTCAGCGAACAAGGGAATATTGATTATAAAAAATAATAAAATATTTAAAAATATTTTAATGTTTTTGCAACAACGAAACGATATTGCGATCCCATAATTAATTTTCCTTCCGTATATTTAATTTGGTAGTTACGGAACGGAACCCTAAAAATAAAAACCTGAAATCACACCCCACCGAATGTTGTGTTCGAAAATAATTAATATCTAAGTGCTAAAATCGAATTCGTAAAAAACGAACCAGTACAAATATCAGTAAAAGGAAAAAGAAAGTTACAGTCTGAACAAACATATGAAACGAATACCTACGAAAACGAATCTATAAATGATGAAAAACATCACATTTACTTCAAGCTAGCTAACAATTTATAGCAGACAGTGGTGAACACAGATCGTGCGACCAAGGTAAGCAGAGGCAGATAATAGAAGGATGAAACCCAGCACTTATACATATCACTGACGTTATACAGTACTCATTAACATTAATACATGGTGCTGATAACACAACAACTCTTGAAAAACAACAAAAAGTGACTCACATTGTAAACTTTTCAACTTTATACACACGAGGCCGATAAGTCCTTTGAGGCAATCGATGTACAGAATATCATTCATGTTTGAACACTTTCTACAAACACACAAGTGAAAACACCGAAAGTCACACATACAGTAAACACACACCTGATGCTCCTCATAGTTTTATATCAGTACAGAGTAGCAACGACCTTCGTACCGTGCTCTTATCGTGCTTGTTTTTGTTATTAATCACAATTCGCTAGTAATTGTTCGATGACATCAGGCTAGATGGATTTGGTTAAATATACCGGTAATTAGTTGCAATTTTCTATTGGAGTAACGCCTTCATCGACAATGGCGTGAAAGTGATTACCCGTAATTGGCTAGGTGTTGAACAGAATTTATTGATTCATTTAGAACCTTGTTTTGATCTTTCAAAGAATACAACGAGAAACTTAAGTTAACTTACTAATAGCTAGAAAATCATAATCACGTGAAATTAAGGCTAGAATACTGGCTGCATTCAGGTTGAACACCCAGGATGATCATCATCGTCATTCACACATTCGGTTGTCACTGTTGAGCTCGAGTCTCCACTCAGAATAAGAGGGTTTAGGCCTTCACCACGCTGAGAATTAAGAAAAATTCTCAGGTATGCAGGCTTCCTCAAGATGTTTTTCTTTCACCGTCTGAGACACGTGATATTGCTTTCTTAAAACGCTCATACCTAACTGAAAAGTTATAGGTGCATGCCCCGAACCGAATTCGAACCTACGAGTACGTCCGAATCGAAACACGTATTAGGAAAAATTTTACGATCTCCAAGAAATTAATTTGGCTTTGGATATAGTGGTAACTGATAAGATAACAGACCAAGCGATTTTTTTGTGAATGTACATTGTACATAGAAAACGCTAAAACTCGCGGTGTGTGTAATATTACTAAAGGAGAGTCGTTGACAAGAAAAATAGACTTCAAAAGCAGGCAAACTACGCTTATTAAGAAAAATAATAATTAACAAACAAACATTTTCATCCGTTTTTATAACATTCATACTACATACTAATTAATTATGCTAAAATGATGAAGTTGTTAATAATCTTGTATTTTTTTAAGTTATATGAATATTATGTGTACCTAATATCCTAATCTAATCTATGTTTTGAATTTTTAAAAGATATGCGTATTTTTGAATTTCACCTAATACATTTGTATTAACAGATTATAATGTAATCCTTGGATTAGAAATAATATGTAAGGGCGTTGGAGACAGCAATGATCGCATCACCCCACACAATCTATTCAGATAACGAAGATCCGTTAGGGAACCTAGCTAATAGTTTTTCTACTTTCGACAGACGAATTGGTTTTTTTCATTGTGTAGATAAAAGGCCAGTACTTGGCAGCCATCAAGTCTTAAGGTAAGCAATGACGCAGCCTATGGTGGAACGCGTTTACATAGGTGCCTTTATGATACCCATGTTGTATGTGGGGAAATGGAAGCTGGAATGGCATTTCATAACATTTATTTTTATAAAATAAATAAAATAATAAATAAATAACTTAGCAGTGCGAATCAGGAAAGTAATAAAAATTGTCTTTAAAGTCTGTAGTTTTTTTCTAGTAGAGCTAGTAGTAGAGCTGAAAGCGAAAAATGTATATTTATTCTTTCTATCATCTAATCTACCAAATCTATTCGATTCCAACGACGCTTTAATAACTGCAAATTTATCATCCCGGTCTACTATTAGTGCGATCAATTCAGCCTAAGGAAAATCGTTTTCCGGGAATAGAAGAACTATAACTGATACTGAACGAGTTGCCGACTTAAAATGTCGCTGGCGTTCGCTAGTCATACTAATATTACCTATAATCTCTGGATTAACACATACACACGCTACTTTTCATCCCGGAAAATTTAAAGTATAATTAATTTAAAGTACATACTCATTCAAAATACTTTATCAGATTCTAACAAAATCAAAATGCCTACGAGTACCTACCTATGTATTTTGAAAATTCTAAGGTAAGTAGAAATTTAGCACTATAGCACATACCTTACCATACCTATCTCAAAACGAGAGAAAGACAAAATATGTCGACCATAAGCCGACTGAATCGAAAACATCGCTCTCTCATTTGTTGCATTGGGATGAAAGAGAGAGCGATATTTCAACTCTGACGCGATTGGTTGACAATATGTATTTTTCTCGTAAAAGAGATACTTTGTTGACGCATGCTAGATAACGTAACCTAGATACAAAGCCAGATTTCGAAAAGTAGAATAACATAAATGAAAAATAATATTATAATAAACCCAATTGTAGATGTATATATATATCTAGGATTTATGATCCAGTTAGGTAGGTCATTTTCCCACATATTTTCGTCCGAAATTCCTCAGTGCCTGAAGACCTATGCTATGCTGCCTATGGGCCTCATAAAAAGGGTCACACGTCCATCGGCTGATGAAGATGATGAATAAACCGGACCTATATGTATACAGGATCCGGAAAACTTAATGAAGAATATTATAGAACATAACAATTAATGGAGAATGCATTAAAGATGCAAATTGTCCGCCTGTCGGCACTTCCAAGGGCCAAGGTCGAGTCGAGTATTGATCAAGACATACCTACCTAGTTCAAGAATAGTCAGATTCGAGGTAAACTCAATAAATATGATATAGAAGATACGTTAATTAATTTTGGGTACTTTATGCGAATAAAAAATCGAAAGTACTTATAATCCAATTTCATAAACGTAATGGAAAGGAATGAGCGAGTTGAAGTAAAAATATCAGATCATATCAGATATAATATTTAAATTCGATAGACAAACTTCTTTAGAACGCCAGCAGATCTTTCTTTCTTTCTTTCTTCTTTCTTTACATACCAGGGGCGTAGCTATCGCCGTATCAGCCATATCAATGATACGAAGCCCCCGGTCTACAGAGGCCCCTTACGTGGGGAAACCAAAAATTTGTAAAATAAAACCCACAATGTCATATTATCCGGTGATCTTATTTGACGCTTATCTATTGCCCCATCCACGAATACAACAAGTGCTTTACGTTACGTCCCCCCCCCCCCCCCCCAATTAATTTTGATACAAGGACCCCTCCAAGGCACTGCCACTGTTACATACATATAGTCACATCCATGCAAACAAAGCGGATATGCTTCGTACATCCATTATACGACCTTTGTCAATAGGTACGCTTATTGTAGAAATAAATATCTCTTACATATAGTAGGTGTTTACTTCAATACCTGGTGTTACGATTGTTAACACAACAATAAACAATGAGGCAGTACACAGCGCACAGTCCATTTATATTCCGTACGAACAGTTTCCTTGTGATGGTCACAATCCATCTCGATCTTCACAATATAAACAAAGCCGCGTATTCGGACGTGAATGAGAATTAATTCCACGTCGTGGAGTAATTTTAGAGCCGTTCACAATGTACGAGAAATCTTTTTCAGGGTCCGTCAAGACTTTTCAATCGTATCTCAGAAACGCATGGAGGTACCGTGTTGAAATTAAAGCCACCTCAGGTCTGAGGTACCTTGAGGCTGTGTCTTCTAAGTTACCTGACATAACATCAGTTATCTGACAAAACATAACATCACATCAGATGGTACGTTGAATACCTATCTTTACATCAGATGTAAATATAATTGTATTGTATTCTAAATGTATTGAAATTTTTAGATATGATTTTCTTGTTTATTTTTATTTGATTTTACGTGACTTATTTTTTTATTTTAATAGCTCTTAGTTTATTGTAGTCCGACATTTTTAGATATTAATTTGCATTGTATAATTTGTCATTGATTCATTGCTGACAACTGTAGTTTTGACATACGTAATTTCAATTAGTGAATGCTGTGATAACCCATAATTAGCTGTGCAATAACTTAGTATATTATTATTGTAAATTATTGACATGTGACATTGTATCAGCTGTTGATTGTCCTTATTAAATAAATAACTAAATAAATGTTATGTTGAATACATAACATCACGTCAGAAGTATGTTGAAAACATAACATCGCATCAGTTGGTATTGTAATACATAGCATGACATCAGATGTTATGTTGAATACATAACATCACATCAGAAGTATGTTGAATACATAACATCACATCAGATGATATGTCGAATACATAACATCTGGATGTCCGGCGGCGGCACGCGGTCCGTCTGAATCTCAGTATCACAAAGGTAACCTGAACGAGCCGAGCCAAAACTGACTGTACTCTAACTACACGTGCCCGTTGATAAATGTGCTCCATTCAATCTCGTCGACGTGCCCGTGCTATTTATAAAGTTAGTTAAACGTCCACGGGTACGATACGGAAAAACCAAGTTCATAGTGAATCATCAAATGCCACGAACTAGATATGCTTTATATTGGGTATTTTTTATTGTTTGTATTATATGTATACTAAAGATATGGCAGTATATTTAATCACACCTGACCAGTGACCTCCTGGCATCATGGTCAAAAATATTACGATTATGGTGCGGTTTTGAAAATAAATATAGATAGAATAATTTTATAATAGGTGTAAATTAAAAAAAAGATTTTAGAAAAGTAGCCGTGATAGCCCAGTAGATACCTCTGCCTCCAAGTCCGGAGGGTGTGGGTTTGAATCCGGTCCGGGGCATGCACCTCCAACTTTTCAGTTGTGTGCATTTTAAGAAATTAAATATCACGCGTCTCTAACGGTGAAGGAAAAACAACGTGAGGAAACCTGCATACCAAAGAATTTTCGTAATTCTATGCGTATGTGAAGTCTGCCAATCCGCATTGGGCAAGCGTGGTGGCCTAGCCCCTCTCATTCTGAGAGGAGACTCGTGCTCAGCAGTGAACCGCTTATGGGTTGATCAAATCAAATCAAAAAAAAAATGGAGCTGCTGGATGAATGCGGCTAAGGACCCTGGTGTTTGGAAGCGGCCTATGTCCAACAGTTATCGTCCATCGATTGATAATGGTGATCATGACGGTGTAATTGAAAAAACTTGTAAAAAAAACAACACAGAGACTGCTGACAGAAGTATAAACTAATCTTCAAAATAAGTTTTCAGTTCAAAAATATCAACTCTATAAACCGAGGAAATTATCAGTATTTTTAAAGTACAATTAAGAATCCGAAGTTATAAAAATCCGGAAACGATAAGTTACGCAAACATTTACTTGCCGCACAAGTGTATATATGTTTTTCTAATCTTTTATCAATTTTATCAACGGAAAGGCGATCTGATTTTACCGAGCTGTCGTTACTTACGTTATTTTTATCAGTATTAAATGATTGCAACAACATGTTGTTGTTTAGGGACGCATTGCATCCTATCCGAATCCGTTGAAATAAGTACTGAAGTAGACTGTAGACAAGATTATTCATTTTTTTTTTTAAAAGAATATTTGCCATATTTTTAAATATGACCAATATTCCCATTCTCCTCCAACTAGTCGGGAAAGACTGTGCTAGGAGTGGGTACGACAATAGACCAACGAGGCGGGGATCGAACCCCCACCCCTCGGTGGTGAGTCCGACCGCTCTTACCGTTGAGCTATTGAGGCTCTAATTCATTATTGTATGGTGTTGCTTAGTTTTCATATTCGTGTAAGGTAATGCCCGATAATGACGACGCTGGCCATGCGGCTCAGTCATCGAGGGCGGCCTGTGTTATTTGAAGTGGCGTGCACAAGGATTTTAACTAGGGTATGCACTTTAGAGAAGAAAAATGTACGAGTAAAACATTTTCGTCAATAGACAGTGATTTTCTTTTACTAGCCATGTTTACTAAGAATATAACATATTAAGTCCATTGTTTTGGCAACTTAAAAGGTAGGTAAGGTTTGTTGGAACTGTAGGGACTTTACTGTAGCATTACAGTAAAGTCCCTACAGTTCCAACAAACATTTTCTTTATAGTAAGTTGGTATCGAGAGTACTTTCTCGATAAAGGCGTAATTGGTAAGAAGTACCTTGGCTTTTAGCAAACAGTGAGGACCTTCCCTACGACGATAACACTGGTACATAAAAGTACTTAGTTATAATTTTTAATATTTGATCCCAGAGCGACTTGCTAAATGTACTAGGTAGAAACACCACATGTATTAGGCTCAGAATACAGAAAAACAGCAGAAGCCACGTTTAGATGTCATTATATAGCGCGCCGTGTGTCCAAAAATTGTAGCAACATCCCGCACTCTTCGCACTTCCCACCCGCGTATTGTTGCTAGTACATGAGGATTTTTCCCTATTTTGTGGTAAAAGTTTATAATGTTAGAAGGAAAACAATAAGTGTAATAGTTCATCACATTAAATGTTAACTTATATGGTAAATTGACGGCCTCCGTAGCGCAGTGGTATGCGCGGTGGATTTAATGAGGGAGGTCCTGGGTTCGATCCCCGGCTGGGCCGATTGAGGTTTACTTAATTGGTCCAGGTATTCACATAGCGGCCGAAGCCTCCCACCAGGTTAGCTGGTGGGAGGCTTCGGCCGTGGCTAGTTACCACCCTACCGACAAAGACGTACCGCCAAAAAAATCAAGAAAAGGACAAATAAATAATAGATATAATATGACGGTTATTATAATACTTGTCAACTAACAAACTAAAGAAATACATATTTACAATAACAATTTTATATATCTATACTAATCTATACTAATATTATAAAGAGGTAAAGTTTGTAAGTTTGTCACATTTTTTAAATGGGGTAATCTTCGGAACTACTGGTCCGATTTCAAAAATTCTTTCACCAGTAGAATGCTACATTATCGGGGAGTGCTATAGGCTATATTTTATATTGGTATCATATATATTAGCCGAGTTATCACAGTTTTTGTCATACAGGTCGGACTGAAAATCCTCTTAAACAGACTTATTCGCATGCGCTGCCTTAACTATTGTGTAAAATTGAAATTAATGTATGGAGACTTTATGTATCTTTAAAAGTTCTACAAAAAAGTCCGCGACACCATATATCTACCTTCTATATATTAGCAGATATAGTACATTTTGTGTTTTAAAGACTATTAATTTTATGTACTTAGGTTTACGTCATTATTTATACAACTAAACGTTAATCCTTATTAAAATTAATTATTTAATAATCACAAGGATATTATGGAGATAAGATTTGCCCTTTACAGTATGTTAATTACTTAAATAGTTTCGGAGATAATACAAAATTTCTAAAAGACGCAGAAATTCCGCTATATGACGCCCGGCGCTTTCATTTACGTAGTTCCCGTTCCCGTGTGAATATGGCGATCAAACATAGCCTATGACACTCGCAAATAACGTAGCTTTCTATTGGTAAAACAATTTTCCAAATCGGTCCAGTAGATCCAGAGATTACCTCCTACAACCACACGAACTATACCTCTTTATATTATTAGCATAGAAGTCTCTATTTCTCTTGGTCATACCACCACTCTCGAAGGACTGGAACGATTTTGCTAAGGGTAGGAGTAAGATAGAGAAGTTACGGGGTAGTGTAGGGGTAGGGTAGGTTTAGGGCCGGGTTTAGGGTAGTGTTAGGGTAGTGGTAGGGTAGGGGTAGAGGTAGGGTAGTGGTAGGGTAGAGGTACGAGTAGGATAGGGAAGTGGTAGGGTAGGGGTATGAAAGGGATAGGGGTAGGAAAGGGATAGGGTACGGGGTGGGTAGGGGTAGGATGGGGGTAGAGGTGGGATGGGGTAGGGTGTAGGTAAGGTAGGAGTAGGGTAGGAGTAGGTTTTGGGTAGGGTAGGGGTAGAGTGGGGGTAGGGGTATGGTAGGGTAGGGTAGGGGTAGGGTAGATGTAGGGGTTGGGTAGGGTTGGGGTAGTGGTAGGGTAGAGGTAGGGTAGGGTAGGGGTAGGGTAGATGTAGGGGTTGGGTAGGGTTGGGGTAGTGGTAGGGTAGAGGTAGGGTAGGGTAGGGGTAGTAGTAAAGTTGACATCGAAATTTACGCGGACGAAGTCGCGGGCGTCCGCTAGTTCCATATAATTATATAAAATTATTATTATACATATGTATTTCAATCGCGTGCACAGTTATTATTATCTCGTCTTATTTCTCTAATCTTTATGTCTCTTAAAATTCATGTATAAATAAGGCCATATAATTGGTTTAATATCTTATAAGAATGTGTTTGAAGATAAAAATATTTTATTTAATCACTCCTCTTGCTCAAACAAACAAGCAAACAAGTAGGTACACAAAAAAACAAAAGACCAAAAAACGAAAACAAACAAATGTGCAAACAAACACACAAACAGATAAGAACGAACGAACTTATTATAATATAGTACGCCATTGTTATTTGTAAAATTTTAAAGCTTTAAGATTATTTTGCACTTTCTTTATCTGCGCTGATTACCGCAATTTTATTTCAACTTACTTGCCGGAATCTATGCCTACCTATTTAGTTGATTAATATTTTACTTAAATGATAAATCCTTGAATAGAAATTAAAAGTAGGGAAAATCAAAACCATTACATTGGCAACACTTACAAAATGGAGGCATCGGTTTCTATGACAACTAAATTTACGTAAAATTATTCATTATTTTAACATAACAATATTTATATGTGCTACTTACTCACATGAAATGTGATCCCATACAGTTTCTTTTTATTACCAACGGCATTTTTACACGAAGAAATGGCACAAGACGGCTTAATTAAATTAAATTTGTCACCTGTATAGCACGTCAAACAACACGACAAACACAGAGTGAGTAATCGCTTGGTAGTGTACTAACCCATAAAATGAGTAGTTTAAATGGCTTCACTTCTTTGCGCTATCACCCCTTCTGGTGTTTTTCTGTATTCTGAGGTATTAGGTAGAGACGCCAATACAAACCACAGTATAAATGATATGAGACGAATATCTTAGCAATCCATGGATTCACATAGCGGGTGCCGGGTCCATCGCGTGGCAGAGAGAAAAACTCCGAGCAAAGTCCAAGACTCGTGACCAATGGATGTAGGGTTAAGGAGTTCCTTGACAATTGAAATAACACTCCCCTTCTCCGCATTTCTCGCCCGCTCGCGCCTTTAATAACTATAAAATAGTCGAACCAGTATACTTAGTAAATCGTAGGTACGGAAAATTGCCGTACGAAATTCATCTTATTTTTTAAGTAGAGAGACTAACGAACTTTAAGTAATTAATTTGTATATAATTAAGATGGTATCATTATTTTTAAAATAAAATACATGTACAACAACTGACTGGTTTCTGACGGCTCTTCTACGGTACGGTACGGTAGCAAAGTTAGGTACAACCATACACTACAGCAAAACTTTACGCTTACGGAAAAGTCCATGGTTCCCGCGGGATTAATGAAAAACTGAATTTCACGCGCGGACGTAAGCTAGATTATAAGATTAAATTAATACAGTAAATTATCTTTAAAATATATGGCTTAATAAGAGATATAAGAGGAATATCACTCCATTTTCGATGAAAGCTTAAATGATTGTTTCTTTACATGTTTGTCCTATAAGCCCTACGAAAGGGTATGTCCGAAATTGGGCCCACTTTTCAAAACGAAACGAAAATGGTAAATGTACTACAAATCTTGTATAATTTTACTAGATTACACCATAAGAATCTTAGCCGAAATAATATTCGCCAACAGGGAAAATAAGTTGATAATAATTATTTTCACACAGATTGTAGTGATAGTCAATCAATGAGATGAGATGAGATGCCATTGTCAAATATCATTAATAACATAATTTGATTAATTAGGCAAATATACATTTCTTTGAAAAATGGCCAATTTTAAGCTCTGTAACATACGTATAATTTGGGCCCGAGTTTGTCCTTTGCTCCTTTGCTAATCTTGAGGTCTCTTACCCTTAACTGTATTCTTAACTGTATACGAGATCGTAGTGTGTCAACAACAAATGATTAAAATATAAATGTTAATTAATTTAATTTTATACGGCCTCGGCGCGATCTAGTATTATAATAATGTTAGAGATGATATCACACATTAATTTGTCTATTATGTAACTTAATATAGAAGATAAAATGCAAAAAAATATTCTGTAGAATAACTTTGGGTATTCGAACAATTTACTTGCTAAGTAAAATCAACGCTTTGAGGACTCTTACAGAATAGATAGATGTATATTCTTCATTGCACATAAAATAATACGTGAAACTAAATCTCTTAAACTATAAAAGGGGAAAAGGTTTAAGGACCAAATAAAGGTCATCACGAAATCTCGAATCACGAACATTTGTGAAAAAAAATAACAAAAACTCAGTAAAAAACATTTTTCTTTTTCAATTAAAAAATAACCACTTTCCATTAATAAAGATTAAAGATATAATAATTACACTTTTCTTGAAATAATATTAAAATAACAAAAACCTCATCCAAACTAATCAGTAGTTTATGAGAAAATCACTCTTATCGACTTAGAAAAACACGTAAGGTTTAATATAATATAGTCGTCTGTCTTTTTTATAGTAAAAAAGCTTTGACAATCACCAGAGCATCATTTTTAAGAGATATTATTTGACCTAATGAGCTATTAACCTAATGAGCTAGCGCATAACACAATGTTATACAACTGACATTCATTTTAATTTATATAAGCGATTCGAATGTGGAGTTCCCAACAAATTGATACAAACAACGACGTATTAGGTACACTATAAGTCGTTGGATATAAACGTGTTTTTAATAACTTCATAAATAATAATAGTAAATAGTAAAAAAATTACAAAAACCATATTAAAGGAAATAGGGAAAAAATCCCCTACTACTTACAACAACCCACATTTCTACAAAAATACACGTTGTTCTTTCATAATAATTGGAATTTTCCATCCATTACTAGCGGACGCCCTCGACTTCGTCCGCGTGGAATTTAGTTTTTCACACAGCCCTCGGGAACCATGGATTTTTCTGCGATTAAAAGTAGCCTATGTGCTAATCCAGGCTATATATCTCAATAAAAAATTTTAGCTAATTCGGTTTCGACGCGTGAAAGAGTAACAAACATCCATAGAAACTTTCGCATTTATAATATTAGTAGGATTCTTCGCCACTTTCACCCTTATATTTTATAAAGGGCTGAACCGATTTTGATGAACTATCGCTAAAGACCAGCTTTCATATAAAACAAACACATCCAAACCGGTTCACATGTTTATGTGTTACGGTACCGACAGACACAGAGACACATAACGGTCTTATAATAAACACCCCTCTTTCTGCGTCGTGGGTTAAAATATAACTCTCGTTCAGCAGGATATCGGATATTGCCAAGATAGGTATTGTCGATCTATTCTGTATTACACAGAATAGAGCAATTTGTATCAAGGCAACTCAAGATACGTTACTATAGCCAAGATAATCTAGGTCCCTTTGTATCTTTAAAGTCTAAAGTCTAGACTGATATTAAATACGTCTACTGTTTTTACGATTTAGGTCTGTTGTTCATATAAATGGTTAAACTATACGTATTATTGGGTCATAGTTATTTGAAGTAGTTAGTTAGTATGAAATAAATATGGTCATCACACTAATATTAAGAGGAAAGATTTGTATTTTGGTAAGTAACAAATAAACAAAAAACCACTAGACCTATTAAAAAATTCTTTTAGCATTAGAAAGCTACGTTATTACTGAGTAATATAGGCTGTAAATATTATTTAATATTTTATCCCCGTCTTCCAACGGGAATGGAAACTACGCGGATGAAACCATGAGGTTTTGCTAGTACAATAAACATTTATCATATGCCTATTATAATTCTACAGCTTCACTGTTAAATGTAACGATACCAAAGATCTTGGGTTCAATTCCCGCCTGCTCCAGCAGTGTCAACTATTGTCGTGTCTGCTACCAGCAAAGGGAAAACTCCTTAGCGCGGTTTCTATGGTTACAGCGACAATGTGCAGTCAACTTTATAGTGAACGAAGGGGCTTTGGGGTTAATAACCTAGATAGTTGAAGGTGTGAGACCTAAAGTAATAATGTACTCTATTACACCTAGTCTAGACACATAAATTCCACGCATCAACAGTTTTAGAACGTAAATTAGATCTTGAACGTACCTACTACGAGTGTCATAACTGACATGTACAATTCCTCAGTATCAATCATATAGTAGTCGTATTTAATACTAGCAGACGCCGGCGACTTCGTCCGCGTGGAATTCAGTTTTTCACAAATCCATGGAACCATGGATTTTTCCGGGATGAAAAGTAGCCAATGTGCTAATGCAGAGTAAAATCTATTTCCATTCCATTTCAGCCAAATCGCTTAGGTATCGGCAGCTCAAAGGAGGAACAAACATACACACTTACACACAAACTTTCGCCTTTATAACATTAGGTATTCTACGGAACCATACACTGCGCGTAGCCGGTTTTTTCTTACCGTCAGGTGGGCAATCTGTTTGGTTTGTTAATTACCTGTAACAAAAACAAATACTAATAATTATATTATTCGCTCTTCGGCTATATTTTAATACATTGTAACAGATAAAAAATGTATCCAATAAGACACATTAATTTATCATATTATATTACTAGCGAACGCCCGCGACTTTGTCCGCGTGGAAACCAATATAAACTTTCAACCCCTATTCCACCACTTTAGGGGTTGAACTTTAAAATTTCTTGAATCACATTATATTTCGTATTTTTTTCATGATTTATGAAGAACTTTCCATACAAATTTTCAACCCCAATTTCACTCCCTTCTATTTTTATTTAAGGCTCAAAAAGTACCCTATGTTTTGCTCCAAGGTGCCGTTATACTAAAATTCATCTTGATTGGTTCAGCCCTTTAGCCGTGAAAAAGTTAAAAGACAGACAGACTTACTTTCGAATTTATTATAAGTATTAGTATAGATATCTTTATTGGTATTTCTCACTTTATTTGTCCTACATATCGCATCTTCTTCCACTTCAATAAACCGTCATATTTGCTTCAAAAGGCACGTAGAAAGGCCAGGTCTTTAGTATTTCACAAGAAGCATATTGCATGTAGGCGAATAGCTAGCTGAGCGTGCACTCTAGTTAGAAGCAGCTTATCGAATTCCATAACTTTAATATTGCCCTTGCACTGGGAACAAACGTGTTTAATCTGTCATACGCTAGGTGTTATAAAAACACACTAACCTTATAAATAATAATAGTTTCGTGCTTTATATCAGAGTTTTAATGCACTGGTACATGTAAGTAATATAGAGGTTAAGGTTATGAAGAAATAATGTATGAAGGTGAGTCAGAAAATAAGCGACTCGATTTAAAACCTCAATCAATACTACAGTGTGCCTAGTGGGAGTTTTCAATATTTTCATACTGTTACTATCACGTTGACGTTTTCGCAAATTTTATATGGAATTGAAACAGTTGTGCAGTAGTGCCACTAGATGGCGCTGTTTCAATTCCTTACAAATTCGCGTTTACGTTACGTGACGGTAACAGTATCAAACTGCCACTAGGCCCTCAGGACAGTGAAGCGACATCGTCTGCGAGAAAACTTACATTGTACGTTCAGGCGGACTGTTTCGATTTTTTTTTGGTGAGAAGTACGTGTATAGGCGGATTAAATTTGTCGACGTGTCGTGTCGTGACGCATCAGAACAGAATCGGCATCATACATTTTGTGTTGTGACATGTCGTGATGCGTGTCTTTGATGCGTCGCATACAAAATGTATGAAACCGATTCTGTTCTGATCCATCACAATATGACACATCAGACAAATATAAATCCGGCTTAAGTAAGTGCTCATATAAAAAGAGAAATATCCCACCATTTTTGGTGAAAGCTTTCAGGCTTTCAGGCTACAATATGTTAACCTACTTCAATATAGTTACTTACACATTTATTTATTCGAGATTCCTTTTAAAGATCAAGCGGAAGGTAAACATCATACACTTAGAAATATAGAAACCTTTTTTTGTTTGGACTTCCCCAATCCAAATAATAAAAACGCATGATCTTAAAACTTAAAAATCATAACACATAATCTCTCTACCAAGCATATACGACGTAAACGAAACATTTCCTTAAACATGAATAATATCATATCTAAATATGGGCCTTCTACTTTTTCTTTTTCTTTGCTCGTTTGCCAAATTTCCGTTGATATATTAAGCAACTAAAACTAGTCAAAACACGAGGAAAATGTCTATGCGTACGCTACTTTCACAAGCGTGTTAGTCATCTTTGCTCAAAAAACAAGGAAAATTGCTTTAAGAAACAAATCTCAAAATTTATGTTCTTTAATGTACATAAATATGCATATTTAGGGCCTTGATAGCCCAGTGGGTATGACCTCTGTCTCCCATTCCGGAGTATGTGGGTTCAAACCTCCGAACCGGGGCATGCACCTACAACTTTTCAGTCACGTGATATTTAATTTCTTAAAATGCACACAGCATTTTAAGAAATTAAATATCACGTGTCTGCAAACGGTGAAGGATACCTGCATACCAGAGAATTTTCTTAATTCTCTGCGTGTGTGAAGTCTGCCAATCCGCATTGGGCCAGTTTGGTGGACTATTGGCCTAACCCTTCTCATTCTGAGAGCAGATTGGATAATGATGATATGCATATTAAACTTCTATGTATATCCAATCACGGAATTGAAACAAATATGTAGCAATATTTTTTTATCGTAATGGAGAAATGGAGACATTCGGATTAACTATTCGATGGAAAACATACCAGAGTATAAAAAACCGGTCCAAGCGATTGGGTGCTAAGACACCATAGATATATACATACAGGAAAATCGTTTTTCTTTTAAAGTAAATTAAGATTTTTCAGTCCCCACTAATTACGAGTAGATCTCAAACGAAGAGCCTTCAAAGAAACGAGTTAGTTATAAATAAACTGAAAATTTCGCTCGTCGCCCACGCCGCATCTTAAAATTCATTAAGGCCATATAGAAATATAAAAAGTTAACCGTTCACAGCGCTCCAAAGAGAAAAATTTCTATTTCAAATTGTCGTCATTTCTCTGCCTTTTATTTAGCAGGCAGTACCTGCTATGCATATTGTGTTGACCCAGATTGAGCACTATACAGACAATGTTTTTTTACCTTTTACTTAAACATTAATACTCTCAAGCATTTAATATTCGCCGCGCATTCATACCGTAAAACCCCGGCCGACACGAGGCGGATAAAGGTATGTACCACAAAATACATAATAAATAAATGTTTAACAATAACAACACTTGCTAAGTACCTTCTTACCTAACGGTTCTAATAATTCGTTTGTGTGGAAATCTTGAATACTAAACACTCATTTCTATAAGTGGTAAATTACAAACTCTTGACGTTACAAACTTTGTATAAAAAAAGAATAAAGAAAAGACGTGTATTTATTCTGTTAAAGTAATAAAAACAATTATTTAAATATAACAGACAATGTAAAAACAGAGATGCAGTCGCTGGCAGATCAAAATGTTAAAACATCAGACCTAAATTTTATTTAATCATTCCATGTTTATTGCATTCCACGGTAATTTTTGGGCAAGTTAAACATGCTGAATTACTCGCAGGTTTCTCAGATGAATCAGCATTCCGAACCAGGTTAGTCATTAAAGAATAAGACAGACGAATCTAAATAACACCTCACAGGCACGGTAAGAGCTACTTTCAACTTTAAAGGTTTTTATTATAATTAGATAGGCTTTTATAGGTAGCTGTTGTAGTACCTACAAAGATAGAGATAATTTCAATCTGTCAGATAAACAAGAAGGTATGCAAGTGCAAGC
Organism: Bicyclus anynana; assembly: GCF_947172395.1. Taxonomy (NCBI): domain Eukaryota; kingdom Metazoa; phylum Arthropoda; class Insecta; order Lepidoptera; family Nymphalidae; genus Bicyclus; species Bicyclus anynana. The sequence continues at coordinate 14,723,037 of NC_069092.1, read as the reverse complement.
AATGTTCACAGTATCATTAACATAGTTGCAAATGTATTACTTCACTGTTACTTAAACTGGTAATTGGCGCACTGCAACTGAAGCTCATTAAGAAATTATTAGATGGCAACATGTAACAATGAAATGCACAATAAACCTACAAATCAGCCAATGATTATATCATTAACTGTATAGTTAGTTATGCCTCAGTCAATGATTATGTCATCACAGTAGCATTAACTGAAAAAATACACATTAGAATGCAAACTGTTGCAAGCGCACTAAGTATATTAGAAGTTTCAATAACTTCACGGTTGATAGGCCAAACTCAACGCCCAGACTTCGTGGGTTCGATTTCTGTCCGTTGCACTGTTGCCGTATTTACGACAACTTGAAGAAGAAGAACATTGCTATAATAAAAAATATAAATAGTAATCATAATGTTGGATAAGGTTTTGAAAGATTAGGCAACGAACTCCTATGGACTGAGTCACCATATTTTCAGGTGTAAGGTTCTTTAATTTTCTGATTGTGACATTAACGGCGTCACTGGGGATTTTGGGCGAGCACAGAAGCATCGCCTGATGGGGCCCGAAACCTCTAAAAGCGTCTCCTCTGAGACTCGGACCTCAGCTTAGAGGGCCGCCTGGGACTTAACTTCTAAATCTCTTGATGTCTTTATTAAACAATATCCTCTTAAAACAATATCTTCGTAAATGGAAAAGCAGTCACTAGGGATATTAAAGAAAGTCTAAAAACGGAAATACCCGAAAATGGAATTGAAAAACGAAAGGTGTTTCGAAAAATTATCTGCTTACGGAAATTAAGAACTTGAACAAACTCCATAAAGATAAACTGAAGAGGGTCATAATCTCCGAAAGGTATGTAAATGAAAATAGGGTAAATATTTCTGGCATTTTTGCAACCTATTTCTTGAGAGCCAATATAGCCAAGTTGGCTGCAATATTTTACATTTAGAAGTAGATTTACACGGTAACAATAGCCGCCTCGACATCGGGTTCGAGATGACCTACTTTTTTACTTCTCAGCATCTTATTTGCTCGTGTTACCGCTAGGTTGAATGTAAGTAAGCACATATTATACAATAAACCGCAGTCGTCTTAACTAAAGCCTTGAGAGTTAGAAACGCGCAAACAAGTTACTGTGATTAAACAACATGTTTGAAAATTCCTTCAGGGGCGGCTTTCCTTACCTAGCTAGGTACATTGTATTTGTTATTTTATTTCAGAAGTTAGACTTTTTCTACTTAAAATTACTAAATTGCAACTAGTTAACCGTTAATTATTTTTCAATTTGTTCGTCACACGTTTGCACATTTACTTAGGTATTTTTTCTTTCTTTTGCTTGTCCACTGACATCAACATGGGTATACTGCACTATAATAAGCGTCGAATGTTTTGATAGTTACTAGTTTTGCCATATTTGTGAAAGATCTGTTACAATACCAATTATGATTAAATTGCGTGCCTCATTTTCCCATTCAAACAACAACTTGCAGCAACTGTGCAAACAAATAATTGCAACACTAAATTTCAAGATGTTTTTACAAGGATACTTGCAAAAAAAAGATAAGCACAGGCGAGGAAGATTATGTTGCCAAATATCTGTGTGGCTTACATAATTGTACGAGCAAAACAAAGATAATAAAGTACTGTTTTGTTACCGAGTTAACCAGTATTTATAGCGACCTTGCGACGTAAGCCAACTTATTAAAGACAATCCTGTTAAAGCCGTTTTGCAATTGCCAAAAATGCAGAAACTTAATGCGATTTACAACCTTGACTGTCCCTGCAGACGCCAGATTTCGCAAAAACTCTGTACCTATTTATTTAAGGGGTAAGTTAATAACAAATGAACGCCTTGATATTTCTAGCATATCTCTAGCAATAGATATAGCACCCAAAAAAATAAGATATCATGTTGATAAAAAATAGAGTTGCTCAAAAAAGAAAAATCTAGGAGGATCAACTAAAGTCACAAACGCAGTTACAACATAGGGATTATAAGTAGATAATGGATGTAGGAAAAAGCCGATAAGATCCCAGCAATATTTGTACAAATTGATTTATATGAAAAATTAGGTAGTAATGGGGAAGGCATAATCAAGACAGCAAAAATTTACGTCAGTTAAGAAACTGTCTATTATATAGGTAACACATTAACTAACGGCGTAACAAATTCGTGCCTCGAAAGTATTGTGCCAGTCAACACTATACACTTGGTTTCGTTTTTAAACTCGTCGCTGGAAGCTGGTGAAAGTGACGTGTGTACCGTTGAGATTATTTCGCAGTCCGCTCTTAACTGGGTTACCTTAATTTGATTTAAAAAAAAATAACGATCTTCCATTGTCCATACGACGTTTTGTTCTTCTTGCTTTATAGACGGGGCTTGCCTTTTTAATCGTTAAAACTGGGAGTTTTTCTGAAGTAATTGTTTATCGAAATCTCTTAATGAGAATTTTCAATCCAATAGAGCATACTTTTATGAGTTAATGTCTAAAAACACTTACAATAACTGTGAGTAAGAGTTAATTGCTTATTGTCTTTGGATCTTTACAATAATAAATGTCTGAAGGTTTATTGCTTTTTTTATGAAGGGCAGGTCAGTTTTTAGCAATTAATCTATTTGTTTATTTTACACTTCATTTAGAAGGCATACTTAATGGACGTGAAAACCATTCGAATGTGATAATGATGTTGATGATAGTCCAAATATTGGATCTTCCCCACTGTAACATAAAATATCATAGTTTCTTGTGTACAAACGTCAAACAGGCACTGTGCCAAATTGTAGCAATGACAAACTTTTAAAGACTTCCTCGTGTATTTTGTCACTATGTCACTGTAGCTTCCGCAATCCAACTTGTGGTGCAATAGTGGGAAGACGTTTTGATTCGCATCGATTGACAGCATTTAAACATTATCAAATATTTAAATTAGAAACATAATTAGCGCGACAGCGATTAGGGTAAAATTGGAGGAACTGCATAGTTAGATTTTGTAATCAACAAAAATAGAAACACTGCCTGAAGTTCGATTACCTATACTTACATCTTCAATAGCCGACGCCTCGCGGTTTTACTTGTGTAGTTCGTTCTCGGGGTTAAAATATAACTTCTGTTACTAGGTAAAGGTTACTTTCTAATGGTGAAAGAATTCTTAAAATCAGTCGAGTAGTTTTTGAACTAAGTCGTAATGAACAAATATCAAACCTTACCTCTTTATAGTATTAGTTACAAAGTATCAATGCCAATTCTAAAATTTATGGTAGGTGCCATAATCTAAAACATTAACTGTACACGCAGCACTGTCAGTAGTATTAACTTAAACTTGTACTAAATAATCGACGCGAATTCATAAGGTTTGTTGTCATCACGTTTCACTTCCTACTGAATCAATAAAGACAAGGATCGTAACAACTATAGTATAATTCACCTTAATTACTGTATCAAACATTTTGGTATGGTTTTAAGTACTACGCTGATGCTATTTTATCGGACGAACATTACCTATTTCGTGATGCGAATAGTAATTGAAGATCTTGTTAAGGACTTAAATTATTATATTATGTAAATTTCCTGTACCAGGCTTGTGTTAACGCAGGGTATTTTCCGCAAATTTTGAATAATGTCTAGGCGACCAAGCTTCGATCGATAATTTCTGGAAACATCTTGTTATTTTTTTATAGAATTCCATTTCACGATTATCGTAGAAATTTAAGCAAATTTTGAGTCTCAAAAGATATAAAAAAAAATCTACAAATTACAAGAATTGTACTATCTCACAATGAAACAAGACAAATTATTTATTTATCAACGCAAGCTAATTTATAAAATTAATAAACTTTGGATAAAAATCCCATGGGCCAGTTTACAAGTAATATTTGTGTTTGTTTTTCCGCTTCACAGAGAAATTACAAGGAATTAGTTAACTTGGAACCGTGTTTTCCTGTTTTTAGTTATAAGCTAACTGTTGTTAACTGCTTCCTTAGTCTAGTATCAGGACTCAGTACAATCCCGACTGCGTCTACGCCTAGTTGACGGCGAGGTGATAAGTTTACTATCTGTTTCCGATATGTGCTATGACCCTAAAGGACAGGGGGGTGTTTAGGAACGAAGAGTCGTAATCACGCGGACGACAAGACGTAAGCTTATCCCGAAGCGAGACGATTACGTTAAGATTCCGATTAATGTGTGTAAGGAGTTTCATACAAATAATTCTAGACGGACGGGAGTTGATACGATGCCGATCCCTTTCTGAATGGATATGTGTGCTATGACCCTTAGACGATTACTGATGTGTCAACGTGTTTTAAGTAGAAACTTGAACTTAGTATGAATTTTTGTTAGTCATATTTTTATTATAGATTTCCCTCACTTGTTTAGCGTGGACGGTGGCGTAATAATCCCGTCGGAAGGTGAACTATCGACGAGTGCAACATGGAAAGAGTTACCCAATATTTCGATATACCTTTCATATATTTGAAGGTTTGGAAGTACGCAATCTTGAGGATTTATAACCAGTTAGATACCTACGAGTATGTAGAGTGTCCACTTACCGAAACGAACTTATAACAACAACGAATGGAGATTGAGAGCCTGTCTTTGTCAGATTGCATCCGTCCAAAAATGACCTACGCCCTACGCTAGTGTAGTGTTTGCTACACTTGACGACTACTACGACTTTAAAATCCCTCCAGAAAACTAGATAAATGTATGGGAATGACATTTCCTATTGACAGGTCACGTGATCAAGATCTGTCATTCCCATACATTTTTCTAGTTTTCGAAGTGTTTGCGATCGTAGAAAAAGAATCGACGTGCCACTTAGCGACAGGGACAGGTCCTTTAGAACCGATTCATGTGTCACCACGGGCTACGTGGTTTGTCCGCAATAACGACTTATATAGAGACTATGGAGTGGAGTGGCTAAATTCGGATTGCTTTTTGCGGTGAATTTGTATTAGGCACGTAACATATCCATAGTATAAAATATCGTTGCCCCTAGCTACGATATGCCTATACTTACGTATAAGTAACTGCGGTACGTAACTAATTCGGACTGTACTCGTCTCGTAGTAAATTTCAAGACAATTTATACATATACTATTGTTAGATTTTTAATTATTTAAATAATTATAAATACATAAGACAACATATAAAAACTCCTTCTTCCAGATAAATGTTTTAATCTGTACTGTTTATTAATGATAATGGTTTTATTCTGAGGTTGGCAGGGTATTGTGATATATACTCTATGTAAAAGAGGCGAACATGCGATTATGTGGCGTGAAGTTTATTTAATTAATGTATTATCCATCTACCAAAGTAACGATTTGTTTAAGAATGAGTAATAAGTTATTTGAAATACAGTTTATACATTCCAGCTTGTGTTATTTTATTCCATTGCTTTTATCAGAAGTGAGAGTACCTACGAACACGATGTCATTACCTACATTAAAGTCGATCTACAGAAAGAAATGTAACGGCATTTAAATGAAGTGTGAATTTGGGAAACAGTGGTTTACATTACGAGAAATGCGATAAAAATCATACGTGTGTACAACCATTAAGTATGTATACCACTGACGGCTATGGGACGCACGCCGCACTGGTCCCGGTAAAAGTATTTATGCGATGTCGGTTGTCGATGCTTACAATATCTAACAAGAATGAAGAAACGTAAACGTAACACACTTATACCATGTTGACGATATTTATGAGCAAAACAGTCAAACAGTCCAACAGCACTCATAAGAGGATATTATTTGAAAAACTGCGAGAGAACAGAGAAGAACGTGTAAATTAATAACAAAATACAAAGATGCATGTGTGGTGTTAGCTGCAGAGTTATATGAGATGGAATCCTGTTGGTTTGACGGATGAGAAATACCAATGATGTCTAAATATATTAAACTAGGTGTCTGGTGAGTTTTATTAGTTTGATTAAACAGCCTCATAAATTATTCAGTTGTGACTAATATGAAATAAAATTACAAAGAATAAATAATCACTAGGTGAAACTAAGTATGGTTGATAGGTTGTCAGTTTGTCTGGCTTATTGTCAAAACATTTTTGTTAGATGACTATATCTAGGAAACCAAAATCATTTAAGTGAAAAGTACACACACACACACACACATACACACTGCTCAAGAAATTAACGTATGAAGACAGACCACTCTAGGGTTGTTAGGATGTAGGACACTGGCATAATGTAATATTGAGAAATCTTAATTATAGAACTACATTACATCCGTTGCTGACATGGGACTAAAATGAATTAACTAAAATATTGTTTTTTTTTGTGCCTGTAACTTCAAACTATACATTTGTTATATGTGAGTTTTTATGACTGAATAACATAAAAATTAAAAATATATGAAGTTTTATGTAATGGTTCAAGTATTATTTTAGGCCTTGATGTAGGTACCTGATAACAAGTTTTGAGACAGCTATTACAATATTTTCAGATAGGATTTGCTTAGATATATCATTATGTAGATTACTGTATGTACTTAATATAAATTTTTTTAAATCTTTTAAGAAATTGGATTGATAGATTTCTTGAAAAATAAATTTGTAGTTATGTTTGAAAACCTATTTAACTATTCAAGCGTTGACAACATGCCTTCAGCCTATTTAGTATAGAACAGTTATTAACAATCTGCAGCAACACAGTAAATGATTCTTATCCATGAATATTATTATATTCGGCTTATCTACAAGAGTACTAAGAGATATTATGATTTTCATCTTAATGAAATCTTATAATTAATTAAATTGGAGATTTTTTTTTAGGGTGATATTAAAAAGTTACTTGTGTGACAATTGAGTAATAAATAATTAATTATAATAATATCATTGATCACAAATTGTCTTAGAGCCCAGTCTGTATGGACTTCAAGTAAAGAGACACAGATTGCCATAAATAGGTTGTAAAATATTTGTCTAAGACATATTTTGACAGTTTTGTGGGTGGGTGACGTTGGGCTCTCTTTTCATTAATGGTCATGTGCAGATGTATAGATTCTACATACAAGTAAATTAACCATACTATTGCTGTTGTTTTAGATTCAATCAATCAGTTTATTATTTGCAGATACACTAGTGTATTTAATCCATGTCTCATTTGTTTATTTCTAGCATTTTATTAGATTGCAACATTTTGTATAATTATGAAAATTAGTAATTATTATGGGGTTGTGGTTAGAATTATATATTCGGATGGTTACAATGATATGTGCATAAGGTTTTAACTAGGGTATACTAGTACACTAAAGGTAAAAAAAAAAAAAAATTAGAAAATTCCTTGGCCAACATATTAAGTGGTATAGGTTTTGAATATAGATTTGTATTGGGTCCTTAGGTAGTCAGTACATTTGTGCATCTACAAAGTGCACGCCACCGAGTTGTTGGTACCTGCATGCAACTGATGGGTGGTCTGCATCAAGTATGAATCAATATAGAGACTTAAATCATTACATCAGTAAAATAATTAATGGATATAGCCAAAAAAAAAAAAAAAAAAAGAAATTTAACAGAATTAAAAAAAAAAGAATATACTAAAATTAATGAATAGGTAAAACCTCTGATAGCAAACTAGAGGTATATAACAAAGGGGGTGGTCTGGTCTAAGACAGGTTTATGCTACTATTATTACAAAAAAGGGAGTAGTCTGAAGATAATTATACAATACATAGTCAAATATCATCTTTTCTTATCTAGTGATAACTACTAGGATTGGATTACATACTAAAATTATTACAATCATAAATCGCAATATTTTCAAGAAGTCTTTATTATCATTAAAAAAAAAAAAGCATTTCTTTAAGAGAAAGAGTCTTTTGTCTGAATTAAAGTAAATTGATAGATTAACACATGTTTAACATTTTATTTCATTTTATGTACCGGATCTAAGGTTCATTCAATTATAGACTGATTTTCTCTTGGATGCTAGGTATGCTAGTTATGTTAAATTAAATTATTTGTCAAACAAGTATGATATTTATCTGAACGATTAAGTGACTGAGCTATGTGATACTGTGTGAAAATATTTGATTACAGATCCGAGATGCATGGATATTGATTGATGAATATGGGATATATGAGATTCTCATGATAATCATTGGGTTGAACACAGCCCTATTCGACAGTTGACCCAAATCACAAAGATGAGAGAAGTTACACTATGTATTGATAACACACGATTTAAATTTAGTATTTTTATTTATGATATGATGATATTATAATTATGTATTATATTGAGAGTTATTAGTTTTGATATCATATATACATATATTTTAAATATTTGCTCACATCCATGATGTTATTCATTAATTATGACTTACTGATGACGATTTGTGTTTTGGTAAAATTTTAATATAAGGATAGATGTATTACACAGGCCGACACGATTTTCGTTGTCCAAGATATAATTATTTTTTTTCTACTGATTTTGTAGTGCTGATTACGAAATCAGACCTAATTTTATCATATCACATCAGATTTTTAGTAAAATTAATATATTCGCTAGTTTTGATTTTTCAGTGAAATTTTCGAGTTTTGGCACTCTTTCTTTGAATTAAGCGACCTCTCATGAGAAATTACTTCAGTTATAACAACGACACACCTATTTGTAACGCGTTTCGTGGAAATAAGCTGTTATAGTGCCTTTGTTAAAAAAAAAAATATATATATTTTAGTTAATGGTTTTTTTTGTTGTTGGAAAACGTCTGATAAACATAACGTCTTCTATAAAGTGTCACAATAGTCCAGATATATTTTGTTACATTTGTTGAAACTTTATGATTCTAAGCAAAAACTGAAAAATTTGTGGAAAATATGTATAATAAATATGTAGCTTATTTTGACTTCAAAATACAAATAAAATCGTGGACTCTGCAGTTTGTACTAATCGTGTTGAACAATTAAGGCAGTGGACACTGGACATACAGCAAAAGACAATCTCTACCTTTTGGTACTACCTATGATATAGTGAAAGCAAGACAATCATACAGATATTGTTATTTTTGCTGTATGTTAGAAGCTTTTAAAGTAAAATTTGTTTTCCTTTTTGTAAAAAAAATTGATGTGATAGAGTAATTGTGCAGGTATTTTTGTGTTCAAAATACTATAAATTACTGATAATTTTTACTGAAATCAAAACAACGTTCAAAAAGTATTCATTTGTCGGCCGGTGTTATCGATAATATTTTAGATAGTATTATAGTATAGTAGTGTTATGACGACTAATATACCGTTATTTGTTTTGTGAATGATTATGGATATATTTGTTGTATAATAATTTCTCTATTGATTATTACACAGCAAAATAAAATAAATAAATAAATATAAAAAGATTCCAACGAATTGATAAACTCCTTTTTTTTGAAGTCGTTTAAAAATGTATGTATATGTATTTATATCTGATTTTATATTTTGATTATCTTCTATCACATGTCATCTGGAAGTCTAACACGATCATGAAGTCCTGTAACTATATTAGTTCTGAACTTGATGGTGAGGGGTTCGGTGCAGATGCAACACATCATCTGGAAGTCTAACACGATCACAAAGTCCTGTAACTTTACTAGTTCTTGACTTGGTGGTGAGGGGTTCGGTGCAGATGTCACACATCATCTGGAAGTCTAACACGATCACAAAGTCCTGTAACTTTACTAGTTCTTGACTTGGTGGTGAGGGGTTCGGTGCAGATGTCACACATCATCTGGAAGTCTAACACGATCACAAAGTCCTGTAATTTTACTAGTTCTGGACTTGGTGGTGAGGGGTTCGGTGCAGATGTCACACATCATCTGGAAGTCTAACACGATCACAAAGTCCTGTAACTTTACTAGTTCTGGACTGGGTGGTGAGGGGTTCGGTGCAGATGCCATTAATCGATGATGACGAATTTGACAAATATAAATAATGTTTTGAAATGATGAAAATAGATAAGTTGATTGACAAAAGCTTCACATGAACATTATGTTTATTTATAATATGTATCACTCTTATTCTTATTTAACATTTTTATGATAAAAGTATATAGAAGAAATCAAGAATTTCATTATAGTTTCATTGGATTCTTTTAAATAACTTATGGGATGCTGTGTGATAATTAATTATAAAATTTTATTGTTAACATTGTTCTATTTATAGTTGATATTATAGTAATGTCATAATTTCATGATATTCTTGTGTTGTTTGGGGACAAACTTTTAGTAAGGATGGCCGAATATTAGAAGATAAAGACATTACATTTGTAAATATTACATATCGTCTATGTACTTAATGCTTTAAATTAATCTACTACTCTGTCTAAGTTAATTACAATATTTAATAAGTCTCTGTCTAGAGTAAAGCTCCCTCTTGTCATCTGGAAGCTCAGACAAATATTAGAAGATAAAGACATTACATTTGTAAATATTACATATCGTCTATGTACTTAATGCTTTAAATTAATCTACTACTCTGTCTAAGTTAATTACAATATTTAATAAGTCTCTGTCTAGAGTAAAGCTCCCTCTTGTCATCTGGAAGCTCAGACAAATATTAGAAGATAAAGACATTACATTTGTAAATATTACATATCGTCTATGTACTTAATGCTTTAAATTAATCTACTACTCTGTCTAAGTTAATTACAATATTTAATAAGTCTCTGTCTAGAGTAAAGCTCCCTCTTGTCATCTGGAAGCTCAGACAAATATTAGAAGATAAAGACATTACATTTGTAAATATTACATATCGTCTATGTACTTAATGCTTTAAATTAATCTACTACTCTGTCTAAGTTAATTACAATATTTAATAAGTCTCTGTCTAGAGTAAAGCTCCCTCTTGTCATCTGGAAGCTCAGACATACATAAGACCTACCTCGCTAGATGTTGTTTTTCGTCAAAGTACATGATTTACTTGTATGATCTAATGCGATTATAAGAACTGTCTCTGTAGAATCGAGGTTTCATAGTTATAACTTTATATTAACATAACTTTTAGTTTAGTTTAGGAATGACAAAATGACAGACAATTTTGTCATGAATTTGGGTAATTGGACTGAATCTGGAAGTGATTAAAGATTGAATTTATTTCAAATTTGTAAAAACAAGAATTAACATACCAGTTTAACTGAATTTAAGTGTTTGGATTTTTATCAATAGAATCACTATCAAAATCTGTATAGGTCTGTATTCACAATTTGTAAATATTGAATGAGAAATCTGTTAAACTATAATTATATAATTCTTAAAGAATAATTAAATGTATTGTAGGGTGTTTCAACATATTGTTAAATCAAGGTTTAAAATTAGAAAATATCTGTAATGACAAAATTGAATTTTACTACTTGTAAATCAGTGAATTTAGCAAGTAGTAATAATAATAGATTAATTGGGACTCACTTTTGTTATAATTAGAAATTATTGGAGAATTAATGAGTTGTGGTAATAAACATAAATTAAAATTTTAAATACTATGAGACATAGTTCAGTGAATCTTTATAATAATGTAATGTTAGAATTTATTTGTGTTTACAAAGTTTGAGGACAAACTTGTAGTCAGTATGGCCGAATGTTAGATTTTTAATTATTTAAATAATTATAAATACATAAGACAACATATAAAAACTCCTTCTTCCAGATAAATGTTTTAATCTGTACTGTTTATTAATGATAATGGTTTTATTCTGAGGTTGGCAGGGTATTGTGATATATACTCTATGTAAAAGAGGCGAACATGCGATTATGTGGCGTGAAGTTTATTTAATTAATGTATTATCCATCTACCAAAGTAACGATTTGTTTAAGAATGAGTAATAAGTTATTTGAAATACAGTTTATACATTCCAGCTTGTGTTATTTTATTCCATTGCTTTTACTATGCACAAAAATTAAGGGAGCAGAAAAAAAATCCAAATTTTTGGGGGATTTTCAACAGGCTGTAACTTATACAAAAATGGTCGTACAGCAAAAAAATAAAAAGCAAATTGTAGCTCTAAGTGTTTAGTTTTTGGATCTGAGTTTGAAAATTTTTTTTTGAAAATATTTTTCGAGTAATCATAAGAAAACCACCGAAAAAAAAATTTCGTATTTTTTTTGGGTTTTTTTTTTTAATCTACGGACGTGGAAAAAATATTTTCGACTCAACCTCCATATGGACCGGATAGCTTGTTTATTCAGATTTAATTTCGTTTTTTTTAAATCTCGATACGAGCATTTCTCGCTGAGATATCGATGTTTGAATGGAAAAAGATCATTTTGTCTTTGATTACCAATATCTCAGCAACCAATGATCGCACAGAAATTTTGAGGTTGGTTTCAAAAACTTGAATAAACTCTCGACAAGGATTGGCAATTGAATTTTGAAAAAAAATTTTTTTTTCAATCATTACATGAATTTGAAAAAGCATCCAAAAAAGGGCTTTTTGTCGTTTTTTGGAAAATCAAGCGCCCAATCAAAAATATTGCGGAAACCACTGACGTTAAGTGTGCCTTTTACTGTTCAATATACCCACAAAAACCCTACAAAGTTTCAATTCAATCCAGCCAACCGTTTTTTTTTCCCACTTGATCGAATTTTTGAAAAAATTAAAGGAGCAAGATTTTCGCTCTGAAAATGTCATAATTTACGCTTTTGTACTTACGTACGTACGCTTGCGCACGTGTATGTGTGTGTTCCACAGTATTTTGTGACTCCAAACTCACTCTCCGAAGATGTATGTGTGTGTGTGTGTGTGTGTGCGTGGAAGTGACGAACCACAGGGTCTCAATCTCTGATAAAACCACACACATACACGTGCGCAAGCACAAAAGCGTAAATTATGACATTTTCAGAGCGAAATTCTTGCTCCTTTAATTTTTTCAAAAATTCGATCAAGTGGGAAAAAAAAACGGTTGGCTGGATTGAATTGAAACTTTGTAGGGTTTTTGTGGGTATATTGAACAGTAAAAGACACACTTAACGTCAGTGGTTTCCGCAATATTTTTGATTGGGCGCTTGATTTTCCAAAAAACGACAAAAAGCCCTTTTTTGGATGCTTTTTCAAATTCATGTAATGATTGAGAAAAAATTTTTTTTTTAAATTCAATTGCCAATCCTTTTCGAGAGTTTATTCAAGTTTTTGAAACCAACCTCAAAATTTCTGTACGATCATTGGTTGCTGAGATATTGGTAATCAAAGACAAAATGATCTTTTTCCATTCAAACATCGATATCTCAGCGAGAAATGCTCGTATCGAGATTTAAAAAAAACGAAATTAAATCTGAATAAACAAGCTATCCGGTCCATATGGAGGTTGAGTCGAAAATATTTTTTCCACGTCCGTAGATTAAAAAAAAAAACCAAAAAAATTTCGAAAATTTTTTTTTCGGTGGTTTTCTTATGATTACTCGAAAAATATTTTCAAAAAAAAAATTTTCAAACTCAGATCCAAAAACTAAACACTTAGAGCTACAATTTGCTTTTTATTTTTTTGCTGTACGACCATTTTTGTATAAGTTACAGCCTGTTGAAAATCCCCCAAAAATTTGGATTTTTTTTCTGCTCCCTTAATTTTTGTGCATAGTATATTTGGACATATAAAGAGAGATAGCAAATTTCAAGACTCAAACCGTCAAGTATAAAACGTATTTTTTTTTTAATTTTCTACATAATATCATGAGAGATCACATGCCCCCAACCTTTGGATGATGGGCTTTTTCAAAAGATTTCCACAAAACTAAGTTAAGTACTTTGGGAAGCAGTATTTGAAAAAAGAAAAGAAACAATATTTCATATTCTGATCCAGGACATACATGGATGGATCAACAAGGTAGTTTTTCTTCTCTACAAAGTAACTAAATTCCACATTCATAGTTTAGAATGCCCGAATAAAAAGTAGAGATACTATTACTGAAATAAATAAAATCCGTTTGTAGTATAGTGATGAAATCGTAAACACCAGTTTTTTATTACAAAATAACAATGAATTTATTACAAAATACAAATGAAAGTATTTATAGGTAAAAACCACCTCACGCGCATTGAATGATGCATGATGATTGATGACTAACTTACGAGTACGTACTACCGGATGACGAGGTTCTGTCGTGAGATTTTATTGTATTCGTACTTTTTTAATTAATGTAATTTACAACAGTTCAACTATCGCACTACTACCAACTATCGTAGGAAATTATGACTTCCTTTCAAATTTACGAAACTAATAATTTCTGAGATTTTGTGATTCAGTCAATGTTATTCCTCTTTTAGACTTAAACAAAATAAGTAACAGATGACATTTAAATACATGTTTTCGATGATGGCATCAACAAGTTTTCCGATAAAAGAGAACGGGGCATGATTAATGACGCAATGTACATTTTACTACGCATAATATCAATGATTCTATGATATAATAATTACAATCCTCAATAGCTCAACGGTAAGAACGGTTGGACTTATCACCGAGGGGTGGTGGTTCGATACCCGCCCCCTTGGTCTATTGACGTAGCCAGTGCAGTCACCGGGGGCAAGCATCGCCTGCTGGGGCCCGAAGGCTCAAGCGAATAGATGGGCGGAACGACTCTCTAAGAGCGTCTCCTCTGAGACTCTGACCTCGGCTAAGAGTGTCTTTCTGGAAAAGTGTCTTAGCCTAAGTATATCTGTCCGGGTGCCGCCGAGATCGTGAGTTATTAGCCCACGTCCGGTTGACGTAAGATATCGGGGACCTCGTCTGCACCGACGAAGACGCTGTGTAGCTCGTGTTTGTGTTGCCTGCCTGCATTGTCGTTCATTAGCCGCATAAGTTTGCCAGTCAACTTAATATCTCAACACATATTCGTGTGCCATTATTCCAAATGATAGTTAGATTATTATCAATGGGCGAGTTTGGGGAGTCCGTTTCTACACAGAGACAGTGACACGGAGCGCTGTCATAGAAAACATATGTACAAAATGTGGCGCTGTGCTAAACTCCGTATCAGCCCATGTGATTTGGCGCAGTCTGGGTGGTGCTGCGGCGAATTTCGGTTTCCTAGAGTTTGGTGTCGCTCTAGTGAAGTTTCGAGGCTTAGAGAACCTTTCTCAAGCAATGTTACATACAACTATTAGTATGTAACGAATACCTTACATAGGGTAGAATACGCAGATAATAATCTTACAATATTTAACGTTGTTGCAAAACCGCAACATTAAGTTTATGGCTACTTAGGAATGAATATCTGTGATGTTTTAGTGCCTTCAAACAAGAAGTGTAAAATCTCTTCAAAAGATAATCCTTTGTTTGCGGGAAGAATTTAAACGAAACACCTGTAACTTACAAACAACATTCTATATTTACTAACGTCGTACTTGCTTCATTTGAGAGTACTTCCATACCTATTGACAGTAGATTTTATAGAATTTTATATTTAAGAGGGCAAAAGAATACCTTATTGGAAATAGCATAGATATAGAATTGACGGGCTAGGTATTTACTACCACTAAAGTAATAATTAGTTAAGTATTTAGTAGATCACCGATCGCTCGGCTCAAGAAATTATGTTATAATCCAGTTACATTTTGGAAATGTAAATGAACCGAGAAAACTGAATCTTGGATATAACGTGGGAGGAGCCTAGAAAAGCTTAACTTTAAATTCTTGACCATGCTTTAATATGTACATTGATTTTTGAAAAAAGGGTTGAATACATGTTTCCAAATATAACTCGGTTCTCAGTTGAGATACAAAATTTTCAATCAATTCTTTTTTGTTGCTCTTTGTACTGGCTACAATAATTAAGGTTCTCTACATTTTTTACCTACCGTTCATTTTTATTTAGATATCGATTCTATATTTGACACCAATGATGTCATTCACGAGTAGATCAGTCCTAATATAGCAGTGATCACTACAGAGACACTACATATATGTGCCATCATACATACATACATACAAGAGTGAATAGGCATCTTGTAGGCAAGCGCGTTCCACCATAGGCCGCATCCTCGCTTACTGTCAAGCATGATTGCAGTCAAGCGTTCGCTTATATAATGTAAAAAATACAGCGTGGTGACATTGTTTGTTTCCATGGCAACTTTGTTGTTAGCTATATTTCAACTTTGGCACCTTAATAACATATCAAATTCGAATATGACGTGTTATAAGTATTGACGTTTCAAATGTGCATTATAGAGACGAATTTACCTCATTTTAAGCCGGATTTACATTTGTCTGACGTGATGTGTCGTGACGCATCAGAACAGAAACGGTATCACTTTATATGGCACCGTTTACACATAATTACGTGTTGTAAAAATCATACGAGTACAAATTACTATCACTTCCAAATACGTACTAACCTACCAGAAAGATTCATTAGACTAGACAGTTGTGTATGACTGTACTTACCTATGTATATGTATAAGGCTTTTGGTGTAGCATAATGTTAATAATAAATAAGTCAGAGTATTTTAATACTGTTGTTCTGTGCAATGTGTGCAAGAATTGCACTGTCAGATATCGGATCGGGTGGTGTAAATTTCGCGTTGATATTTGACAATATAATTAATTTGAAACTTTATTAAAGAAACGAATTATTCTAACTCTGAAGCCGGTTTACCTTCTCACATTATCATTAAAACAATGGTAGGTACTTAAGTAATTAATTATTTTAACAACATTCCGAATTACATCCTGAATTCAGTTGGTAGGTAATAATTATTATGAATCACAATGTGAAGTGCAGATGAAGCAATAATGCATATATAAAAAAAATATATTATTATACATACTGTCTTGTTGGCCTTACTTCGCTAAGTGAGGTCAACAAGATTTATAAAAAACATATACAGGCTGCTCTGGAGTATTTCTCATAACTTTGGGGTTATATTCTTTACCAAAAATTAATTAAAAATGTTAAAGAAATTAATATTTTCGGGGTAAATAATATTTCTTTAATCCTATCCTAACGCAATTATGACGTAGCCAAGTTTGACGTATTTTAAAATGCAAGGATAGAAGGCTTACATGGATAGTCGGAACTATTTGAATTACTTTGCATGAAAACATAAAAAGTTTTTATTATTTAGAAGTAAAAAAATATTGCAGTTATGCAATTCGGCTTCTATAAGTGGACTCGTCAACTCAACGTCAACTTTAAAATTACGGGAAATACTGAGCACCTGTATATCTATACTAATATAATAAAGCTGAAGAGTTTGTTTGTTTGTTTGTTTGTTTGATTGAACGCGCTAATCTCAGGAACTACTGGTCCGATTTGAAAAATTCTTTCAGTGTTAGATAGCTCATTTATCGAGGAAGGCTATAGGCTATATATTATCCCCGTATTCCTACGGGAACGGGAACCACGCGAGTGAAACCGCGCGGCGACAGCTAGTGTATTTTATAAATACGTAAAACAAAATTTCAAGGAGATATTTTTACAGGCGGCCGGAGCCGGAGTACTTTAACAGAAATTTTTATTTTATTTTTATTTTTTTTAATTAATATCTATATTATATTTATATAAAATTTGATATGACTCAAGTACCCTATTCGAACTCGAAGTTGGTACTTTTAGGGTTCGGTACTCAAAGGGTAAAACGGGACACTATTAATAAGATTTCGCTGTCCGTCCGTCCGTTTTTCACCAGTCTGTATCTCTTAAACCGTGATACGACTCGTTGAAATATTCACAGCTTATGTATTTCTGTTGCAATCACAAACACTACAAATCATTACCCTTCCTTTTGGCGTTGCCGTAGTCGGTTAAAAAACAGAATAAAACAAACATTTATTTAAAACTTGCAACAAACGTGATTTTTTTGTCATTTTTAATAATATAATGATAATAATGATAATGGTACGGAACCCTTCGTGCGCGAGTCCTACTTGCACTTAGTCAGTTATTTCAATTGGTATATAGACGTCCTTGATGGTTATTTCATGATTCAAACATTTTCAAGATGGAACAAATTGATAAGCGTCACATATTTACCGATTCGCATCGATTATCGGGTCCTTGGAATAACAAATTAATTTAATTTCCAATTACAAAATTCTTTTGTTTCCAGCTCATGAAAAAAATAAATTTATCGATCCCAACAATGCAATATTTACGTACTTACCTAACACATTGTATTGTTTCATTAATTACTAGCGGAAACCACGCGGTTACACTCGCGTAGTTCTTGTTCCCGTGGGAATCATCATCATTAACAACCCATATTTGGCTCACTATTGAGCACGAGTCTCCTCTCATAATGAAATGGTTGAAGCAGTGTGGTAGGTCGAAGCTCTTTATCCCCTCTACTATAAAGAGGTATTACTAAATAGATTTTACTCTAGATTAACAGACATTTTCGTCCCAGAAAATCCATGATTCCCGCTCTATTTGTGAAAATCTGACGTACACGAAGTCGCGGGCGTCCGCTAGTGATTTAATAAGATACAACAAAGATTCTTGTGCAAAGTCTTACAATATGTAAATAAAGTGTTGCTTAATAAAGGCCCTTGAACACATATAGCGTTAATGATTTTATTCAGTATCATCTTCAACCTTGCATTTGAAAGTAATGCAACACATTTAACTATTACTGCGACCTTACAGCAATTGGGTTAAGGTACCGTCTGTGTCACCTGTGTTGGTTACAGCTACTTAATTATTTATTGTATGCATATAAGCACATATGTACATGATTACTGCTAAATATTATCACATAAAATTTCATTTTCATGATTTTTACGTTTTGAGTTTAATGTTGTTCCCGATCGTCAAGGAATTCCTTAACCCTACATCCTATACTCACAAGTCCAGGACTCTGCTCGGAGCTTTTCTCTCTACCACACGATGGACCCGGCACCCGCACAGTGAATCCATGGAATGCTAAGATATTCATCTCATTGTATTTGTTTTATTAAAAGTATAGTTATTTGACACTAGCGTCGTTCTCGTCCCCTTAAGATTATGGAGTAAAGGATAGCCTAGTATACTCACAAATAATGTGGCCTTCTAGTGGTAAAAGAATTCTGGATACATTTTTGGCTCTGGATTTTTTTTTCTCTTTGGATCTGCGATCAGTCGTTAGACTTTAAGCAGGTGAGTTGTGAGACTTTAGGGCGGTTTCTGACAGGAGAGCCATAGCTCTGCCGTCACCTAGTCATCGAGCACGTCAGCTCGCTCCAGGCGTTGATTCGCGGCGCTACCATTAATGAGCTAGCGAGGCGATTGGGAAAATGGTCGGAAAATTTAAACAAGTAAAAAGGACATAAAAATCAATTTTTTTTACTTTTAACAACTTATACAGATTTTCAATTATCCAAATCAATTGGGTAACATCAAAGAGTCTGGTGAAATTAGTTTTTGCTGTTATTACAAAAAATGTCTTCCTGGATGACTGAACCACAATATTTTATCAGGTAATATAAAAAGGTTAAAGTTTTACTAGAACTACATTAACTCTATTGTTTCACATTTTGCTCTCACATACTCATGGCATGGTATTTATTAATTTGATTCAGTTATAAAACTATCAGCCATTGTTCTTTGGGAAACAATAATGAGAAATGATTTCCTAATAATACTGATTAGTTTTATTGCCATTTGTACATGGAAGTAATAATGTTCACAGAATTAGAATTGTATTTTTTTAAGTAATTAGTTTGCCTTCTATCGGAAGCCTAGGCCTGGAAGGAGATGCAGGATGCTTATACCCCCTTAAAGAAATAAAAAAATTGTATTACTTATATATTTATTTATAAATAGTTTTTACACTTCCTGAACACACAACTCAACATTATAGACAATATTTAGGTATTATTTGTTTAAATAACTTTCATTGTTTACTATGCAAATAAATGAAATGAAAATAATTAGCCACATTCCTTTGCCTCAGTTTGGACACACTAGTGTCTTATCTAATAATATAAAATCTTTGGCTAGCACATTACTTAATGTAAGTAAACACAAAGTTGTGCATGTGTTCAGAGGAGTAGCTAAATTCGGATCACTTTTTGCTGTGATTAGATTTAGATATATAACATATCTAATAGTGGTTGTCATACAATGAGTGAGCCTTGATGCTTCAAGCTCAAGATTTTATGATCTCCTTCTTGTCATATCTGTCTACTTCAATATTGAAGTGCATGCACATTGAGTAACTGGGAAATCTAGATTTTGTTTTGAAAGTTGCACAACTCTCAATAGCACTAAAAACAGGATTGTTTTAGCTTAAAATAACATCACTTTTAGAAATGGGTAAAAAACAATAGAAATTACACTAAGGACATTATCTGTTATCAGGGTCTATTATAAAGGGTCTTAACTTACAGGAAGTATTGACTAATATTGTTATAGGTCAGTAAAATTCTATATTTAGCTCAATTGTTCACCAGTGTCACTGCAATTACAACTTTGCAGTGTTAAATATAGAGATCAAATTCATCTACAGTTTGTAGGTTAATGGCAATGACCTATTTGATTGGGACCTTATTGTTTCAATGCCTTGCAATTGGCTATGGTCATAAAAATGTAAGTATAATTACAATAAACTGCTTTCTGTATTCAAGTTAACAGTACATTTACAAACATCCCATTATCAACTGATAAATTAAGCTAAACTAAATTTTTCAATAGGTGATAGGTGTTAGGATGTCTGAGTTACACAAAGGCAGAAGTCAAAGTGTCAATTTCTTTTCCTTACCTACAAAGAAAATGTTGCTTTTAACTATCAAACTTGTGTTATTTCATCACATTATTGTAGTTTATCATTTTAACTACAATGTTGGAAATCGAGAAGTCGTGGATTATGAGGTACTGCCTACACTCTTCGGAACATGAACTAACTAGTTCAAAGAGTTAAGACTATGGAAACAACAAGCGAATGTACAACAACTTAAGACATGAATATATAATAGTTTATTTATCTGCGAAAAGCCAACAAACCCATTGCACATACAGAGTATTTTGTCAGACCTGGGTGACGTTGTTGCATGGCTCAACTCAAGTGCTAGCATAATATACCATAAAAATATATAACATGAAAAATAGTTATTGATTTCTTTGGATTTATCTTATTTTTTCTTAACTTATAAAATGTACTTGTATATTGAATGTAGTTTAAAGATAAGACAATAAATATTGGAAAACAAAACAATTCTTATTTTACATTCCTATATCTAAGTCAAGTATTTTTAATATTTTTATGGTTTGAGTGAGAAAACCTTCATTGTATTTTTTCCCAGTTTATTTAAGTATTAGATATGAATTATAATAATAAATTTATAGGTTGAAACCTTCTAAAAATTATGTTACCTACTTTCACAGCAAAAAGGACAGAAGTGAATTTATCCTTTCTTAGTGCATTTGTAACCAATGTAGCAGTAGCTAACATTGGAGACATATTTAGATTTCTATATTCATGAAGTTTTCTTAATGTCTTGTTTAACCTTGCAAGACCCTCATACTATGTTTATATCATATTTTATACAACCAAGATTGTAATAGAAGAATTCTTTTGTTTATTCTTCAGCCTGTGTGAGTAACAACTTTTTTACAAAGGGAAATGTAATTTTAGTGAATAAACAAAATTGATAAGGTGACATACCTGAATGCGCGAGTCTCCGGCCCACTAAAGGGCTGTCCAGAAGCAATCGACGCAAGGACCAGCGGCCGAGAAAACCACCACCCCAGCCGCAGCCGCCGCGTCTCATCCCTTCGCGTTCCACCATCACGAAATGATATACATCACACTAACTTTGAGCACAAGTTAACCCGATGTTAACACGGCAGCCGTCAACGCGAGACTACCGTAATACCGTTACGATTTTACGAACCATCTGTATCACGAAGTATTAGTTTAGTTTTTTTTGAATTCTTTTCGCAAGTGTTGAGTAACAGTTCACCTAGCGAGGCGCATCAGCGAGAGAAAGTGGCGATGCCGATGGTCAGGCTCGTCAGACAATCGTGCACGTCCACAACTTCAGATGCAGTTTTTAGCAGCATCCCGTTTTACTGATTTTTATCTAGTAGATAGCTCTAGTGTTGTCACGATAGGTTGTTTAAACAAATAAGAAATTACACCGACTCTTAACTACGGTCCATGATAAAACAAAGACATTTGAGAAAAAAAAAAACACTCAATTAAAACTTGAACTTAAAACACCAGCCGCAACTGTTCTGACTTCTGAGTTCAACAAACAACTATGACTTGACTTCGTGTTCGTTGTTCGTACCAAAGATTACAGTGTATTATTGGAAATAGATAGGCTACTCGAACTTTTTTCGGAACGAATGTGATAGCGCCATCTAGTGACTAGATACGGTATTTTTAGTATAGTAAAAAGTATAAAAATAATAATGCATATTTTTTGTAAAGGAGAGACATTTTTGATTTTGTAATAGTTGAAGAAACCAATTGAGAAAAACAAAAAAAAAGACAAAAAGTTTTCCTTTGTTACCCCCGGGCTCGAACTCAGGATTATTTTATTGTGCCTTTGTTATGCACCACTAGGCCAAATGACTATGTGGAAAATCGTTGAAATTAATGTACACTTACTGTTTTTTTTTAATAATCCATTTGCTTTAGAAATACAAACACATTCTTTCTATTACGCGTCAAAATTAAAAGGATAAATAATTCTTTTTTTTCGGTTTTTTTTCCGTATTTACACGGGTTTAATCTCTAAAAACATTCTAGTACGTACACATCTATGTAATTGTATTTACTATCCTGGAATCTTAAATCTAGAATGTAGATGGCGCTGCTTCATAAAGATTTCACGTTCTTCTAAGTTCCCATGGCATGGTTCGTACTTCTTAGTGTAGTATTGTACAAGTAGGAGTAGGTATTGAGATTGAGAATCGAGATTCGAGAATCGAGAGGTCCAGCTAGTGACTAGCGATTTATGTCGTGAAAAGAAAAATAACGTAATCGTTTATTTACTCTGTGGTATATGCGCAAGCACAAACGACTCGACATACGACTTTTAGACCTAAGCCATTAATAATCTATATAATCTATACTTAATATAATAAAGATGAAGAGTTTGTTTGTTTGTTTGTTTGTTTGATTGAACGCGCTAATCTCAGGAACTATTGGTCCGATTTAAAAAATTCTTTCAGTGTTAGATAGCCCATTTATCGAGGAAGGCTATAGGGTATATATTATCCCGATATTCCCACGGGAACGGGAACCACGCGGGTGAAACCGCGCGGCATCAGCTAGTGGTAAGATAAGACTCGACTCGTATCTGAACTTGTATAAATTGAAAGTAAAGATATTAATAATATGGTCCTTGAAGTAAAGTATCACTAACTATACGAATCATGCCCTCGTGAAATAATGGCAAGAATACTGGCTGCATTAATTTAAAATATAATAAATTCCAGTATGGTAATAATACTAATTGAATGGCTCGTTGTCGTCGTCTAAGTTACTTCAATATCTCAACCCGGAGTTGTGAAATTGGTGTTGTTACACGCTCGTGGTTTGAAGAAAACTTTAAGCTGTTGGTCCTGTTCATTATCAAATCTGATAGTAACTTTTTTCTTCATAAAATTTGATAAAATTCAAACGTTTGTTCCGATTTTAATTTTTTTATCCGAAATTATCGAATACATGGAACGGGGAATCGTTATTCGTTACTCGATTTACGTTTGCAATCTCTAGTTACCACAGAGGTAAAATAAGCTAGAAACTGACACCAATGTGACTAGCGTTGCCAAACTTCCCCAGTGGTAGAGTTCCTCAAATTGCGGGGAAATAGTGTGTGATTGTTTGTATAAGGGTAAAACTTAAGTTTGGAGTTTACACCTTAAGAATCGGTTTTTCATTTAAAGCCCCCGGTATAAAAAATATGGAAAGTTTTATTACGAAGTCAAGCGAACTACAAACATTCGTAGTTGAGCGCGGCACATTATCGTATCATCGGGATTCGGGATAATCGATTGCCTAAGATCAACGCAGCGGACGCTCTTTATTCTAGGGCAGTAAATATTCATCATTTCTTACATAAAACAAGCAAAAACACAGTAAGCACCAGTACAAGCCACTTCTCACATGTGCGTATATTTTTTCGTCTTTTTATTAATTTTTGTTCCTACAAGGAATAAAATCATCATCATCAAATTGAAATATTATGGCCAAAACCTTATTTTAAAAATTGCAAACTTTTTTCTTTATTTCTGCAACTGGGATATTTTTTATCTTTAATTTGGGCAAATTAACTTTGATATTTGGGAAATTAGTGAAATAGGTGGCAACGCTACCTGCCACTTCATCATTGTTCATCTCTTTGACATTATTAGATAGTAGATCTTTTATCTATGGTACGTATGGTTCATCTTGACAGACTGTTTAGTGCGTGTATACGTATAGTAGCAGGGTTCCCAACTTAGGGGTTTTCCCCCCAGATTTAGGGGGCAAATAAGTGAAATGGGATTTTTCTAGGGGTCTGAAATTTTTAGGGGTATTTTCAGGGATTTTTTGACTCTTTAATATTTTTAAATTAATGATAATTTTAATATTTCTTTCTTGACCTAGGGACTTATAACGACATATAATACGTTATTCTACAACCACTCTGAGGCAACTGGCGGCAATTTTCATCGAATAAAAAAATCGTTTTTATTCAGTAAGTTAAATCTTCAGATAAAGACGTAATATTTCGTCTGTATTAAATATAGAGTTTTTAAACATATTTCATCATATTATTTCTACATTATTATGAATTTTTATTTTTAGGGGGACAACTCAATAATTAAGGCGATTTTAGGGGTTTTTGACACAAACTTTAGGGATAAATATTTTGGAGAGTTGGTAACACTGTATAGTAGTGGAACTGTATAAAGTGATCTGTGGTGGAACTTGGTCTTGGAAATTGGAAAATCTTCATTCAAATGTTTATGTTGGGAAATCTATCAATCACATTTGTAAATGTTATTATAGTATAATTGTATCAACTATCAATAATAATGGCTTTTTACCAATTACTTCGACTTGTTACTATAATCTATTTAATCAATAATGTTTTATCTGAAAATAAATATAGTCGTACTGCCAATGAACAGGAGAAAAGCGAAATCGATTTCAGGACTCTGGAAAAACCTTTCAGGATGAATAAATTAAACTTGGTGTGGGTGAAGGCTCAACAGGTAAGATTTCATACACTAACTTTTCCTTAGACGTGCTTGATCTTTTTCCTGTAATAAAGCCTCTGACATAAAAGAGGGAGGTACCGGTAAACTTACACGACGGCCTGACTCCTTTATTGGTGTTGTTTATGATTTGGACGTAAAATACTTTGTATAGTATATACTAATATAAACTAAGAAAAACAAAGCCCTATTTCCTATTAAATCAGAAAAGATCAAAAGACAATGTTGGTTTATTGAGAACTACTTAAGGGTCGCATAAAAGTTATTCAGTATGCAGTTTAGTTATCATTCAACTCCATGCTCAGTACAGTTCATTTCATGTAGCATCTTGCGGGTGACAGTTAGTTTCACTTTTGTAAGTTTGCTGCGATTCACGATAATAGTACATATTATCAACATCATAAAGTCGTCTGTCACCGTACCCATGCTATCTGGAACTGCCTAAGACTCCTGAGACTGCATCCTTATGAAATTTATTTCATTCTACTCCCTCTATCTTGATAAAATTACTTTTATTTGTATCTGTAAACTTTTTTATATACCTGTGATAACTGCATTAAAATTAACAAACAGAAAATAATTAAAAATTGTGTTCTGCAGTTTTTCTTCTATTGCCCCATTTTCTACAAAATTATTGATAGTAAAAATTATTATGGTTTCTATTTGGTCTTATTATAGTACTAGCAATCACCCTCAATCCTGCAACTGCATTAAAACATAAAAAAAAGTAAAAGATTTTCACATAAAGCTTGCCTGTTCCCCCCATCCTCATTTAAAAGCCTTTCCTCTTATGACTGACTATTATATTATACATATAGATGTTTGACGATGTCGTGAGGTAACCTGCACACCAGAGCTTTTCTTAATAATCTGAGTCTGTGAAGTCTGCCAATCCGCATGGGCCAGCGTGGTGCACTATTGGCCTAACCCCTCTCTCATTCTGAGAGGGGACTCGAGCTCAGCAGTGAGCTGAATATGGGTTGATAATGATGAAATCCTAAAGTAACCTGCTGGAAAGCTAGGAATGGAACCCAGAACCATTCAATCAAAAACCACAATTCTGCCAACTATGCCAGAGTGGTCTAAATTATTACAATCCAACTAGTAGTTTTAGAGCAGAGCCTATATGAACAAACAAACTATTTTGCTTTATAATAATCTTATTATAATACAAGTGTGACTATTTTGTTTGCAGAGATTAACAGAGCCAAAATTAAAGTCACTGTACAGTGACTTGATGATTCAAGACAAAGCAGAGATAATATACAAAAGGGTGAAGAGCGAGGGGGGTGACAAGGAGGGCCTGCGGGAGGCAGACCTGCGGCGCAAGCTCTCCACCATCATGACCAACTACGGGCTGAGGGAACACTTTGAGGATACATCTAAAGGCAAACAAAAGCAAGATCAAGTGAGTTTATCATTCTGTGAGAGGACATTAACGTAGTCTGCTTTCTGTTCACTGTTGTGCTGTTTTATTTTTTTTTTCATTTCTCTTTTTGTTGTCTATCAGAGGCAAAGATTGTATACTATCAAATATGTTACTTGCCTACAAAATCACTTAATCCGAATTTACCTACTCCATTGAGTGCCTAACATTATATTTTCATGTATTTAACCTGAGCACACAACTCAACATTGTAGACAATATTTAGGTATTTGTGTTTGGCTGGAGGGAGGTTTCGGCAGTGGCAATTTGCAAGGTTAAAAAAGAAAAAAATACAAGATTTAAGGTGTCCACGGCAACAAAGGGGGGGGGGGGAGGGAGGTTGCTGCGTTATCACAGACACCCTAAATCTTGTATTGCACATCACAATGTTAGGAAACATTATGAAGTTTGCTTCCGACTATAATCTCCCTGATGTTGATTTATATTGTATTGTTATCAACTCATATTCGGCTCACTGCTGACCACGAATCTCTTCTCAGAATTAGATAAGGTAGATGGGTTACGGCAAATTGTCCACCAAGCTGGCTCAATGGATTGGCAGACTTCACACACATAGAGAATTAAGAAAATTCTCACGTATGCAGGTTTCCTCACAACGTTTTTCCTTCATCATATGAGATATGTGATATTAGAGCTTAAAATTTGGTCTTATTTTAATCAAAATGATTTTAGTAGTACCACAAAAATGGTAAATTATAAAATAAAAAATTGTAGCTATTAACACCTTCTGTGAACAATTTTGACATGTATGTAGTCAATAGCCAAGCATGTGTCAATACTATACCTCTATTTCACAACTTTCACATAATATTCAAACACTGACTAGACTTGTTATGGTATACAACAAGATAATTAAGCTTTTATCAGTGAAATGAATAAAACCATGTCAATGACACTGAATCATGCTTATTATCAGTAAAATGACTGCACCTGTAGGTGTCTATAATAACTATACCAAGCTGAATGTAGTTTATTTTGTATTTTTATTTAAAAATATTTTTTTAACAGAAATCGCACAAAGGACAATAATATCTGTGAATTAATTAGAATTTATTTGCTCAAAACATCAAATATGAAATGTAATGTTTTGAGAAAAGGAATTTATTCTGATTATGAGATATTTCAGTGTGTGTACAAATTCACTGTTTTTTTACTCTCATAGTTTGATTGGTGATCCTAAGTTCCGCCAATCCACAATGCAACAGCTTGGTGGGTCTAAACTACAAATGTCTCTGTCTCCTTAATGAGTGAGGCCCTGTAACATTACAATTCTTCACAAAGTTCCATTTGAAATATGAATAACACTAGCTCACGCCGCACGGTTTCACCCGCGTGGTTCCCGTTCTCGTAGGAATACGGGGATAATATATAGCCTATAGCCTTCCTCGATAAATGGGCTATCTAACACTGAAAGAATTTTTTTAAATCAGATCAGTAGATTCTGAGATTAGCGCGTTCAATCAAACAAACAAACTCTTCAGCTTTATAATACTGGTATAGATTACACTCTTGACTACACTGTTATGTCTAAAATATTGTTATGTCTGTTTAAGGCTTTCAACGAAGCAATGGACAGCTACATTAACAAGAGTCTGTTCAAAGACAAGAAGCTGAACATGCTGTGGGCCAAGGCGGAGGCGTCCGGCTTCACCAGCGAGGAGTTGGCCGCCCTGAGGGAGGAGTTCATGCATCATCAGGACAAGATCGACCAGTACTACGACTTGCTGGTCAACATGGAGGCAGGGGAGAAGGATGGATATAAAAGTATGATCTGCTTATTCTACATCCCTACTCGATACAAACTATAAAAAACCAATGGTGCAGTGGTGAGTGCGATGAATTTACAAGACGTAGGTCCTGGGTTTGATGCCCAGTTGGATAGATTGAGGTTTTCTTAATTGGCCAGGTCTAGCTGGTGGGAGGCTTCGGTCGTGGCTAGTTACCATTCTACCGACAATATTAATTTCGTGTAGTACATGGAATAAGGGTCCGAAATATATCGATATCAATTGATAAAAGTTAAGGATTTCTTAGAAAACTTAATTTAAATATCACATATTTTTTCAAATTTTCCAGACGTCACAAATGCTGTCGTCCATTTTGTGACGTCACTAACACACTTGACACCCAATTACAACGTTTAGTACACTAAACGTTGTAATTGTTAACTAATATTTTTGTCAAACGCTCCATTTGTATGAGATTTATTATAGTGACGTCATGAAACAGTTAAAATATATTTATGGCCGACAGGCGTTCTGGCTCGTATTTTCAAAAACATTTAAAAACTAAAATTTTGAATTTTTGTCTCAAAAAATATAAAAAAAACATTTTTCAGTCTAGTAGAACGATAATGAACTCTTTAAAAGCATTTTTAAAAAAGTGTCAAGTAGCATTTTAATATTTGAAGCAGCAACAACTAACTTCTGTTAAAACAATTTGTGCAACTGAACATGCAAATTGTTTTAACAGATACAATTGATGTTCACTGTGTTGTCAGTTATTGTAAGAGTTGACCTTAATTCAGTGTTATCAAGATGTCGAGTTTAGAGGTCAAGCCAATGTCTACTTGTAGGCGAGAATAAAAAAATATTCTGTCCTATAATTGATCAAACTGTGGCTCACAGAATGTAACCTTAGTATGAAAATTTCCATTATAATGATTACCTAGACTTTAATAAACGCGGGCAAATAATTTCACATGAAATTTTTCATGTATAAGATAAATTGAATAGAAGCAGGCAATATTGCGGAAGCTTATTAAAAAGATAATAATAGCAAAAACATCATCCGGAACAGACAGACATGCAAAAGTCGTTTTATATTGTAAATCTCTATGAGCGTCGAGATTTTTTGTCGGATCTGGGTAAAGTCGCATACATTTGAAGGATTTTCGCAGACAAAAGCAACTATCGGCCATATTTATAAACAAAAATTAAGATTTGAATCTTTATTTTCTCCAAAGTAAATTGAACTTGACGTAGTAGTGATTAAGTCCATTCTACTATGAAGAAAACTGTTTCATATTACAGCCCTATTGGATGTGTACTGTTTACCAAGAAACTAATTAAAAATGAGGGTATAAATCGCTAGTCATTTCATACCTAATAATAATGAACTTGTTCTTAAATTAATTTCTTATAATCTACACTAATATTATAAAGCTGAAAGTTCGTTTGGTTGTTTGCTTGAACGCGCTAATCTCAGGAATTACTGGTCCGATTTGAAAAATTCTTTCAGTGTTAGATAGTCAATTTAACATGGAAGGCTATACTTTATCCCCGTATTCTTACGGTTAAGGGGGTGAAACCGCGAGGAGTCAGCTAGTATAAAATATGGCCGATGTTGTATAAGGTCATGGGCGTAGCGAAATACGGGCAGATGATCGGTCGGTCTATGGGCCTTCATACCAAAAAGTTAACATATTCAAAGATTTAACTTTGTTTCTTCGATACGAAAAAGACCATAAGTGGATGTTTCGGACGAAACTGAGGCTGAAACTAAATAGACTCCTGTCTACGTCCATTTATAAGGTTAATTTGATGACAGACACTGTCAATGAGGAGGAGTTGGTGAAGTTCAACGAGATACACCAGGACGAGACGGACGTGGACAAGGACTTCCTGAGCAGCGCCAACCTGGTGCGGGAGAAGCACAGGGACTTGCGCGACGGGTACGACCGGCTGCAGAGGATCTCTGCCAGAGGTTGGCCACCATCATCATTAACGACCCATAATCGGCTCACTGTTGAGCACGAGTCTCCTCTCAGAATGAAAGGGGGTAGGCTAATAGTCCACCACATTGGCAGACTTCACATACATAGAAAATTACGTAATATTTAAAACAATATTTAAGGCCGGATTCGAATCTACATCCTCAGAATTGAAAGCAGAGGTCATACCCACTGGGTTATCACAGCCTAATTTTTATAACTGATTTGGATAATAATTTATGATGAAAGTTTGGCTTGTAATCAGTGTCGTGCAGAAGGTTTTTATTAATTTGGGGTATGAATAAATGTACAATGGATGTCCTTCCCCAATATGTACCTAATGCAATGATAATTGTATACTATAGATCGGTTACGTCCCTTCAAAATCACCGCAAAAAGTGATTGAGATGTGGAAATTTCCTCTTTTGAGTGCCTCATTTTTCATGACCTAGTAACACATCTAACAGTATTTAACATCATTGACCTAATGAGTCTTCAGTGTAGGCAATGCATTTTTGCATTGTACAAAATGGCGCGTGTCTTGTATGTAAAACTGAAGGAGCATTAACAAAGTTTGATGTCATTATCAATCATCATTATCAGCCGATAAACTACCACTGAGGGACATAGACCTCTTGTAGAGTGCTACATAAAGAGTAGAAGTTAATAAAAATGGAACCAATAAACTCGCAGTGTGGCAACACCACATTTACTGTCGCTATCACAAATATCTGTCATTATAGAGCAACCAATCATTATTGATAGTTTTATCAGATTTTTAAAATCATAGTGGAATTAAAGATTAGATTATTAATAGCTGACGCCTGCGACTTCGTCCGCCATTAGACCTCTTTTATCCGGCCCTATCGCAAAATCCGTTCTTAGCCTATTATATGATACCTACAATTATAGACTACCTCCCTGCCAAATTTCATCTATGTAGGTCAAGCTGGGGATTTCGTAATAAGGCCATTTATTACGAAATCCCCAGCTTGACCTACATAGATGAAATTTGGCAGGGAGGTAGTCTATAATTTGTAGGTATCATATAGTATCAAATCATATCGCTAAAAATATTTATTTTTGCTTGCATTTTAAAATTTTAATGTTTGGCTACGTCATAATTATAAGGATGCGTATATAAGGGACACATTTTCAAGATCCATTTACAAAAGAAATAATAATTACTCCGAAAATATTAATTTTAGAACACATGCTCTTTGAATATGTTTAATTAATTTTTGGTAAAGAAAACAAAATGATCTTACAACGTTTTGTACATTTGCTAAAAGGTAGTATCTATACTAATATTGCTATATAAAGCTGAAGAGTTTTTTGATTGATTGAACGCGCTAATCTCAGGAACTACTATTCCGATTTGAAACATTCTTTCAGTGTTAGATAGCCCATTTATCGAGGAAGGCTACAGGCTATATATTATCTCCGTACTACTACGGGAACGAGAAGCACGCGGGTGAAACCGCGCGGCGTCAGCTAGTGTCCCATATTTGTCCCAGGCCCCGCTAACAAGGAGTTCATCGAGCCCAAAGTGCAGGGGCTGTGGAAGATGGCGGCGGCGTCCAACTTCACTGTTGACGAACTTGAGTCTTTGAAGGTATGTGTGTATTAGAAAGAAAGAAAGAAGAAAGTAGTATACTGGTTTAAAATGACAGTTTTTGATGGCCCCCGTGGCGCAGTGGTATTCGCGGTGGATTTACAAAACGGTCCTGGGGTCGATCCCCAGCTGGGCAGATTGAGATTTTCTTAATTGGTCCAGGTCTGGCTGGTGGGAGGCTTCGGCCGTGGCTAGTTACCCTACCGGCAAAGACGTACCGCCAAGCGATTTAGCGTTCCGGTACGATGCCGTGTAGAAACCGAAAGGGGTGTATATTTCATCCAACAAGTTAGCTCGCTTTTAACTTAGATTGCATCATCACTTACCATCAGGTGAGGTTGTAGTCAAGGGCTAACTTGTAAAAGAATAAAAAAAACAGTAACATCTTTTGTACGTATGTCTTTTTTTATATTCAAATTTTACCTAATCACGATACATCCCTGTATTTGGGTCACAAGAATTGATATGTGTACCAAATTTAAACTGGATTGGTCCATTGGAGAAAACAGACAGGCATTGAAATGTGCGCAAGTGATATTAAAAGGGTTCCGTTTTTGTACTACTTACGTACGGAACCCTAAAAAAAATTCTAAGTTTTTTAGTAGGCTAGTTTACACACAACAGCATGGCCCGACGTATTGCAGGTGGAGCTGAAGCACTACGAGTCTCGTCTGCTGAAGCTGCGCATGCTGCACGCCGACCACGTAAGCATGCATGAGAAGCATCGCGGCAAGGTCACCTCACTTTTGATTTACTTTTTGTCACTTCACGTCGCTGCATACGTTACGTGATTCAAATCGGACGAGTTCATAGCTCGTGCGCTGTAGCAGGTGCGGGTGACAGTTCACTTTAGTCACAGGTTAATCAATAATATACAGATGTAGCGTACGGAACATGACGGTGTCGTCATAGGCATATATAGCGGGTGGGCCGTGCCCACCCTAGAATGGACCTGTACCCTAGAATTCTGGGCTACCGATATGGAATTCTACTATGATACTAAGGCCCGCCCTAGGAAATAATCCTAGCTACGCCAATGGGTGTCGTGTCGTACCCGTCACGGATACGAAATTCAAAAACGAATACGTTCTCTTGTCAGTACTATACGAACCGTGGGATCAGTAATTTTAAATAATAATCAAGAAAAATAGCGTCTTATGTTTTTAAATTTTAAAAATTGTTCTCAAAAACTAAAGAAATAAGATGGAGTATTTTTTTATTGGTTAATATTGATTATTATATTAATTTACGCAACTGTTGTTAGTGTTAAATTTTGAAATACAAATTATGAAAAAGTTTGTATAGGCAGATGTCAAGGTGACGTGTGACTTTTTTTTTGTGGGTTGCCGGCTTCAGCGCGCAGTTTGTAACTTTCTCTGGTTACTTTGTGATTTTAGTCTTGAAAGTTTTCCGTGATTTCCGATAATAGTACGTCATACGGTAACTGTCACCAGCATCTTGCTACAGCGCACGAATTTTGTAAAATTATTATTTGACGTTGTCATCTTTGACGTCCCGGCCATAGATAATACACTATATATTGAGAGTCCCGCCTGTGTTTGCACGTACTGTTCTATGTTCCGTATGCATTGACAATTATTCATCTTTTGTTTTTCACACTTATGGCTAAGTAGATTTCATGGACTCCACCTAACAAGTTAGCCCGCTTCCATCTTAGACTGCATCATCACTTACCATCAGGTGAGATTGTAGTCAAGAGCTAACTTGTAAAGAATAAAAAAAAAATGTCTTCCAACAAAAAAAAATTATCTTCAATGTATAGTGTACATGTACACAGCGGCGTGCATGAGGTTTTTAACGTGGATATGCACCATAAGTAACAATTGGAAAATTCCTTGCTCAAGTAAGTATTTTGTAAGTCCTTAGGGTAGGCAGTGCATTTTTGCATCTATGAAGTGCACGCCACTGAGAGTACAGCACATGTACAATTGGACCTGTCGGCTGTCACAGTTATATTACAAGTATAGATGCTATGTGCAGTTGTCGGCGGCGGGCGACAAGATGGACTACTTCGCGGACCAGCAGCAGATGATCAAGAAGCACACGCGCAAGGTGGAGAAGCTGCACGCCGACCTGGAGGGACGCATCATGGCGCGACACACGGAGCTGTAGATCACTAGATTATACCTAAATCGTATAAATATTTCATGGAGAATAAAGTTTTGCTAGCCACTTACCATCTAATAAGTTCACGCGTCTGCAGCCCTAACGCACATGGCAACCAACACACGATCAGTTAACGGATGTCTTTCCAGTTGCGCTGCCATAACATGAGCTTATTGGATGGTGAGTGGCCAGAATTACGCTCTAGATATTAAATAATGTATTTTGGTGTGAATATTATTTTGTATTTAGGGCTCTGTTATCAAAATTCACAAGCCATTGTCTTGCGCGTTTTATTTGTGACATACACGTTGTTCATAGAATCTGTTACACGATGTTAATACTGCGAAAAGTAAATACACCATAGTTAAGTTTATACGTATACTATAAAAAATGACCGACCAAGTGAAAGTCGAACTCGCGCACGAAGGATTCCGTACAATAATTTATTCAAATATTTATTTGTCCTGTTTTTTAGAAATTTCAATTGTCTATCACGATTCATGTGATACAGTCTGGCGACAGATGGACGGTTGGGTTCGACGGCCTCCGTGGCGCAGTGGTACAAAACGGAGGTCCTGGGTTCGATCGTCGGCTGGGCCGATTGAGATTTTCTTAATTGGTCCAGGTCTGGCGGGAGGCTTCGGCCGTGGCTAGTTACCACCCTACCGACAAAGACATACCGCCAAGCGATTTAACGTTCCGGTACGATGTCGTGTAGAAACCGAAAAGGGCTGTGGATTTTCATCCATAACAAGTTAGCCCGCTTTCATCTTAGAATCATCACTTACCCTCAGGTGAGATTGTAGTTAAGGGCTAACTTGTAAAGAAAAAAAAGTCTTAGTAAATAGAGGCCCGCTTTACCCTTTGTGTACGAAATCCGAAAACGTGCAAGACAATGTGAATGTGTGTGTGCCAAAGTCTAGCCCAAATCAGTTTCAGTAAACATTCACGCAATATGGAGTGTGCATGTATTTTTCAACCGACTTCACAAATGAAAGAGGTTCTCAATTCTAAGCATAATATGTTACCTCATAACTTCGTCATTTATTAACCGTAATTAAAGGGGGCTAGACGGCAGATTGGTCTCGTACCATTTTCATGAAAGTCAGTTTAGTAATTTTGTGTTAAAATCAAAATAACTGAAATATGTCTTTGAAGTCGGTTAAAAAAGATTAATGTAAAACCTCTATTATTCTCTGCAAATATCTATTATTTTTAAAAACTAGTGCGAACTTAGGATATGACGTCAAAAATAAATGTCTGTAATTCTTAATTTGAATAACATATTCACTTTTATGTGAATTATTCAATTTTATATAATCATTAGATGTACCAGCAGATAGAATGTATCCAAATATTTTAAGAACCAGTAAACGCTATTCCAGTAAGTATAGGTAAATATCTCACTTCTTTATAATGATAATGTCGTTGTTACCAAGGCGAGATATGAAATGTTTCATGTTACACATAGATATGAAATTGTACTTTAATGGCAGCTGAAAGTAACTTTATAGGCTAGTAACAAAAATATTAATTAAGTACTAGCAAATGCCCCGCGGTTTCACGGCGATAAAATAAAGCTAAAGTTACTCGGTAAAGATATAGCTTTCTAATAGTGAAAGAATTTTTTAAATCAACCGAGTAGTTTTTTTTAGTTAAATTGACAAACAAACAATAAAATATTTCCTTACTACAATATTAGTTAAGATGATTTTAGGAAGATCTGCTCAAAGAAGCATTAATAATAATTAAATGCACAAGATTAAGTATATAGTAGATAAGTTAAAAGAATTCCTAATTTTTAAGTGTAAAATTATTAAATGATTTTATATTATTTTCGTAATGGACGAATCTCGTTTTTATTTTCAATAAATAATTATAATTATTACGAATGTTTTATTTATATACCTTCTTACCAGTAGTTTTATTTAAAAACTAGCGGATGCCCGCGACTTCGTCCGCCCTTAGACTTAAGACTTGCCTCTTCAATCCAGTACTTACAGTAGTAAAAATGGAGTAACTTCTCCCGTTTTCCCAACATTTCCCTTCACTGCTTTGCTCCTATTGATCGTAGCGTGATGAAAAGTATACTATAACCTGCCCAGGATTATGAAGAATAGTTGTACCAAGTTTCGTTAAAATCCGTCAAGTAGTTTTTGTTTCTATGACAAACATACAGACAGACAGACAGACAAAAATTTTACTGATTGCATTTTTGGCATCAGTATCGATCACTAATCACCCCGATAGTTAATTTGGAAATATATTTCATGTACAGAATTTACCTCTGCAGATTTATTATAAGTATAGAAAAACACTATTGGGAGCCCGAGACGTCTATCTATATCTGTGCCCGTCCATTGTCACTATAACTTCGCGACTCGCTGAGCTATGGTGGCTTTGGTTCTTTTGCGGATCTCCTCATTTCTGATTCGATCTCGCAGAGAAACTACAAGCATAGCTCGCTCCATCGCCGGCTGAGTGGCTGAGCCTTTGTTACGAATTCCTTGAGTATGGGTGGTATTAACATTAATTGTTTATATTATTATAAAAAGGAGACATTTGTACGAAGTTGTTGCAACAGTGATGGTATATAAATAAGAGGGTATTTGATGACTCGAGTTTAGTTCTTTGTTAGGCAGTGTGAACACCGTCACGCTGCCAAATAAAAGCACTATCGCTGCTACCCGTCACGTCACACCTTATGCCACCCATAGTTAGCGACTAAGTCTGAGATCCATAGGTCAACACGGGCAACACTCGCTGTTCTTGTTTATTGGACTATTGTCATACAAACTTCTAACGCGTGTGAAAAATAAGTTAACGTTATTTTACATACAGGGTACTTGAATGTTTGGGATTCTCAAATATTTTGGTATGTTCATCAAATTTCAGAAAGATAAAACAATAATTTAATTCGTGAGAATTGAGAAGGCTCTATTCAAGAACACACCGGACAATTTTAATAACGGTTTATTTGCCTACAACTTACCGCATAATGCTGCTTTAATCATATTCGAGACAGCGAGTCCTCGGTAATAATTTACTTATAAATATACACATTACCCAAATAAACCTAATTAAAAAATTATAATAATAATAATAATAATATAATAACTATAATATTATAATAATAATATAGAATCATTAAAAAAAATAGAATGAAATCAGGTATTATTAAAAAACACCAAAGGTTACAGTGCATCAATATATGATATTTAATCTTTACAAGCGGATTCATCAATACACGTTATTCTTCGCTTCACTCGACGAACTCGATATCGTATTATGCGGTATTATAATAGTGTAAAATATCAACAGAACATAGGCTCCGGAATCACATTCCGGCGAGCGCTGCGAACGCCACGAGCGGCGGCGCTCGGCTCCAGTCGGTGTTCGTGTTCGATAGGACATTTCTCTATTATGTATATAGATAATCTGTATAATATAATCTTTCTCACTAGTATCTACACCATTTGCCAAGGGTTACAATTATATATAATCCTCGTGGGATAGCTCGAGCGGCGGCGCCGCCCTAGTGGCTCCACTTGCTCCAGGCCTGCTGACAAACAAAATGTGTACCCGTTAGTATGGCAAGAGGGTAGTTGACTCATATAATAAACACAATATTAATTTCTCATAGTAGATGGAATAAGGGTCCGAAATATATCAATATCAATATCAATTAACAAAAGTTAGGGATTTCATTAAAACCTTATTTAATATACGTATATTTTCAAATTTTCCAAACGTCAAAAACGCTGTCGTTCATTTTGTGACGTTGTACTAACACATTTGATGTACTAAACGCCAAACAAATTGTTAACTAATATTTTTGTCAAACGCTCAGTTTGTAAGAGATTAGTTATAGTGACGTCATGAAACAATTGAAATATAGATCATCATGGACGACAGGCGTTTTGGCTCGTAATATCAAAAAAATATGATTTTTTTTTCTATTTAGTAGAACGATAATGAACTATTTAAGAACATTAAAAAAAAGTGTCAACTAGGCTGTTGTTACTGTTGTAAAGTTTCTACCAAGTCAAATATGATAACTACGATTTTTACCAATGGTCGCCCTACCCCTCACGATAAATATTGTATGGCTGTCAAAGATGACGGTGACTAGTGTGTGTGTGTGTGTGTGTGTACCTGTTTGTCGGCGGTGTGGTGCGGCGCGTGCTGCTGCTCCCAGTGGTGCTGCTCGGCGGGCGGCAGGTAGTGCAGCGGCAGCGTGTGGATCATCGACAGCGCCGCCGCCGTGGCCGCGCTGCCGCCCGCGCCGCCCACGCCGCCCACGCCGTACGCGCTCTCCGCGCCCATGCCCTGCACGCCTTGTTGCTGCAATCAACCAGTTCCATTTATGAATTATATAAAATTTATTATAAAAACAATGTCTAAAACTAATTGATTCTTCAGCCAATACAGCAAAACATTGATCAAGTAATCAATGTTCAATCTTCAATGTCTAATTTGTATTAAAATTTCATATGTACACACATGTGAAATTTTAAATTGCAAATGAAAATTGGTGTTAAATAATTTCGATGTGTGAGTTTACTTCATCCCCCTAAAACAAGCGACAGAAAATTTTGTTGGTGAATTTGTGCGGGGTGCATGTCCATAAATTACCATGTAAATTACTCTATGCCGAGAAGTGTGACAGTACCTGGTATCTGTCGTGGTCGGTGCGGTGGTGCCGGGGATCACAAGTGTGACAGTACCTGGTATCTGTCGTGGTCGGTGCGGTGGTGGTGGTGCGCGTGGTGCCAGTCGTCGGGCGCGGTGAGCTTCCACGCGCGCTCCGTGCCGATGGGCCGCGGCTTGCGCTCCTCCTCCTCGCCCCAGCCGCCCACGCCCACGCCGCTCATATTCACGGAGTTCACGTTCATGCCCACGCCGCGCTCCAGCAGCGACTGCAATTCCATACCCTATTTATTTTTAGTACGGAACTTTAAACCACATTTCATTACTGAATAAACGTACTATTTCTTTTAATATGAATTTATTTTCAGTATTAAAGATGTATAAGACTAAAATAATTACTACTAGAGGACGTTCACGACTTCGTCAGCGTTTTTTCAAAAATCCCACGAGAACCATTAATTTTTTCCAAGATAAAATTCCAGGTTCAGCCATTCCAGGGACTACAACCAAACGACGGTCAAAAATGTTAAAAAAAGTTCGTGATTACATATTTAGAAATGACAGATAAACACAATTTAATTAGTGTATCTATCTATACTATTATTATAAAGCTGAAGAGTCCGTTTGTTTGAACGCGCTATTCTCAGGAACTACTGATCCGATTTGAAAAATTTTTCCAGTGTTAGATAGCCCATTTATCGAGGAATAGGCTATATATTATCCCGGTGTTCCTACGGGAACGGGAACCACGCGGCGTCAGCTAGTGTACTGATATAAAGTAAGCACCTGGTAGGGCATGTGTGGCGGCGGCATCTTGGGCGCGCTCTGCTGGTACGACACCAGCAGCGAGCTGAGGTTGGCGGCGCTGTTGCTGCTTCCGAACATTTGCTGGAAATTGTACAATACAAACTGTCGGAGTATAAGGGGTTTCACATCAGAAGCGGTTGTCTACAAAACACAATTATTGAATGAAAGTCTGTCAGGTCTAACAATTCCCACTAAGAATATTACTAGTGATGCGCCGACTAGTTGCCGACTAGTCGGTAAAGCCGACTAATCGGCAAAGTCGCCGCCTAGTCGGTAAAGCCGATTAGTCGGCAAAAAGCGCCGACTAGCCGGCTTATTATTTTGTATGTATTTCTTAATAATATTATGTATTGAGGAAGAAAAAAACATCTTTACTAAAGATTTTCTTTTTGTCATGATTAAATTATAAAACAACTCTTTAACTATCATTAACAAAAATAGTATTATTTGTACGCATCATTAATAGTATTATTTGCGCATCTCTAAATATTACCAATAAACCCTGAGTGGCAGAGAATGAGTGGAGTCACGCACTTGTGAACGATGTGTGTAGGGTTAAAGGATCCTTTGACTGTTAACAGACACTCCCCTTTTCCACTCAAGTCACTCTCCCCGCCTATTCCAAGTAACCCATAAAGAATTACACAACAAGAGATGTGGACGGCTCGAACGCTACGAACACACTGAAGCCGTCTGTACCGCAAGTTGTAGCAACGCGGCGATAACAAAACTCTATTTAACTATATCTGACGATCCCTTTAACGCAATTGGTAGTCATCATCACCCATATTCAGCTCACTGCTGAGCATGACTCTCCTCTCAGAATGAGAGGGTTTAGACCAATAGTCCGCCACGCTGGCCCAAAGCGAATTGGCAGACTACACATACAAAGAGAATTGAGATGTGTAATAACTTCAGACTAATTACTTAAAGACGTTACTTTTCTGTCAAAGTGTATGATCAACGATATAATGCGAGTATAAAAACTGTCTCTATAGAATCATTGTATCATAATTGAAATTGTGTTCGTTAATTAAGGAGCTC
Source organism: Bicyclus anynana (assembly GCF_947172395.1). NCBI lineage: Eukaryota > Metazoa > Arthropoda > Insecta > Lepidoptera > Nymphalidae > Bicyclus > Bicyclus anynana. The sequence goes on along the minus strand of NC_069092.1, from coordinate 14,682,518 downwards.
CATTTAAATACCTTTTTGTGTAGCTGAATGGTGCAAAAAACCTTCAACAAAACTTTTAGTTTAGTATCTATACTAATCTATACTAACATATAAAGCTGAAGAGTTTGTTTGTTTCTTTGTTTGATTGAACGCGCTAATCTCAGGAACTACTGGTCCGATTTGGAAAATTCTTTCAGTGTTAGATAGCCCATTTATCGAGGAAGGCTATAGGCTATATATTATCCCCGTTTTCTTACAGGAACGGGAACTACGCGGGTAAAACCGCGCGGCGTCAGCTAGTCAGATATATGTAAATATTCTAAGCTTTTTCCTTAAAAAATTACAGACAATTTCATTTATGAATTGTGCGATACTAGTCCTTATGTAAGTCGTCTATGTATTACATTAACGATATCTAACTCTGTGTGCGTCGCAATACCTGCGCGGCGTGCTTGTGCTGCTGCTGCTGCTGCTGTTGTTGCTGCTGCTGCTGCTGCTGCTGCATCATGGGGTGGCGCTGCGCGAAGTCTGGCGCGCGCGGGTTCAGCCGCGACACGCCCCCCTCCACGCCCACGTAGCCCAGCCCCAGCGACACGCCCGACACGCCGCCGGACATGCCGACTTGCTGCTGCAAACATCACAACACGTTACGGCTAGTTCACACAACAACGAATAGATCCTTCTTGACGTTCTTTATGACGTTCGGCGAAGACGAGGCCCCCGATATCTGACGTCACCCAGACGTGGGCATACTCATGATTTCGGGGACACCCGGACTGATACACTCAAGCCAAAAGACCCTTCCTGAACTGCTAAGCCGCGGTCCGAGTCTCAGAGGAGACACCGCTTATCTATTCTGCTTCTGCCTTCGGACCCCATCAAGCGATGCTTCTGCGCTCGATCAAACTCCCCGGTGACGCCGCTGAGGATCCATTAAGAAGCCTACGGCACTTACACAATCGGAAAGAAAATCAACGAATCGCTATTAGTAGTAGTAGTAGTAGAAGTAAAACTTTTTCACGCACACTGGACTTGGGAAGTAGGCTGATAAACGTGTTACGATAAATGTAATCAAAGTATAATTCAAAGCGCCATCTGTAGTAACACTGCTAAACTATGACACTAATAAGCCCAGTGCCGAATCCGATTCAGATGTTTGAGGCTGGTTTTAGAGTCACGCTGACCGGACGCTCACCGTCGGCACTGACAGCTCAGCGCGAAGCGCGCCGACCACCGCATGCGATGATAGCTACGCGTTATTCTGAAAGGCCCCCTAAAAGTTCATACATTTCGTCTGTCAGCGAACCACTTTGTACTCTAAAACCAGCCTAACAGTTCGTGAATCTTTTCACAATTCGTTTAGCGTGTGAATACAATATGTTTCGTTGATTAATAAAAAATAATTATATTACATGATATTTTAACTTAAATTTCCGTGAAATTTCTGTTATTGTTATTTTGCCACACAATGGTCTCGGCACCCGCACTATGAATCCAAGGAATGCTAAGATATTACAGATATTATATTATACCAGAAGATATAAAAACATGTAAAATTACTATCATCTAGCATGAAATTTATGCACAGGGAAATTTAATATCATGGTAAATCAATTGAAAAAATGTCATTACACCTACTTTAAATTGATGATGAGAGTATACAAGTATATTTCCAGCTACTCGACATAAACCGGGCCAAATGCAGGACAATCTTTAGGACATTTGTGCAAACCAGTTTGCACAAATGTCCTAAAGAAGCATTGAATTGAATTGAATACATACCATCATGTTGTGTCCATTTCTGGGGCTGTCCTGATAGATGGGTCCGTTCCGTGCCAAGCCACTCATATCCATTGTGTTGACAGCATTGCCTGCAAACGATAAACAATCACTTGCATTTTTTTCATCAATTGCCCATAACATTTAAGTCGGAATTACAAACTACTACTATAAATCTATACTAAAGTACTAAACCTGAAGTTTTTCTTGGAAGACGCTAGTCTCAGGAATGTAATATCCGCTGATAGAACAAGAAGGCATAACAGATCTTAAGGACAAAAGTTCAGGGATGGAGGTGGTCTTCATACATTTGGTTTACGACTCAAGGAGGAGGATTCATATCCAATCATCGAGAACAGCTAAAGGCTGTTAAAGGCAGTAAAGGATATTACATCACCCTACCACCAATAGAATCGAAGCACAAATGGCGAACACATGTGGCGAAAACGGGATAAAATGTTTCTTTTGAGACCTTCCGTTGCGTGCGGTGCGTAATAATTTTAAGATACGGAATTATGTTTAACGGAGATGTTTCTCTTTAAAAGTTCTAAACAGTCTGAAACAGCATATATATATCTTTTAAGGTTAACTAACTATTTAAGAAATTAAATATCACGTGTCTCAAACAGTGAAGGAAAACATCGTGAGGAAACCTGAGAATTTTCATGATTCTCAGCGTGTGTGAAGTCTGCCAATCCGCATTGGGCCAGCGTGGTGGACTATTGGCCTAACCCCTCTTCTGAGAGGAGACTCGAGCTCAGCAGTGAGCCGAATATGGGTTGATAATGTTGTTGTGTAGCTAACTATAACATTTCTTAATTTATGATGATGATGATAGTTACCAATGGGCATCGGGTGGTGGTAGGGCGGCGGCGGCGGGGGCGGCGGCGTGGAGCCGTGCGACGAGGTGCGCGAGCACGGCGAGCAGCCGCCGCCGCCGCGGTACCCCGGCGCCTTGCTCGCGTCCACCTGACACACAAGCACAGCTTACACACAACTGATACACACCTGCATCTGCGTGGATTACAACTATTCATTAATATGACTCTACCTCAAAGCTCATGTAGACTAATGTTACAAATAGTACCTGCTTCCCGCCTATTTCGTATAGATAAGTAGTATAGATAAGTGTCGCCGCCTACCGTATAGTAGCGTCATTTCATTGCCTATACTACCGTCAGCGTGTAATATTAACATTATAGCGGAAGTTATGCTGAAATTGTTATCAAATAAATTAGTGTACAGTGAAAATATTATTTTACTTCTCCCACCTTCTGTTACACTAAGTAACACAAGCTAATAGCACAAACACACACACACAAAATATCTTTGTCTAACTATATATCTATATCTAAATGAGCATACCTGTGGCGGCAGCGGGTCCACGCTGTGGTCGGCGGAGCCCCACACGGCGGCGGCGCCCACGGACAGGTCCTGGAACAGCGAGTACTCCTGCGCGCCGCCCGCGCTCGCGTTGCCGCCCGAGCATGCGCCCGTGTTCACCTGCTGCATGCACATTTTATACTTAGTAAATACTTTTTTGACGGCCTCCGTGGCGCAGTGGTGTGCGCGGTGCTGGGTTAGATACGGAAGGAATTTCGGAAGAATTATTCAATCGTTCAAATGAGTATGGATGATAAGTCAATAATAAGAATGAGTACCTGTGGTGTAGTATTGATGTGTAGAGCTGAAGATGTGTTCACTGGGATGTCTTCATTACTCCACGTGCTTGAGGTGTCTGGGCTTAGCTGGTGGTAGAAAAATATATCTATTTTAATTACTAGGTAACTAAAATGTGTTGCTGATAATGTCCATTGGTGGCGGTAATCACATTACCTCCGCTGCCGGTTTTTATAGTCAAAAGTCAAAGTCAGAATTAATTTATTTCAATTAGGCTTAGTTTACAAGCACTTTTGAAAGGTCAGGATTATGTCATAATTTAATTTAATCTAATGGTGGTAATAATAGTCGGCTCAAAATTGGTGATGATGGCTAGGTTTGAATATATTGATTTTTATAATAAATTCGGGTAAATAAGGTCAATGTTTACTAATGTATACATATAAAGCAAAGATTGACTGTGACATTTTTTAATATACTTAAACACAAGTACAAAGTACAAATAGTACAAATCTAACGATCATTAAGTGCCTACGACGTCATTAGTTCGTACCATTTTGTATGGGGCGTTTTCAGGGATACGCGGCAGCGTCGCAAATCTGACCCTTTAAATTAAGGTGTAAAATGAAAATACAATTTAAAAAACAGTCATCATCCCATTACAAGCAGCACGGCTATTCTCTAACGATGTTTTGTATGCAAGTGCGAGTTTAGAATTCACCGCTATCTTTCTCGTTCTATAGTATCGTGTTAAACAGAGAGAGATAGAGGTGAATTCGAAACGGATACTGGAGGGAATAGTGACGTACCTGCAGCACGTCTTGGTGCGGCCGCGGCACGCGCGGCTCCTCCTCCATCTTGTGCATGGCGTGCGCGGGCGGGGACTCGCGCGCCTTCAGCGGGGACGCGCCGCTGCCCGACACGCTGCCGCTGCTCGGCACCACCTGCACCACATTAAAAAAAAAATGCCATACGTCTAACTAGACGAATGAACACCTATACTACAGCCTTCCTTGATGAGTTCTGTTTACCAACAAACAAATTATAAATGAGGGTATAAAACACTAGTCATTTCACAACTAATAATAATTTTATGTAGCTTGTACTTAAATTAATGAAAATAAATTTGATTAATAAGCTTAGGACAATTAGATATGGTTAAAATGTTTTATATAACATTTATTAAACAAACCATACATAATTTAAAACGAATAAGTTATGAAATAACATAAATTTTCTATCTTCATTTCTGATTTCTTTGTTGGTAAAAGTACTCACTAACTATGGGCCTCTTAAAAAGGTTCAGAGTCACACAGCGGGCGATGGAACGAGCTCTGCTAAGAGTATCTTTGGTGATCGAATCAGAAATGAGGAGATCCGCAGAAGTTACCGACATAGCTCAACGTATCGTGAAGCTGAAGTGGCAATGGGCGGGGCACATAGTTCGAAGAGCCGATGAACGTTAGGGTCCCAAGGTGCTGGAATGGCGGCCCCGCACGACAAAGCGTAGTATGGGTCGACTAGGGATCGTGATGTTTGGAAGTCCCTAAAAAAGGCCCATGTGACCATAGGCGGAGGTATACAGCGGGTGGGCCAGGTGGGCCGGGCGTACCCTAGAATGCTCCATTGCCCACTTTAGAATTCTGGGCTACTGATTTAAAATTCTATGATGAGCGCCAAAATACAAAATATACAAAGAAAAATCAATAAAATCGATCGACCCGTTTCAGAGGCCAGCGTCCACAAACATCGATTGAGATTTTCTTAATTTGTCCAGGTCTGGCTGGTGGGAGGCTTCGGCCGTGGCTAGTTACCACCCTACCGGCAAAGACGTACCGCCAAGCGATTTAGCGTTCCGGTACGATGCTGTGTAGAAACCGAAAGGGGTGTGGATTTTCATCCTCCTCCTAACAAGTTAGCCCGCTTCTATCTTAGATTGCATCATCACTTACCATCAGGTGAGATTGTAGTCAAGGGCTAACTTGTAAAGAAAAAAAAAAAGACCTGCGGCGTAGGGCGCGGCTTGGTGTCGCTGGGCGGCGTGGCGGTGAGCTTGGCGGCGAAGGTGTGTCCGCGCGCGCCGCCCACGATGGCGCCCGTGTACGACAGCGACGCCGCACTCTTGGGCACGCCGCTCGACGTGGCCACGCTCGGGGAGGCGGCGCTCGGCGCACTCGCCACTCGCTTCTCGGGCAGGACTATGGCTGGAAATTACATTTATACTTGACTGACTGACCCTTTTGTCTGAACAAACAAAGGGAATAGTACTTGTAGAGCTTACTGTGCCGTGGGAGACTAACATTCCGAAGGACCACAGTTTAAAAGTGAATAAATATTGAACTAACTAAAAATTACTATGTAGTTAGTCTGTACGTTAGAAGTTGGTGCGAGAGGATTACCAGCAAAATCTCTCTATAACTTGCTTAAAGACCTTGGCTTCTCTAGAAGTGCAGCTAGTACTATATTAGAACGAGTATCCAAAGCTGTTCTGATAGGATCTTACCAAATTTGGATAGGCAGGGAGAACAACACGAACAGAGAAGGGGAGTGTTGATCGATCGTCAAGGAATTCCTTAACCCTACAAACAGTAGTCACTTCCTGGACTTAGCTTTGTGTTTTACTCTCTACCACGTGATGGACCCGGCACTAGCACGGTGAATCCATGGAATGCTAAGATATTCGTCTCTCCCTTCACAAGCTTCGCTACAAGTTAGTTCACAATTATGGCGTCTAAACGTATTCGGCGCTGGGACTTACTTGTGTTGTGACGTAGTTTAGAAAGAAAAAGAAAGCATGAAAATACGTTTTCTAATTTTCAGTAGGTATCACAAGCAGTACATCCTATTTTACATAATATTTATACGACTATCTGTGACACCAAACTTATTAGGTTTAAAGCTCAGCATTTAGTCTTGACGTGTTACTACTGATGGCGCTTTTAAAACTTAACGGTGTGTAATTTCGATTACACTTTTCGTAACGCATTCACTAGTCACACACTTCCCAAGTCAAGTTAAGAAGTTTAACTTCAACAAAAGGTGGATAAGTGATGAACTCACGGTGAACGTGCAGGCGCGGCGCGGGCGGGCGCGCGGCGGCGTGCTGCTTGGGCTGCGCGCGCGCCGGGGGCGTCACGCGGCTCGGCGTCGCGCCGCCGCTCACCGCCACGGGGGCCACGCTCGTCTGTCACACACACACAGTTCAATTAATTCATTTATTTACTTTCAATCCTGTCCAGCCCCACTGAAAAATATCGTAAGATTACTCACACATCGAAAAAATTAATAATATGAAACTGTTACAAAGAATTACGACCAAACACGCTGTGTGTCATGAGATTTTTATGTATTATATGTAGAGATGCGCCGACTAGCCGACTAGTGCGTTGCAAAGATGACGACTACTAGTCGGCCAACCGATCATGGTATCAGGGATTTCCTTAAAGCTTAGTTTAGGTAGGTATGATTAAGACGCAAGTCGCCTGCGAGTGTATGTTTCATTTACTTGGCATTGTTTTCTTAATTTTTAAATTTTGCGTTCGCGCGTATTGAATACCGAGCAAGCGAAGGATTATCTATAAGATTCAAAAAAATTATCTTGAGTGTCGCGAGATATTCCCTTTTTTTCAACCAACAACAAAATTTTTCACCTTACTACAGCAAGGAGTCTTCTAATCTAAGTATAAGAAATCTGAATTTGGCAATACATACCCACTGTAATAACTCTGTAATCTCTAATTATATGTACTAAATAAATATCTATATGAGTTGAACAGCGCCATACCTTGGCGGCGGGCTGCTTCGGTTTGGGCGTGTGCTGCGGCGGCGGCTGCGCGGGCGGCAGCTTGGTGCGCGGCAGCAGCTGCGCGATGTCCGCCTCGGGGTCGCGGATCATGGCCGCGATCAGACTGGCCGCCTGCTTCGTGGCCTCCGACCCGCCCCTGTGACCACAACACCGTATTATACAAGTATACCGGCTACACACGCGGGCTCCATGCTCCAGCACCATGCATTGCCCGCTCTTCATGTTGGTCAACATTGTGACTGTTTCGAAGCACCCGCTCTATAGAGCTAAGAAATTCTGTTTCGTAAGTGTGAAATCATTGAACTTCAACCTACTTTAGGCTAAAGTGAATGACCTCAAGGCTTAAAGCACCACACAGCAGCATCACGGCGAATAAGTAGGTGTTTGAAAATACAGGATGTTTTAAAATCGTTTAAGACGAAGGATACTTCACGGCACATACATCATAAAAAACCCGTGATTGCCCAGTGGATATGACCTCTGCCTCCGATTCCGGAGGGTGTAGGTTTTCTTAAGTCTTTCTTAGAATTTTCTAAATTCTCTGCGTATGTGTCTGCCAATCCGCATTGGGCCAGCGTGGTGGACTATTGGCCTAACCCTTCTCATTCTGAGAGGAGACTCGAGGTCAACAGTGAGCTGAATATAGGTTGATAATGATGGCCAGTGCGTTTCTTAATTTTTTTTAAACACTGATCTTCCATTAGTAAAATGTTGGTATTGTTAATTACAAGTATAGTTATGTCAAATCTAAAGTTAGGTTAGGTTATGTTAGAACATAAAAATTCGTTACTACTATTGGTCTAACCCTTGTCATTCTGAGAGGAGACTCGAGTCTAGAGAGAGTTAGAAGGTTGATAATGATGATACATCATCTCTTATAGTGTATGTGTGAAGGCTCACTTGATGGTGATGATGCGCTCGCCCTGGCCCTTGACCTGCTTGTCGACCTCGATGTGCGCGCCGGTGGCGGAGCGGATCGCGTTGATGTTGCTGCCCGCGCGCCCGATCACGCGCGAGATGGCGTGCGCCGCCACCGACACCTTCTTGCAACTGTTACATGTTCAAGGTCATTAAAGCCTGGCAACTTCGTTGATAACTCGTTAATCTGAAGTTTCGATTGTGATGAAAAAATTCAAACAAGTCTTTAAAGACCAGACAATTTAAAAAAATCATCTATGATGGGGATGATGACTAAATTTGAATATATTGGTTTTTATGATACATTCGGGTAAATAAGGTTAATATTACCTATTTTATACATAAAAAGGTTGTCTGGATATTTGCAAAATAAGTAAGATTATAAAATTTCAAAATCTATTAAAAATCGTATTTTGTCGTAATTAGATGAAAATTCATACAGTTTTAGCTTCCTTACATTAAATGTCACATTTTTTAACATTTCAACTATAAACATAAACGCACATCTAACATATAAATCTAACGATCATTATGTACCTACGACGTCATTAATTCGTACCATTTTGTATGGCGCGTTTTTAAGGGATCTGCGGCAGCGCCGCAAATCTAACCCTTTAAATCCCTGTAGCTCCGAAAGTAATGATCGCACATACCCTGTTACTTTTACAAAATTGCTTTACTATTAGCATACTCTTAATTTATACACAATTTAAAAAACTGTCATCATCCCCATTACTTAATATTAATAAAAGGAAACATTTGTATTTTTGTATCTAACTATTAGTGTTAGTAACATATAAGGCACGTGAATAAAGCGCTGCCATACTAAAGTTACTAGCCATTTCTGTATTAATCGTATTTGTAGTATTTCTGTGTCTATCATACAAGCCAGTTATTGATATGTATGGTTTTCATCTGTATTTTTAGTACATCTATCTTATATCGTATTATGTTATTTATTTTGTGTGCAATGTTGTTGGCCTGTACAAAAAAAAAAAATACATACCCAGGTTCAAGTGTAGAGATGGTCTGCACGCTAGACTTGCGTACAACTTCCTTCCACCCCTCCTCGCGTCTGGACGCACCGGCGCCGCCCGCACCGCTTTTGGGCGAGGTGCTTTTAGTGTCGCTCTCCCATCTGAATAAAATGTTCAATTGTATTATATGTAGATATAATATAATTAAATATATATTTATTACCACTACAATACACTCAAAGCTAACTAAAGTAGTTTTGTGAGTGTAGTGGTAAAGTATACAGACAAACATTTAACAGTAGACTGTTGAAAGAGAATGTGTATAAAACTGAAGACACATTCTTAGAGGCGCTACATACCTTCAGTTTTAACTGAACAGTTTTATCTAATCGAAATTTCAATCAAAATCATTAGAAAAAACGTTACAGTTAAAACTGACAGACACTTCACACTTACGATTTAACTGCACGTCTGTAACATGTTTCAAACCAAATAAATCTTCAGTTTGTATATGTCACCGTTAAATTGTAAAATACGTTAGTTTATAATCTAACTTGCGAGATTGTAAACTGTCGATATATTGTGAACTAAACTGCTTACAATTTAACGTGTTATTATTCAGTAGATTGTAATCTAACGATATTTACAATTTAACGGTAACACATACACAAATGTGCTTGGTATGTCACCTTATCAATTTTTTTTTTCTCTTTCCTTTGTATGGTGTGTATTCTGAATAAACATTTCTTTCTTTCTTTATCTTACCACTACATAGAGTTATAAGGTCATGCCCCGATCACCACTAATCTTAAACCAAATTGACAGGCATTCACTGTTATAGTTCTTCTATTCTTAATAGTAAGTTGACAACACTAACGCTATTGTGTAAAGGAGCGTCAACACGGCAGAAACGGGTTGTTAAATTATTTAGTGTCACAGAGTGTATGACATTAAAACCAGCTTATCAAAACATTACGAAACCACACACAGACAGATGATAATTTTATGTGTTCTTCCATTGTTGATGCTGCTTCAGTTTTATCTTGTCAAACGCTTGTCTGTGCATTTACTACTACTGCATCAAAAATTCTACAGATAGTAAAAAGAAAGACTACACTCATACTCACTTCTAATATTAATTATGAACCACAATGACTGTGGTTAATACTGTGGTTCAACTGCATTTAAAAACCAGTACACCATTTTCTTACTATAATAGAAGATCCGAATTAGAAACTACTTTCAACTAAGAAATGAATTGAAAAAAGAACTATGTATTATTACCCATTATATTAACTATTATTATTAATAGTTTGGCCAGGAACTTTTTAGGAAACCTAGCCACAATATATTGTTTAATATATTAAAATTTGATTTAACACTTTACAAACAGATGGGTAAAGGTCGTTTCTAATTTGGATCTTAGAATACTTTGAATCTAGTGATCTGAGTAGTGAATGTGATCAACGCTTTGATAGTAACCCAAGCATTGATCACAGAAAAACATGTTGTAGTGTGTTTTGTGCACAGCTTTTAGTTAGATATATCATATTCTACTTTAAAGGCTCACTTTAACCAAAACCTATTATTTTAGTATAAATTAAAATGTATGCAGCAGAAATTGTAGTTTTAGTTTAATAAAATATTTGAGAAATTAATATTTTCAACAAATTATCAAAGCTCTAATTTATATATTATTGTAATATATAATCGTTTACGAAGGTCTGATGAAAAACATATCACAAATCATAAACTACTATACAATAAATATTATTTAAACGGATACATACCACGATAAAGCGACGAAATTTTTAATGTCGATATTTCGATCCAGTTGCACTGGATCCGGACCGGATGGATCGTGGTCATGACGGGACTGAATTTTGCAAGATGCGAAGTTGACAGCAGATGTTAGGGGCAAAACCGTTCTACCCTCTTTCTTATTCTGGTTTTCTCTTTTTTCAACAAGTTTTTGGCTGTTTCGGCAAAACACACTCACGACATCGCTTTTGTTAATTAGGTTTTTCGCGGCGCGGTTTGCACATTCTACCACCGGATTCCACTCCGAAAAACCGAATAGCAAAAGCGATGTCGTGTGTATGTTTTGCGCAAACAGCCAAAAACTCGAGGTTGTTGAAAAAAGATCAAGAAAGAGGGTAGATCGGTTCTACGCCTAACAGCTGCTGTCAACTTCGCATCTCGCATATTTCAGTCCCGTCGTGATCACGATCCATGCAACTAGATCAAAATATCGACATTAAAAATTTCGTCGTTTTATCGTGGTATGTTACCTGTAAATAGCATTCGTAATGAACAACCACGAAATAAGTTTAAAATCATTAACTATATAACAAAACTTTATTTCACAAACTTATCATTTTCATGCTAAGCAACAAATAGTTTGTGATATGTTTTTAATATACAGACCCTTAAAATCATGCGTCAGTTGAAAATAAAACAGATCTAGTATCTACAAAACATGCTTCAAGGTATTAGTAAAATTGTTCTGTATAAATTAAAAACCCGAGTAGCGGTTACTGGCAACTAAATATACTAACCAGTATGGTAGTGCATACATTTTTCTTAATTATTTTGGGAAAATGAACTCGCAAAGAAGATCTCTAATTTTAATATTTTTATAAAAACTTAAAAGAGTGTATAAAGAACTTTTTTAAACATTTCTTTTTGTGATTTTCTGTTTACAATGATGTATTTTGTTTAGAAATTCAGTTTCAAGTTTAATTCAAAAGATAATTTATTTACTGAAAACAGTAACCAATTTACTGCTATATGTATATGTAATAGTGTCTGTGGACTTATTCATATTTCGTATAACACATATAACTTACTGATAGGCGTTGTAAATCTTTTTATTTTTATCAGTCGCGTCTTGTACAATAGTCGAGTCCTCAATGTGCCTACTGGACTCAAACACTTGGCTCTTACGCGAGCTGGTGCCGTATTTGCTAACATTGTGTACTGGGGGCATGCTCTTGGCATCCTCCTCGGGTTTTCTGCAACAACGGTCACTGCTTTAGCCCCCACCATACTCACCGCACACCGCACGATGTTAACAGTCACACAGTATAGCGAACATACGTCACGGGTAAACAGAACATATATGAAATGATCATTAAAAAAAAAAAAAAATTAAATAACTTTGGCGACGACGTTAATCTACTTATATCACTTAAAGCTTTTAATCGTTGAAACTTCCAATATAAGAATCATTTTTTGGTAATAATACTCATAATTCATTATTTTTTTCCAATCTGGAATAAGCAAACAACAAACCGCTACTGTATGATGGCTAAACTGTACCAGCACTACAGAATGCAAACAAAAACAATACTTAAGCGTTATATAATAAGAACTAATATACAACAAAACATGCACACAACTGTTAAAGTTATTGTATTGTCCTTTAAAAATGCCATAAACTAATTTATTGTGGAATTTTTTGTCTAAGATGGTTGAGTACCAAAAGTTTCAAGGTGTTAAATTATCTGCCTACAATACTGCCTGAGGGAATATACACTGTATATATCTTAAACAAAGACGATGTTGAAGTGTATATATCTTAAACAAAGACGATGTTGAAGTGTATATATCAAAAGCTGACACTGGCACTTTTTTTATCTAGCACTTCAATTGTAGTAGTGTATAAGTCATCTTTCAGTTCAATCAGCAGGCTATTCACTATCTTTGATGTATGCTCGTCTCGTTGACATATACGAAATTAAGCTTCTATGCAACAAATGTCATTCGGTGCTTACTGGTGGATATCATACAGTAAAATGAAATTTTGTCATTCAAACTGATAGTTTGGATGGGATAGTTTTAGACGTAATTAATAGTAGTTAGTGTGGCAGTAACTTACTTCTCTTTCTTCTCGTTGGGCCGTCGCTCGGGCGCGAGCGGCTTAGGTGGCGCGACGGGGGTGGCAGGGGCTGCGGGGGCTGCGGGGGTGGCGGGCGGAGAGCTGGGCGCCACGTTCTCCTTCTCTTGTTTCTTGTCCGGCTTGCTCGTGTTCTCTGGCTTTGACTCTAACTTGGGCTTCGCCTGTGTGGAGTTGAATCGATTAGGTTACACCCATTACACGATATAATATGTCGGGCTAAGATGCGCACCACAACAAATTTCTTGAAGACAAAATGACATATTATCTTTGATCAATAGGCGGCGGATCGAAAGTATCGCTCTCTCTTAATGATATTTTCGATTATCCAGCTATTATAATCTATCTATATAATCTATCTCGCGAGTGCGATGTGAACTATCGATAGATTGTGAACCAGAAAATACTGCTAACAATTCAACATGTTACTATATTCGGTATTCGGTTATATTATTCGGTAGATTGTAAGGAATTTTTTTATGGTACATTCACAAATATTTGATTGGTTTCACAAATTGGTTTCTGGAGTCAAGTTCCGGTTGTTAGAAGTATGTATGGAGTTCACAATTTCGCAAGATAGAATACAAACTAACTGTATTTACAACAGCCCAGTTAACGTTGAAGTAGAGGACTCACTTTGTCAGGCTGTTTCTTGGGCGGCGGAGGGGGAGGCGCGGACGCTACCTTCTCCTCCTTCTTCTTTTTCTTGCACTTGGCGCTCTGGGCGGGCGGCGCCTTCACGTCAGAGGATGAGCAGGATCCCTGCAACCAGCGAAACATGGAATTTATATTAAGAATTAAATACTACTGTACTTGCGCCGCCTCTATCTATGGTACCTCCATCACCTTCGAGGATCAGTTATCTAAAGAAAAGGTTAGGCCCCTCCCTTAGCCATTTCTAAAGGAATCCTTTGTGAAGTATAGTCGGGCAAGTTGGTTGATGACACTCCCATGATATGCGGGCGACGGGGGGAAAGACTGCGCGGGAGTGAAATCGTGCGTTCGGGGAAGTGAGGTGCATCCGTCGTGGGTTTTTCATTCATCGTTACACGCCTCCTGGCCCCGCACGAATCATCGGGAGTGTAACGAACGAAGTTGCGAAGCTATAGTAAGGGAGGTAAGGCATGTCACATACCTGCGAGTTGGCGTCGATGCCGGAGTCGCCCTCCTCCCTGGCGGCGGGCTCGTCGTCCCCCTCCCCTCCCTCGGAGCACTCGCCGAGCGCCTTCTCGCAGTACAGTGTGTTTTTTTCGTTCTCCGCCTGCAGTTTGCGCCTCTCCTCCTGTTGATGTGAATTACGTAAAATTCATTTTATTGTGTTAGAAATGCTTAATTCATAGGGTTAAATTCTGCTTCTACATAGTCAAGAGGTTTAAACAAGCAACTTTTTTTTTTATAATCCACTAGTTTTAGGCATTTTAAACTCCAATCTGGGGAAAAATTTCTACTGAGCTGAATTTTCGTTTACGTTTACCTTCATTATGGTTTTATAAAAGTGTATACAAAAATTCAAAAGTCAATAGAGGTCAGAAATGAATGTCTAACTAACAATAAACTCACCAGTATGTTTACCTTCTTCAGAATGTTCTTTTTCTTCTATCTCTCCCATCGCCGAGCGGCCTCATTCAACGAACATGAAATGTCGTTCTGCTCAAAAATTAAACTCTAACTTTATTACAATCTCACCAGTAAGTTTACCTTCTTCTTCTTCTTCCTCTCCTGTCTCCGAGCGGCCTCATTCAACAAACACGCAAAGTCGTCCTGCTCAAAAATCAATGTCTAACTAACAATAATCTCACCAGTATGTTTACCTTCATCTCAATCTTCTTCTATCTCTACTGTCGCCGAGCAGCCTCATTTCACGAACATGAAATGTCGTGTTGTAAAAATTAAACTATAACTTTATTACAATCTTACCAGTAAGTTTACCTTCTTCTCAATCTTCTTCTACCTCTCCCGTCGCCGAGCGCCCTCATTCAACGATGCATAGTCGCCCTGCTAAAAAATTAATGTCTAACTAACAATAATCTCACCAGTATGTTTACCTTCTACTCAATCTTCTTCTTCTTCTTCTCCCGTCGCCGAGCAGCCTCATTCAACGAACACGCAACGTCGTCCTGCTCAAAAATTAATGTCTAACTAATAATGATCTCACCAGTATGTTTACCTTCTTCTCAATCTTCTTCTTCTTCTTCCTCTCCCGTCGGCGAGCGGCCGCCTGGCGCCGGTTCTCCTCCCGGCAGCGCTCGGCGTCCAGCTCCTCCAGCAGGATGGTCGCGTTCTGGTTGGCGCGCGCCGCCTGCGTCTCCTTAGCGGCGCGGATGACGCGCACGCACTCCTGACACTTTTCCAACAGCTCCTTGTCCGATATTGTGCAGATATACCTGGAGAATTGTGTAATAGAAAGTTAACACTATTTATAACTCAAGAACGGCTGGACCGATTTGGCTGAAAATTAGTGGAGAGGTATCTTAGAACTAGGAGACAGACATAGGAGTAGGGGTAAGGTTGAGTAGGGTAGGTGTAGGGTGGAAGTAAAAAATATTTTAAAATGAGAAACCTGCTATATCTTAAAGGTAACTTTTAAGATTGACACATATAAACTCTGATATGATTCGGCACCGTATCAACTAGAGCCATCCATTATTCTTTTTATAAAACTCAAAACTAATCCTAACGTATCCGCCTCACCTCGAGACAAGCTCACGGATCGCCATCAGTCGTCGTTTAGTCTCTACCGGAGTACATCTCGTGCACGCTTGCTTCCCCTATCGCCTCCTACCGTCGACAAGCCGGCGTCGTAAGCGTGGCGTCGCCCAACCGTAGCCTAGTCGACGACGAGGCGACACAGTTACGATCCCTTTACGAGTTGATATGCTATGACCCTTAGTTACATTCAACACTTTCGAAATGGGATAAATCTTTTTGTATGTAATATATCTTTTGAAACTTTATTTTGTTTTTTAATTTGATGGCAATGTTAAGGAATACAAATATAAAAGTAACACATATAAGTATACACTGACCTTGTCATTTCTTGATCAGAGGGGAATTGTGTAACAACGCCGACCATCCATTTGACCACTTTAGTGTGGCCCTTCCGGAAGGCTGCCATAAGGCAGGATACCTGCAAACGTAACAATGTTAAAATACTTGTATCACTATGCAGCGCTGTCGGTTGCAGGGTACTATTACAGGTAAAATATTATAGTAAAACTCAACATTCATATATTTCAATTGGGCTTACTTTACAAGTACTTTTAGGTATACAGGTTGTTCGAGAGTATTTCCCATAACTTCAAGGTGTTGAGGAGTCCACTTACAGGAGCCGAACTGCATAACTAATATTTTTTTAACTAAAATATAAAAAAAAAATATGTTTTCATACAAAGTAATTCATATTCTAATACGTAAAAATTGGCTACGTCATAATTATAAGGATGCGTATAAGGGACAAATTTTAAAATCTTTAAAATTTTTAAAATTTTAAAAAGAAATATTATTTACCCCGAAAATAATTATTTTAGAACACATATTCCTCAGGCATTTTTAATGCTCTAAGACACGTTTAAGCAATAAAAGTGGTTTGTCCCACACGCTTTGACACCCCACAGACACAGGATAACTCTCGCAAGGGCATGATGCACTCCATGCTGACCATGCTTCTGCAAGACTCTCCACAACAATATCAGTCGGACTTGATGAGTTGAGGATGTGACTGATAAGTGTTGTAGAGCTGGAAGCAGAAGCTAAGAAAGCTGGAAGTGCAACGCTTGATACAGATCGTATGCCCAAACCACCATATCTGATGGGCAGACTTAATTTATTTTCCTTAAAGAATATAACCCTAGAGTTATGGGAAATACTCCCGAGCACCCTGTATATTTGTTATGCCGGATCTCGTACTATATAGTACAAAATGTTTTTACTTTTCTATTGTCTTGCGAGTCGATGTCCGCGCGGGCAGCGTACAGCATTTCGACGACCGCGAGATGTCCGCCGTTCGCCGCCAGCCACAGAGGTGAATTGCCTTTCTTGTTCTTCACTTCTACTGCCGCTCGCCTGATATAATAATTATAATAAATGTTTTTATATAAAAAATAAGCTCCAGAAGACCACGATCTTACCTGATGGTAAGTGTAGATGTGGCCTAAGGTGAAATAATTTTTCTTAGTGTAAAGATAAACAAGCGTTTGAGAAGTTCGTTGAACTTTTCGTGTGTAATCAAATTTAAAATAATACACTATGAAAGGTATTTTATAAACAAGATATTAATCCTTATCGAAATAAGTACAATATTCGTCAAAAGTATTTAGTTTTAAAAGACATTAATAGAATTATCATTGTCATCATCATTATCAACCCATATTCGGCTCACTGCTGTGCTCGAGTCTCCTCTCAGCATAAGAGGGGTTAGGCCAATAGTCCACAACGCTGGCCCAATGCGGATTGGCAGATTTCACACACACAGAGAATTAAGAAAATTCGCTGGTATGCAGGTTTCCTCACGATGTTTTTACTTCACCGTTTGAAACACGTGATATTTAATTTCATAAAATGCACACAACCGAAAAGTTGGAGGTGCATGCCCCAGACCCGATTTGACCCCACACCCTCCGGAATCAGAGACAGAGGTCATATTCACTGGGCTAAAACGGTTCTCTATACCTACCTGTAGGTAATCTCGGTACCTGTGGTATCTTTTAATGGATATGATCACATATTATTGGGCATTTTCGCATCATACGTCTACTGATGCAGCTCACAGCGGCTCACCTCTGCAGCAGCAGCTCGACGAACTTGGTGTGGCCCTTGTCCGCGGCGATGGTGAGCGCCGTGTCGCGCGAGCTCGGCACGGGCGGCGCGTTGACGTCGGCGCCCTTGTCCAGCAGCACGCGGCCCACCTCCACGTAGCCGCCGCTGGCCGCCTCCATGAGCGGCGTGAGGCCGGTCTTCGCTCGGTGCTCCACGTTCGCTTTGCGATCGAGGAGAAGGCTCACTACTTCGTGTCGACCTGCGTGTGACAATACGTATGTTGAAAAAACTGTGCAGACCACACGACTGAAGTAAAACTTCTTCAAAATACAAAAACAAAGCGCCATGTATGAGCATCAGACATAACCGCATCGCAACAAGGTCATTTGGACATAGATAGCGAACACTTTACAGTTCGCACGGGCTACTACCTACTATATCTGACAATGCTCCAGCAAGCAATCGCAGTCCGCGCGTGGCGCCCGGATTAACATCTCGGACAACCCTTAGGTCGCAAGGCCTCAACCCAAAAAGGCGTTGGAAGAGCGGGATTGAAAGTTCCCGGGCAAGGAGGCGAATGTCTCAAGACCGAGGAGAAGACTCTAAGTTCTCTAAGAACGCCATCTAATGGTAGTTTGAAAAACCAAACACTATTTCACTATGCCTGTAGACGGCAGCAAGCATCACACAATTACAATTCTTGTAACACATTCACTGACTTCCTCCTCCAGTCAAGCGGGCGTAAAGCAATTTTACTTTAATAAAAAACACAAGAATTGCACACATAATATAGAAAGGGCATTGAAAGATTTAGTATGAAGCCTAACAGTTAACATGGCCGCCAGCATCAGGGGAGATATGCCTAGTTTGTGAAGAGGTGGCGCACCTTGGAAGCAGGCGAGCGTGAGCGCGGTGTTGCGGTTGGTCTCGATCTGCGCGTTGATGTCGGAGCCGCAGTCGAGCAGCAGCCGCACGGCCGCCGTGTGCCCGTTCATGGCCGCCAGCATCAGCGGAGATATGCCTAGTTTGGAACCAGTGCGGGAGTTGATCTCCGCCTGTAAACATTTAAACAACATTATTTATTTTGGCCGTTTCGAATAAAGAAATATCAAAGTATACAGTACCTGGTGGTGCAGCAGCAGGCGGATGATGTTGACGTAGCCGCCGGACGCGGCCAGCGACAGCGGCGTGTAGTCGGACACGTTGCGGTGCTCCTTGTTGGCGCCGCGGCTGAGGATGAGCTCCACCACCTCGAAGCGGCCGCCGCTGCACGCCAGCGACAGCGGCGTGTCCTTGGTGCGCTCCGACTGCGCCTCGATGTCCGCGCCGTGGTTCAGCAGGATCTCCACGATCTTCTCGTGGCCCGCCGTCGCCGCTAGGATTAGGGGGGTGAAGCCCTGCACAATAAATATACCATTTAGTTTCATTTTCATTATAATTACAGTAAAAGCTTCGAATAACTCAAAGTACAACTTTAGGCCATTGTACCTCGTTAAAAAGCTCGCCGTATTTTTAACATATTTTATCTCGTTTTATACATACACACATCACGGGGGAATGGACGAGACGATAACACGTCCAGTCACCACCTCTTCGAAGACAAGCTAACTAGTCCCGTCTGGATTCAAACTGTTTGCGCTGCTATATCAAGCTGCGATGTCCTCAAAGTTGATGTGTGCTAGCCTTAGTCATGTGTACCTTCTTGTCGCGGTGCTCGATGTCGGCGCCGCGCGACAGCAGCAGCTCGACGAGGTCCTCGTGTCCGCCGGTGCAGGCGAGCGTGAGCGCCGTGTCGTGGTTGGAGTCCGTCTCGCCGTCCACGTCCATGGCGGAGTAGGCGGCGGGCGCGGGCTGCGGCGGCGCCGCGTGCGCGCCGTACGCCTCCGCGCGGCCGCCGCGCGCGCCGTTGGCGAAGCGACCCTGCTGGATGAATAACAAACCCTGCTTTATCATCTTATTAAAAATATTGGATAACTCACCACTATATGACCCTTTTTAACCTCTCGGTTATTTGAGCCCATTCGAGGGAAGGCGTACCCGGTACTTGCCTTGCAAGTTCTTTTCTCTCCTTCTCTTTTCACGCACTCTACCCTTTCTGAAGCTGGACTTAAGAATATCTAACATTTGTTGTGTTGGATAGTCTAAAGTCAATACGATGCGGATCTGTGGACGCATACCATTAGAAGCATTTTCGATTTTGTATGTATATTCTACAAAATCCTGTACAAGCTGTACATTTTTTTATCTTTACCTTTTTCTTGATTATTGGAGCATTGTTGGCGTGGTGGTGTTGGTCCCTCTTGACATGTGGCTGCGGCTGTGGCTGCGGTTGCGGCTGCGGCGCGGCGGGCGGCGCTGCGGGCGCGCCCACCACGCCCGCGCTGCTGCCCACTGCGCCCACGCCCACCACTCCGCTCGCCACACCACCCGCCGCCGGCCCGAACGTTGACGTTCTGTATGTAAAAGTATTTATTGCTTATCACTACATCACTATTAGAATAAAACTTAATTAATCTTTGTTTTTATTTATGTTTATGGAATGATAAATTACATCTCCTTTTTAACTTAGGTTAACATATTTTTTTTAATGCGATAACCTAGTGGATATCTTTGCCTTAAATTCAGATACCTGAAAAATTTCCTAATTACCTATGTGTGTGAAGACCGCCAAAGCGCATCGGGTCAGCGTGATGGACTATTATCCTAACCCTTATTCTGAGAGGAGTGAGTTTTAAAAGATTCAGTAACATAAATAATTTATTGCGTTACTATAAACGATCACACAACGCACGCAACGGAAGCTCTGAAAAGAAATTTGCAAATATTTTGGACGAACATATACATTTAATTCGTCTTAGCGAATATTATCAGTAACATAATAGCGATGTGAGCGTTCACCGCACAGTTGTAAACAGCAAGGCATACCTATAGTCATCGTAGGGCAGGGTGGGCGGCGGCAGTGCAAAGTGCGGCTGCGGGTCGAGAGGCGCGGGCGCGGGCGCTGGTGCGGGTGCGGGCGCGTCCCGAGTGCGGGCGGGGTCCCCGCGCGACTCCAGCAGCGTCGACGGGGAGGGAGGTCGCGGCCGCACTCGGTACGAACATATCGCGTTCACCTGCGAACAATTCCAAACATTGTAGCTATACATGACAAATTTTAGAGCCTTTGGCAGCAAATGAGTCTGTTGTGTTCATATTAAAAGGTGCTACAAGAGTCCAAGTCCAACATTATGTTCAATTTTAATTTTTCTTCTGGTTCTTGCAACGCAGGACGATCCAAACAGAACCGTCCATCGGAAAGTATAACGGAACCTTCACCCCCTCTCTCAACGCGCGTTGCGGGCGGCAGCACGCGCCACCGCGTCGTAGTTTGGTTCGTGTCGCGTTGCAAGAACCAGATCATGGCCCCATTTGGATTCGACTAATCCTAATCGGGCATACTCCGACGCTGTATCACGTAAGATTTAGTTGTGTTTCATAATAAATTATATAAATAACGCAGTGTATTCAAAATAGTTGTCATATACACTTGAAATAGGCAAACTGTATCTTCTTGTCAATCAAATGAAGCAACATAATGGCGCCGAGTATCTATGTGTCAGTGGAAAATGTATTCCAGATATAGGGTCTGGTCTGATCTGGCCGTATATATGCATTTCTGTGTGAGTCTGTACGCATATATACCAACTGCCAAAATTGGGGTGCGACACTTTTACTTCAGGAGACTGTGTCTGGACTTTTTATTATGTCTATGGTAGTTTAATTGAATCTTCAATGTTTAGCCTCGTCCCCGCCGTCACTTGTACTCACCGGTAGCTCGTGGTCCCGCGGCCAGTCTGCCGAGAGCGCCTCCTCGGCGGCGGCGAGCAGGCGGCGCGCGTGCGCGTCGTCGTCCGCGCCGTCACCCGCGCCCGCCGCGCACAGCCCCGCCTCCTCCGCGCCCACGCTAAGCTTGTCCGCGCCGTCGACCCCCTCCTCACACTTGCCCGGCAGAATTTCGTGAGATTTTTGTTGCATAACCTGCATGTTATTCGTTAATATGCATAACCTGCACGTTACTTTATAGACACAAGTTAAAATTAATATTTAAAAAATCCACCTACAATCAGTCGTTTAGCCAGAATGAAGACTTTTGTGACAGAAACGCCTTTCCTCAGAATGGAAAATGCTCATATTTTCGGAGTAATTTATCCGAACGACTGATATTCCAAAAATCAGTTTACTATTAAAGACATAACTTTTACATAGCAGTGATGTAAATAGTACCCCTAAAGAATAGATTTCGCTTAAAAATAAAATACGATTACCCTGATCCACTCACTTGAATTTAATCTCATCTCGTCTCCTTCTGATTTACACATCATCGCGCTTGCCAAACGCTTGTCTATACATCTAAAGCTGTATTGCTCGTACGTGAAATTATTGCTGCTGTGGATGTATGCTTATTACAGCCGGTTTAAAAAGATAAACTTCACAATGATAGTACAACGCGCAGTGATCGACCCCGCGGGCTCCATTAAAACTTCTCACGTGGAGGGCTCGTACCTGCAGCACCAGCGAGCGCAGCTCGTTGGGCGGCAGCGCCACCAGCGAGGGCACCTCCCGCTGCAGATAGGCCAGCACGGCGCCCAGCTCGCGCGCCTCCACCGAGCCGCTCTCCTCCGCGCCCACAGTGGACGCAGTCTGTTGACACAAGCAATATAGACCATTAGAGACCCCGCTCACTTACAACTTTTTGTTGGCCGATTTAATCGGCCGATTATAGAACAGGTATAGCGATAAATGACAGCCCCCACATCTGTCCAACTAAATCACGTACAATTAAAAAGTCGTCCAACTATCGGCCAACTAAAAATTGTCAGTTAGCGGCCACCCTTAGTGGAAGGTATCTCGCAGAGCTACCGGCGGCTGCCCAAGGCACTGCCATGGTAAGTTTTACCTATATGATATCTATTTTGTTTTAGACTAATTTTAAAACGATGATATCTCCTAAGATATTCGTTAAATGTAAACGATTTCAAAGGATGATGAATGAGGATAAGGATTAATATTGATTAGGACAAATTTCAATAAAAATTTAGTGAGTTAAGATAGATATAATATATATATAGATAGATAAGCTGTCGCGGACTTTTTTAGTACTTTTAAAGGGGGAGTTAGCTATTTAATTAGGGAGAGAGGATTAGCTCGTTTAACCAAAGAATCTTCAGATGAAAAATAATTCTCTAGATTAATATTAAAATGTTTACTAAAATTTAATTAGATTCAAATAAATTTCAACATGACTTTTTGGCAAGTTCTACTGTCCAATACTGTACACTGTAGGTATATTACACTGGTACATTAAAGATGAAATAAATACAAATGAACATAATACCTGCGGCACATAAGCTTCAGGCCTCTGCTGCATATCCTGCACATATTGCTGCTGTTGTAACTGCTGCTGCTGTAATTGTTGAGGTTGTTGTTGTTGTTGTTGCTGTTGCAACACTTGCTGATGTTGCTGCAGCAATTTCTTGTGCTGCTGCTGTTGCTGCGCGGCTTGCTGTTGCTGCTGTTGAGCAATCTGTTGCTGTTGCTGATGCACCGCTTGGTGGTGCTGTTGCTGCGCGGCCAGCTGCTGCAGTTGCTGCTGCTGGAGTTCTTGAAGCTGTTGCTGGTAAATATTACGTGCTATTGTAACATTTTTAACTATACTACGTAAGCGCAATCTACAGAATGTGTCTATGCGTAGATGTTACTATTTAATTAACACTACACAACAGACAAAATTATATTAAAGAATGTATTACTTTTTATCTCATAAATTAATCTAAATGAATTACAATGTATTGTACACAACTGATATACTTTTATTAAACATAAAATAGTGAAAGATTGTAAACTATAAAATGTATCTGCCTCTGCTTACTTAAATTACTCAAGAAAATACGTCAAATAGTAGAACAATACAAATATTGTTACTACTGCACAAATAGAACATCTATGGCACTATTCTGTAACCATGTTTTATAACTAGACAGTATGAATTTCAAATTCGTCTGTGGACCAGAGAGACATAGACGAATACGACATTATTGATGGAGATATAAGAGACAAATTCGAAGTTCACATTGTCGAGTTATAAAACCATTTTCGCTCGTGTACACGAATGACATTTTATATAACTGCCGCGCCATGTCATTACACTGCACCTAAAGATTCCATGTTTCACCATAAAACACTCATAAATGAGTTGCTTGCACATAGTTACATATTTTTTGACATTTTTCTAATTTGAATATTTATCTCGAATGGAATAAATAGGTTCTCGTATGGAATAAAAAAAACCCTAAATTTGTCCAAAAAATACGTTTTTTAAGATACAGTGTATTTTTATGCCACGGCAATTCAGTTACCGCAACATCGCTTATATGTCCGCCTAGTCTTTGAAGTGCTTCAACTAGTAGGAATTTGCAGGCGAATTTAGCGCATTTGCGCGTCGCCTTCACGCGCGGACGCTCTTGTATCGGCGTACACTAAAACGCCAGATTCAATGTAAGTATCATCATCATCATCATCACCATATCAGCCGATGGACGTCCACTGCAGGACGTAGGCCTTTTGTAGAGTTCCGAACATCACGATACTGAGCCGCCTGCATCCAGAGAATCCCTGCGACTCGCTTGATGTCGTCAGTCTACCTTGTGCGGGGCCGACCAACACTGTGTTTTCTAGTGCAGGGTTGTCATTCCAGCAGCTTGGGACCCCAAAGTCCATCGGCTCTGCGAAATGTGCCCCGCCCAATGCCACTATTGCAATGTAAGTTTAGTAAAGGCTCTGCTGGGAGATTGTCTCTCTACTACATGGGAACACTAAGATATTGTAAAACCAACAATTTTAAAAAGAACCACAGAGTCGTATTGAAGTTACCGTTCGAATAAATAGTAAACGTGTCGCATACCTGATTGAGGTTCGTGGGTAGCTGCTGCAGCGGGAACAGTTGCTGCGGCGGCGGGTAGGGCGGCGTGGTGGGCGAATGCAGCGTAACCCCTGCGACATTATGTAACGTTACCCACCATTCACACTGGTCATTCAGCCAACTTCATTGCATATACTATAACTTCTATCCTGTTTATGTTGTAACTATGTTTGTCTATCTTTATTTCAGTACATCTAACCAAATACTGGAATCTTAAGTTCCACATTTGAAAGTTACTTAAACATTTGTTGAATACCAGACAACATCCGAAATTGTTTGGGCTTTTTAATCACTACTGCAACGAGAAGTTATAGAAATTGATAGAACAACAATACAAGGTCACTACCTATAGAGATATTTTTATTTTACCTGCGCATTTTCCATATAAAAATTATTTATTACAAGCATTAGCTTCCAATATGAAAGCTGCACTGAATATGTATGTACATTTACATTCATTCTTGTCTATATAAAATGCGAACACTTTTAGCACTTTGCTTATTTAATAAACAGCAATCGACAATGAAAAAGCATAAGAGTATGTACAGACCATACATAATACATATAGCAATATAGCAGGACACAAAAAAGCGATTTCTTAGTTTAAATGTTTATAATGGTGTTATACTTGAATTTAAATGTAAGTAGTTTTTATATAAGGGACATGCTTAACAATACTTTTAGCATCAGTTTTACAATCCATTTTATTACGGTCTAAAAGCTTCTAATGACGAGACAAGCTGAACTAGACTAGACCTTTTCACTATTCTGGTCTTTATTATCAACTTATTAAAATGAACATCAAATCAATTGACAAAATGTAATTTACCTACTGTGTGATATTCACCAGTAGGTAAGCACTGGGTGACATAGAATCTCAATTTTTTATGACAACTAGCGTACATCAGGGTAAGGGTAGGGGTAGCGTAGGGTACGGATAGGGAAGATGTACACATTAGTCAAATTGAAGCTTGACCGCGTCCGCTAGTATTATTATAAAATGGAGATATTTGTGTTATATAACGCTACCAGTAGCGTGAACACCGTCACACTGCTAGTAGCGTTGGTAATTTTGTGCAATAAGGTTTTAGGTTGTAATTATTGATCATAAATTGTTTAGTGTGGGCATAAAGAACATGTCGGGCATGGAAGGTGACTGTTGCCGCATTCTTAAAGGATTTTCCCTTAAACCTACACACAGGACCTGGGACCCGCTAGAGGTGTTTCCTCTACCACAAAATGATAGTACAATCACTGTCGCTGCTATCCGTCCCGTTATATTTGTCTGTAAACGACACCACTACATCAAAAAACTTTCAACATTAGAGAAAGTATACAAGATTATATTAACTATACAATACATTGCAGAAAGTGACGCAAAATAGTTTGATGGTAAAAGTATTGTTTATGCTAAAACATAGCCCTTACTTATACATAATATTTATAATAAAACTTAGTAATCCAATGTGTTCATATTTGCCTTCCGATTTTTACCAATTTAATGGAAATGTATTGAGTAGAAGCAATCGGCTGTGTCTACCTAATAATTTGTTTTGTACAAAATATAGTTGTTATTCACATGCAGGTGTGAATAAGAACTTTATTTTTCAATTTTCAAAACATTTCATTGTAGGAAGAAATCTTGAACACAAATATTAAGACATAAGCTTAACGGGATGTCTGAGTATTAGTTTTTTTTAAATATTGGGATCTATTTTAGAATGGTAAAAAAATTGTTTATTGTTGATTAGAAAACAGTCACAACCAAATTACGCAGGGTCTAGGGAACAAATAGATTAAGGGTTCGGATTGGTTTAGACTTATCAAATAATGTTCACTAAAACTAAAGTTACAGCGCTTAGCGTGGACAAAGTTACAAAAGAAAGCTATTTAATGTTACATTAAAGATGAAGGTTATGAAATTAAAATGGAGCATTCAATATACTTTCACAAACAGGGTAGTTGACATTTTTATTATTGTAAATACTTTTGTTTTAAAAAGAATATTTGTCACATATTTTTTTTATAATAGGACCAATATTCCCATTCTCCTCCAACTACTCGGGAAAGACTGTGCGACAATAGATCAACGGGGCGGAGATCGAACTACCACCCCTCGGTGATGAGTGCAACCGCTCTTACCGTTAAACTGTTGAGGTATTAGTAACAGTGTATCTGCGAACATTACTTTGTATAAAGACAATCATTGCGGCACTGCCGTTCAAAATTTTACACAATTGTGACGTCATAACTACGTAAAATCATTACTTTTTTATGGGCGTTCGAACAAAATTACAAATTTGTTATTTTCGCATTCATGTATCAAAAATATCATCTTAATGAATAGTATTTATGGTTTTTCATGTTTACTTCTATTTTACAAGATTTTTGATTGTTTGACTTGATTTTCCCGAAAGAATCATAAAAACGAATATATTTAAAAGTCAACTACCCAATAAGACATGACACACGAGCATTGAAAACAGTTAAAACGTTAGCGTATAATGAAGACTATATGATTGTGTGGCGACTTGCCTTGCGCGCAGAACTGTAGGTCGAGGGCTTGTAGGGCCGACGTGGCGAGCGTGGGTGGACCTTTGTGCAAGAGTACTACTTTACTAACACTACCCAGACAATGATTTTTTTTTAATTTTATCAAGTTCAAAGTTTATACCATCCTCAAAATGAAGGCTTACGCTCTTTTAGATCTATGCATTTCATAGTGTTTGAAGTTAACTCAATCCTTTTATGAAATACATAGACTGTAATAAAAATTTTCCAACCAGACACTGACTTTTTTTTTATGTTATCAAGTTCAAAGTTTATACCATCCTCAAAATGAAGGCTTACGCTCTTTTAGATCTATGCATTTCATAGTGTTTGAAGTTAACTTCAATCCTTTTATGAAATACATGAACTGTAATACAAATTTTCCAAAATATGCATTAGTATATTGATCTAAATCGAATTTAAATTTGCTTATCTCAAAATTATTCTCAACCATTTGAACTACATGAACTTTGGTGCAAAAATAGTAAAACTATGTGTTTATGAGATTGCAATTTTTGTTTAAAATACTTGCTAAAATTTCCAATTCCTGTGCCAATGTAAGAGCTATAGCTTGGCAAGTTCGTGACACTCTCATGATATGCGGGCGACGGAGGGGAAGAACTACGCGGGCGGACCATCGGGAGTGTTACAAACGAACTTGTCAAGCTTTAGTGTAATGTAGGAATGGATATAATTCTAACAATCAAGGTATGGTTAAAACTACAAGTAAAGAAAAATCTTGTATTAAAAATAAATAAAACTATTTTGGTCTCTATAACCCATAGGTTTTTGTGAGCATGAGATTTTAAAGGGCATAGAGATGGCACAGAAGGGATGTAGACATTAAAATAGAAGTTTAAAAAAAGACTCCCAAAATTGTTTTATAATGTGTGTAAAAGTCACAGAATTAGATTAAAATTTAACTAAAAAATTTTACACCTAATTGGACGATTTGAACATTTTTTTAAATAACATAAGAATGCATACTTTACAAGCTTTAGATGAAGAAAATTTCCCACAGGGGGCGTTGGGCAAAGAAGATTGAGAACCTAGTCTAAAAATTTCGAAGTGTTTTTTAATTCAAGTATTTTTGAGAGTATCCATACTAATAATATTATAGAAAAAAGTTTGTGGTGTTGTAGGGGGGTAATCTCGGGATTTACTAAATCGATTTTAAAAATTCTTTTACCACTAGAAAGCCACGTTATTTGTAAGTCATATTTTATCCCCCTATTCTTACGGGAACGGGAACTATTCAATAAAAATTAAAAACATTCTCACCGGAGGAGTCAGCCATGTCCAGCATAGTCCTCTCGGTCTCTGGCAGTGTTTCATTTCGAGGTTGTCCCGCTAACACGTCGACTCTCTGTCAAAAGAATACATAACAATCACTCACTAACACAAATAAACGGACATCTACTACATTATAACATACAGATATATATGATATATGAAATTAATCGTAAATATGATCTATTTATGACACCCATTAAAATAAATTACATAAGCGAAGTGGGAATGTTAATAAGCTTGATGAGTATAACAATATACTAAATAATATATTAGTGTTATACAAAACTACTAATTCGGACATGCTTTATGGTTAATATATTTATTTAATTTTGAATAAAATAAATAACCTCTGGCAACAATAGTCGGTTGTAAGCTCGGTTGACTGAAACAGTGTTACTTTTAAGTGGTTTTAATTTTGCACAGATTTGTACACAGGTTTTTACGAAAAATATAATATACAAGTTTATTTTACCCATACATTTCGACGTGTATGTTTTTTTTTTACCTCTTAACTTCGTCATTCATTAACCAATAAATGACGAAGTCTTGAAGTCGGTTCCATTTTTACGTTAAAAAGATTATTTTGCCGATATCATAGCGTCTTATTAACCATCTTAGCCGCTACTGATAAGTAGCACTATTCTCACTAAACAAGTAGTTCTTGTTTGTAGTCATTCTACCAATTCTTAAGCTATATTCTACTGAGAAGAGCCGGCAAGTAACTCAGTATTTGCTATTACTAAAAAGTAATATACTATACTTATTTCAATTGAAGCTCTCTGCATACATAACGAGTTTATTCTCGGATGGGACGACAGGTTTTGAAAATATCGTTTTATACAAAATATACAAGAGTGTTTACATCACGGAGGCACGGATGGGACGCGACCAGTGGTTTGTACAAGGTTTTAACTAGGGTAGGCAATATACATACAAATAGGGTAGTTGAGTCATATCAAATTTAATATAATCAATATTAATTTCGTGTAGTACATGGAATAAGGGTCCGAAATATATCGATATTAAATAAATAAAAGTTAAGGATTTCTTATAAAACTTAATTTAAAAATTATGTATTTTTGTCGTCCTGTCGTCGTCTGTCGTCCATTTTGTGACGTCACAATGTTACTTGATGTACTATACGTCAAACTAATTGTTAGCTAAGATTTTTATCAAACGCTCCGTTTGCAAGGGATTTATTATAGTGACGTCATGAAACAGTTGAAATATAGACTGTCATGGCCGATAGGGATTATGGCTCGTTTTGTCAAAAACATATTTAAAAACTAAAATTTTCATGTAATCACATCTCAAAAAAATTTGATTTTTTTCAATCTAGTGAACGATAATGAACTATTTAAGACCATTTCAAAAAAAATGTCAACTAGTCCAATTTTTCATTGAATATGTTTGTCCCATTCGATCAACACTTGTCAGGAAAGCAATCTCTGAGCGGCCATACTTTAACTCCGTTCAGTATGCAGCGACCTCAATCATCTATCTTGTGTGCAGATGACAGCGAAATGCAATATATCCGATAATCTTTGTCATACACG
Source organism: Bicyclus anynana (assembly GCF_947172395.1). NCBI lineage: Eukaryota > Metazoa > Arthropoda > Insecta > Lepidoptera > Nymphalidae > Bicyclus > Bicyclus anynana. Next base: position 14,652,430 of record NC_069092.1, on the reverse strand, counting down.
CAGATCCGCCTAACAAACGAACTACTGCTACCAGAAGTGAATTAAGCAACTCTAGACATAATAAGTCGTACAATACGGAAGATAATACTACGTACTATGGTTTGTAGCGTTGCTATAATGGCTGCACACACACCTCTAAATTCAAACTCATCACTAGAGTTAAAGTGACTTCTATTCAACAAAAAAATGACGTTCTATGGGCAATCAAAGGTACTACCCCATAACCCTTGGTTCACAATGTTTGATTTTCCATTGCCAACTTGACCCCATTAACAGTTCAGCTTGACACTACCATAATATACTCAGAGGCATAACTATCCGCCTACTTTAATATGACGCGAGTCGAGTATATTCAAGTGGGCGGATAATTGTGCCTTTGAGTATGTAACAATACAATGTCCTTGAACTCAAATATGTATATCGAAAGCTCAAAGGAACCGTACGTTGAAATGTACATGTAAAAGAAAATTAATCGAACTATATAAAAATTATCACATAATATATTCCTGTATCAACATTATAAAGGCTAGTTGTGTAAACATTTTTTTGCAATACAATAATAATTTATCTACGAACGTACTAACTTTTTAATCAATTAAATAGTAAGTAATTGATCTTCATGCACTGTATCCTATTTGTAAAATTATTATTATTTTTTATTAATTAGTTTAGAGATGTGCGTACAGCCGAGAAAATGTATCGATAAAGGTTGTTAAAGGAGACAAAAAAAAAATAAAAATGGCCACAACACTACGTACGAGTAATATGATATCTGAGAAATGTGTCCACTCACATAGGATTTTTTTTCGAGTTTGTTTTTATTTTTAAATTTCTTGTTAACATCCTTCCAAGTAAAGCCGGGCGGGAGGGATAGCTTATGCTTATGCACCACGTTGTGGTGGCACATCTACACCGTGGAAAGCAAGCACAAAATGATAGATTTTAAAATTAAGCTAACAAGAGTTACAATGGGCGACAGTTAACTTCCTTATTGGTATCTAAAATATATACTTAAAACTTTTGGATCCAAGACATTTAAATCATAAATTATGCAAAATTTCATTTATATCCCACAAATTTGGAGTGTATTAATATTTAGCCAGAGTATGATTACAATAAATTATGTCTTTTCCGACATTTTATCAGCTAGATGTGCCTCTATAGATAAACTAAACCCATAAATTCACTTTACCTTTAGTTATGTTATGATTGTTATGTGTACATTTAACACGAAAATCATGTAATAAAGAATGATGTTTGAACTCTAGATTATCTATAGTAGCTATGTGAATGACTATAGTAAAACCTTTTTATACAGTAATGTCCAGCATCCATCTTGAAAACTGTATTGTGTTACAAGACTCGTACAAACAAAAATATGCTGCACAACAAAGGACAAATAAGCATGTCTTGTAAAGACAGTTTGTCCTGTCAATTATTATATTTACCAGATAGACAAATAATTTATAGTTATAAATATCATTATTAAAGCAAATTATAGTAATTTTTTCATATAGTAAACTCTTTATAAGCTGACTCGTCGGGCAATGTCAATAGGGAAAGGAATGTGAAGAGCATAGATCGTTATCGATAACGGCTACATGCTCACTTGGTGTAACAAAATATTAGAAATATGATGAGTACAAATTATCTAATTTTAAACTTCAATCGTTACATTTATGAAGACACTGGGGTTAAAGTATAACAAAAATGCCAATCAATGGACGTACATATTTAATGGAAAGAACAGATTTAGTTTGTGCCAGAATGGACTTTTTTGAGGAACATGAAACCCATAAATATATTTGGATATAATAACTTTGTTAGGGCTTATAAACAAGATACGATAAATAGCGTTACTTATCGATACATTTATTTTATTGTTACACCCTTCACTAAGCGGATACTTCCGACCCGTAAGTGCGAGAGAGTTAGATATAGGAAAATTATTCATGGGCCCGACGAGTCAATTAATAACGTGCTTACTATAATTACATATTATTCAATAAAGAGGACCTATACTTAAAGTTATATACTAGAAATAGAATCAGAAGACTAAATTAGCATGGAAATTAACCACCGCCCACAGGATGACAATAACAAGTTACAATTATTATTACAATATATAAAGCATGAATATTATTTAAATTGTTACAAGTCTGAAGTTGCGAGAGGGGCATCAATATTGCACAATGGATGATTTACGTGTACGCAGCTAAAGGTATACCTGAGAGCTGAAAAAATAGCCGGAGTGGCAGTGGCAAATTTTGAGAATGTACTTATTATTCCAAAATTATAAATTTCGTAGATCTATATGATACATGTAAATGATGATTTTTAGAAAAGAGCTATAGCTGAGTTAATTACCGGCTCTTTTACTGATAAAGTTACTAGATCAAACAAAATTAACTTTTAAAGTTACCACTATTTGACACAAGGTAATTATAATTTGACAAACAGCTACTGTATGTGATTTGATTTAAAATATGTAATGAGACAGTTTACTATTAAAGCGAATTACCTACATTGACTGCTAACTTAAGAGGTGTATAAACATTTATATTAAATTCTTAGCCCAAAATTAGTTTGGACTAATGCACCAAAATTTGATGAAATAACCTATCTATAATGTCGTCCTAATTCTTAATAATATTCCAGGCTCACATTATTAAAGACGCTGTTTACAGTGCAATCCATTTGTTTTAGGGCCGGTGGTGTGAACTCAAATGATGCATAAAAAATTGTAACCCCGTGTTATTTTCTTCTTGTGTTATAGCCAGGGTAGTCTACAAAATACCTCCACAAATTTTCCCACCAACTCTCCGGCTACACCTGCCTGCTATGATGCAATGAAGAGCGTATCAATACAGCATGCGTGCAATTGTGTAGTCAAAACGAACCAAGCAAGCGTTACAATGCAAAGTATTACTGCAACTTCGTTATTTAGCTTTTAGATTAATCTTAAGTAAAAAATAAATTACAAATAACTGTTTGACTGCAACCTTGATCTGAATATACAATTATTTCAAGACAGATTAAATAAATAAAGATATGCTCGCTAAATTTTATTTCTGGAATTCAATTAGATATAGGAGTATGTTGTTAAGATCCATTTTATTTATAACGATTTTTCTAACACTTTTAAAACGAACAAGTTACATTAACTTTACAATTATTATTTAGAAAATATATAAGCATTATTTAGCTTTTCATTGCAAAATTAGGAGGCGCAATTTTATCCGTAATAGAATGGTCTAGAATTCCATCCTACAATAACCTTTCATCGAATTATTTTAATAAGATTGATACTTTATACCCTTGTGTTAATAATAAAAAAACACGTATTTTAATAGTAATGTTTTAAAAAAAATGTTTTGGTGATTTCAAATAACATATAACCACCAGCATAATGAACAATCAACAGTATATTAGCACATAATTTTGGCTAAATCAGACTTTTTGTTGACATTCAAGTTTTGAGGGAAAAAAAAGTTGTACAGGTATTGCAGATTGGAATACCTGACAATACTGAGTAATTATAATTAAGTAATTAGTTAAAACAACTATCCACATACAGATATAATGAAACATCTATTTACAATCTTAAAATAAACACAAATTCTTTATTAGCATCAAGTTCTAAAAGCTAAATGAATACTAAGACATATCCTACCAATCATTATCAAATATTATTATAAGAACCCTGAATAATTAAATTATTTATTGCTTCGAAACTATTTTATTTTTATGCAAGATCTAAAATAGGGTATAAACAATATGTGTATTTCGAGACAGCTCTGAAAACTGGCCATGCTTATAAAAATGAGTAAGCATAAAGATGCACAATGTATATGTTACCGTTAAATTGTAATTACAATTTGTTATTTTTAGGTATATTATAATCTATTGAAGTGAAACCGTTAAATTGTCAATCAGGATAAATTTACCATAGAGTTACAAAATATTACAGTGGGCATAATAAAAATAGTAAAAAATTACAATTGACAAATCAAAGAAAAAAGAAAAAAAAAGAAAATCGGAGGGGTGGCCAGTGCGTTTCCTAATTTTTTTAAACACTGTTCTTCCATTAGTAAATGTTGTTATTGTTAATTTCAAGTATAATTTAGTCAAATCTTAAATCAGGTTAAGTTAGGTTAGAACATGCAAAATTCGAACACTTAGGTCAGTCTTTAGGTATAATAAATAATAAATAAATATGTGATGTCACAATTCTTAAAGTATGTCATTCCTAACTCTATGGACACAGAATGTTCGGCTGTAAGGCCGACCAATCAGGGGCAAGTTCGGACAGGTCACGTTTTAAGATTGCAATTTAACGGTTTAACTTTGACAGACTATAATATACCGAAAAATAACACGTTAAATTGTAATCAGTATGTTTAGTTCACAATACCTACAGATTACAATATCGCGAATGAGATTATAAACTAACGTATTTTACAATTTAACAGTAACATAATATACATTATAATCTCCGCACAGTTCGGCAGACGCAACTTCAGAGCGAACTAGAAATTTGGTGCATACGCATTGCTAGAGTTAGAAGAAGGCTACTATGACGGCTGAATACAAGTTGTACATCATAAGGTGATACATACATGGTCGTCCAATATGTCAGGCGGCGGCGGCAGGTGGTGGTCGGATTGAGGCGGGGCGGGGCGCTGCTTGCGGCCGCACTTGTGCTTGTTAGCCGTGGGCGCGACTGCGTTGCCGGCGCCCACGACTGCGGCCGCGCCCACAACTGCGCCCGCCGCGCCCACGTTGCCCGCGTTAACCGCGCCCGTGGGCACTGCTGCCGGGTTCACGGTGGGAGCGGGTTGCGCCGTTCCGTTTCCACTGGCCTGCTTCTTCCGACCTATTAGGTAAATAATGGTCATATTGTACAAGGTTTTGGATATTGTTATGAGATGGTTTGGACTAGAATGTAACATTGTGATGAGACCACCCCATTGTGAGTAAACTAACGGCCTCTGTGGCGCAGTGGTATGCGCGGATTTGCAAGACGGAGGTCCCGGGTTCGATCCTCGGCTGGGCCGTGGCTAGCTAGCTACCCTATCGACAAAAAAATTTACTGCCAAGCGATTTAGAGTTCCGGTGCGATGTCGTGTAGAAACCGAATGTGGTATGGATTTTCATCCTCCTCCTGACAAATAATGATGGATTTTTCCGGGATAAAATAAAACCTCATCCTTCAGTCTGCTCTCCAGGGTCCAATTTATCTCTGTACCTTCATCTAAATCGGTTCATCGGTTTAGCCGTGAAAAGGTAACAGACAGACAGACTTACTTTCGCATTTGTAATATTAGTGTGGATATGTATTTATTTGTACAACTCTGCTACTTACCGTCCAAATAGACTTTGGCGAAGTTGGGCGGCATCTCAGCCGGTGCAGCGAGCGGCGTCGGCGGGTGCGCGGGCGGGTGTACGGGCGGATGCGCAGGCGGATGCACGGGCGGATGCGCGGGTGGATGCGCCGGCGGGTGCGCAGGCGGATGCGCGGGCAGGTGCGCCGGCGGATGCGCGGGCAGGTGTGCCGGAGGAACCACGGGCGCATGCACGTGCGTTTGCGGATGCGGGTGCACGTGCGGGTGCGGCGCGTGCGCGGGCAGTAGCGCGCGCTGCGTGGGCGCGCCAGGCGCCGGCGCGTGGCTCAGACCCAGCGCCGCCGCCTGCGCCGAGCTCAGACCACCGCTCTCCTCCGTGCCGGTATTACCTGATATAAGAAAATGAGCATTGTAAATATATAGAGAGACTAGTGCCGGGTCCATCGTGTGATAGAGAGAAAAGCTCTGGACTTCAGGCTGATGGGTGTAGGGTTAAGGATGGCAGTTTTAGCCTAGTTGGCCATATTTCATATTTTTCATACTGAGGCTATATATGAAAAATCGATTCTTAAGGAGTAAACTCCAAAAAAAAAAAATATGTTTAACAAAACAAGCACAGCGCACTCACCCCTGGGTAACATGACGGAGTGCGGGTAGTCGAGCAGCAGCTGCACGACGGCGGTGTGCCCCCCCTTGGCGGCCTCGATGAGCGTGCTGGAGTTGTCCTTCAGCTTGCGGAACGGGTCCGCGTCGCACGCCAGCAGGAACTTCACCACGTCGGCGTGCCCGCCCGCGCACGCAAGCGACAGCGGCGTGTGGTCGCCGTTCGCCGTCATGCGGTTCACGTCGGCGCCCTGGACACACGATACACGCACATAAATAACGTGTTTCCTTTAGATCAAACGTTTATTTATTTCAAAAATACAATATTACATAAATAAGATACGTCAAAATTAGTGGCGTTATCTCCTGTGTCAGACTTGTGTTTTACGTTACAAGTTAGTTCACAATTATGCCGTTAAAAGGCTAAACGGAATCGACGCTTAGGGGTACAGGCCACGAGGCTTTGCCTCCTTGCACAGGTACGTCGCGAGGGATCTTGCTCTCCCGGTAAGCTCTTCCAACTCCTTTCAAGGCTTTCGGCCCTAGGGGTTTTTCCAAGTGAGTCAAATTCAAAGGCTTCGCGCGGACTGCGATTGCTCGCTATCCTGCGTGCGGGTGTTTGGAAGTTCATGCATGAGGTCATGTCTAGTGGACGTCCATCGGCTGATAACTCAGACCAATTATTGTATAGGACCTGCCTCGCTAGATGTTACTTTTCTGTCAAAGTATATGATCAACGATCTAAAGCGATTATAAAAACTGTCTCTATATAATCAGTGTTAAATAGTTGTAATCGTGTTAATCGGTTAAAGAGCTCCGTAAAGTACCTTTTGTGTAATTAAAGTGTAATAAAAATTGGACAAAACAAACAAACAACAAACAAAGTTTAGTACAAGATATATACCAAATCTAAGATAGTTTTCCTCAGAAGATGGCAGACAATTTTGTTAGTGACTATGAGTGCCATACAGGTCCTTCTATAATTGGTCTGAGGCTGATAATGATGACGATGACTGCCAGTGTGAGTACTAACTTTGCCGACGAGGAACTGCACGGTGCACAGGTGGCCCGCGCGGCACGCCTTCATGAGCGGCGTGCGGCCGCCCTCGCTCTCGTGCTCGAGCGCGGCGCCGGCGCGCAGCAGCACGTCCGCCACGTCCGTGTGCCCGTTCTCGCACGCGTACGTCAGCGCCGTGTCGCCCGTCTGCGTCTGTGCGTGCACGTCCGCGCCCACTTCCAGCAGGTACCTGAGGGACATTACAATAAGCTTTATTATTATATTTTTACAATTTTGTTTTTTTTAACAATATTTACCATATCTTTTAAATATGACCAAATCATTACTAGAATGGCTAATGAAAGTAGAGACTGAAATCGCCCGCCAAATTGAAAAAAAAAGGAGTAAATTCTGAAAATTATAGTGCAAATATTTGAATAGCTGAGTTTAATACTTATTTATTCACAAACAAAACAATAATTAAACAAATTATGAAAACGCATAATTTTTTCAATTTGTCTAAATGATTTTTTAAATTTGGCGGGCGATTTCAGTCTCTACTTTCATTAGCCAGACTCCAATCAACATTTATTTAATTTTAAAAGAATGTATATCGCAGTTGACAATTCTATATTCTTAAATGGAGGTCAGTAGTCTTACGAGAAAAAGACTTAAACGACCAATGTCAGAACCAAAAACATCACTCTCCCTTACACCCTATCGCAAGATAAGAGAGAAAGATATCGCCAGTTGGACACTATTGCTCCAGAATATGCCATTATGTCTTCATGCCATTTAAATGTCGTGGCGTGATTCATAGGCCTCCCATTTTATCCCTTCCACCGTTGTCACAATACGAAGTAGCAAAACTCACCGCACCAGGTCCAGGTGACCTTCCTGGGACGCTTCCATGAGGGGTGTGGAGGCGCCGAGCTCCGCGTCCGCGCCGGCCTTGATGAGGAAGTCCGCCACTTCGAGGAAGCCGCCGCAGCAGGCCAGCGTCAGCGCGGTCTCCTGCGTCTCGTCGGTCTGCGCGTTGATCGACGCACCCTGGCCCAGCAACAGTGCCACCATCTCCTCGTGACCTGAGCCATAGTGGCGAAGTTAGTAAAATTAATCAACTGAAATTAACTTAGGGCAGGTTTCACCAGATTCTGCTAAGTTTTGTCACTTATGAATCAAACACTTATCGGAAGGTGGATTCCCTAATTATTACGGAAGTTGTTAAATATCTGGTCAGGTTTCTTGATGATTGGTTATACTTTTAGTTACAGGGTGTGGCGTGACTATAAATCTCGTAGCAAGTTCATTGAAATTTAAGGCCCCAGAAAAATAGTAACAATGTTTCTTTTTGTGTAGCTATTAATATAGGTTAAATACTTTAGATTGCAACAGAAAAACCTGAGTGATTTCCTTTGCACTTTTAGACAGATGAAGCTCTCCTTTCCGGGCAGCCATTTACAATAGAGAGCGAAGGCCTGTACAGCCATTAGATAAATATAGGGTGATGGATAGCCCAGATGGATTTGACAACATCTCAAAGTTGTCAAAAAATCCATATATTACTAACTTTGACAGGTAGTCATACCCAACTGTGATCAACCTCTCAAGTGTAGAGATGGTCACAGAACTATGCGATTGTCTCTAAACTATCAGAATAATGAAGATCACCATATCGGGCGGCCTTCTGTTATTGTACACAGAGAGGGAAAGATAGTAGAACAATGTAGCAATTAATTAAAAGAGGGATAAGGATTCCCAACTTTGGGAGGTCGTATTAATTTCAGCCGTTTCTGAAAGAGCACTGCCTGAAATACCTAAACATTTTTATTTTTACATGGCTAAAAATACTGATCAACTTGAGAACCTCCTGCTTTTTGAAGTCGGTTAAAAATATAAACATCAAATCAATTGAGAAATGTCATCTAAAGCCTATAGGCTATATATTATCCCCGTACTCCTACAGAAACGGGAACTACGCGGATGAAACCGCGCGGCGTCAGCTAGTAGCGAATAGGCCAGCAGGTCATTTTGGGTTAGAAGTGCCCATCGTGAAGTCATTCAAGCTTAGATACGTCGTGCCCAAATCGGTCATTATCAGAAAGAAATCTTCTACTTGTTCTACCAATTGAATGTGAAGCAAGTTTATATATTTCCTAGTCACCCAGGAAGCCAGATCGAAATCGCCGCACTCGTGAGGAAATTGCTCATTTTCACGCGATCTTCCAGAGAGTGTGCTATAATTTAAAAAGTTAAAAAGTAGTAAACTTTTTTTTTTAGTTGATGCTCACCTTCCCGTGCGGCCTCCATGAGCGGCGTGTACCCCTCGTCGTTGACCTCCTCGATGTTGGCGCCGCGCTCCAGCAGCAGCATGGCCAGCTCCACGTGGCCGCCGCACGCCGCCAGCGTCAGCGGCGACTCGAAGCTGTCCGTCGGCATGTTCACCTGCACCGATATTTACAATGGTTTATGAGTACCTAGTGCTATGTATCGCAAACTTTATGTTCAAAGTGCACCTACGAAATTGAGAAAAATAGAACCTTGTACGAAAATTACATCATCATCATTTTCAAGCCATATTCGGCTCACTGCTGAGCTCGAGTTTCAGAATGAGAAGGGTTAGGCCAATAGTCCACCACGCTGACATGACATGTAGCAGACTTCACACTGAGAATTGAGAAAATTCTCTGATATGCAGGTTTCTTCACGATGTTTTCCTTCACCGTTGAGACTAGTGATATTTAATTTCTTACTCTGCACACAACTGAAAAGTTGGAGGTGCATGTCCCAAAGGTCATATCCACTGGGCTATGACGGCTCTTTTTCATCATACTACAAAGATACTACAAGCCCGACACTGGAAAATATAGCATCACAGTCATAACTCCTAACGTCATCATTGACACTCACTGCTACTTGCAACGCATTTGATGTTATCCATCCACCTAATTAGAGGTCGACTGACACTTCGCTTTTTGCTAAGAAATCGTAATTCTAACACACTGGGACTCCAAAGTCCATGAACTCTTCAAACTATCATCCGCCTATTGTCACTTCAGCGTTGCGACTCATTGAGCTATGTCGGTAACTTTCATCCAAGTTTGAGTACGCATAGATACATCGAACATAGCTCTCTCATCACCGCCGAACGACTACAAGCTTCGAGTAACCACACGCATACACAGAGCAACAATAGATACCTGTGCGCCAGAGTCGAGCAGCAGGCGCGCGACCTCCACGTGCCCGTCCATGCTGGCCTCCATGAGCGCGGTGTGCATCTCGTCCGTCTTGTGCTCCCGGTCGGCGCCGGCGGCCAGCAGGAAGCGCACCATGTCGAGGTGGCCCTTGTAGCACGCCAGCGTGAGCGCCGACTCCTTGAACTCGTTGGAGTGCGTGTTGATGCCCGCGCCGTGCTCCAGCAGGATCTTGGCCACGCCCACGTGCCCGGCCGACGCCGCCTGGTTGATATTATAAAAATGTCTTAACTCGGTGACAAATATGTAGTGTTTAAAAACAGTTTTTTGGAAAATAAAAAAAAACATCGTCAAGCAATAACGGCAAAGTTGATATATCTCCCATTTTACCAATCTTGCGACTGTTACAGGGTTGAACATTATCACCATAAGCTTCTTTTGTCAGAGAGATGCCATGTGTAGCCATTAAAATAGGTTAAATACTTTAGATTGCAACAAAAGAACCTGAGTGATTTCCTTTGTACTTTTAGACAGGTGAAAGCTCACCTTTCTGGGCAGCCATTTACAACAGAGAGAGGGAAGGCCTGTACAGTCATTAAATAAATAAAGGGTGATGGGGTGATGGGTAGCCCAGTTATATATTCCTAACAAACTGTTGTCAAATCCAACTGGGTTCAACCACCTCTCAAGTGTAGAGAAAGGGTAACTATGCGATTGTCTCTTAAACTATCACAATTGTGAAGATCACCATATCTTCGACATTAGTCTTTCTACCTTACGCATAATTATGTGGTGCATCATAGATCTAGACACAGAACAGACAGCACTAAAAGCTAACGCTTTAGCAATAGAAGTAGCAAGCGGGCGTGGCCCGCTTTCACCCGGGTGTGCGGAACTTCGCAAGCGTATCCACGCATGCACTAGCAGTCTTGTTTCGTTCACTGACATTGTATTTTGTGCTGTGACAAAAGGAATAATTAATATTTAACTCTAAAAGGGTATATTTCTTTTTTCACTAAATGTTAAACAGCCAATTACGTAAAGAGTTTATCAGTGTGATAAGTATTATTACACTATATATGTGTTTGTTTAGGCCACACCCCCAGGTACGCTGGCTTCAATACAAAGAATTGGCACTTTATGAATCTTCTTCTTCTTCTTCTTCTTAATAGTACACTCTTGGCAGAGTGGTCGTGGTTGCAGCGATGAGCGACGCCTTCTGTGCAATGCTCCGCCACTTCTTATGAATCTAGTTACCTCTTTTTATGTGTGGACCTAGAGAAGGGTTCGTCGCTTACCTCCATGAGCGGCGTGTGGCCGTTCTCGTTGTGGTCCTCGACGTTGGCGCCGTTCTCGAGCAGGCCGCGCACGCAGTCCTCGTAGCCGCCCGCGCACGCGTACATGAGCGGCGTGTTGCCGGAGCCCGACACCGCGTTCACGTCCGCGCCGTGCGCCACCAGCAGCCGCACGATGTCCACGTGGCCCGAGCTCGCCGCCTCCATCAGCGGCGTGCAGTCGCCCTGGACACACACAACACACATTCGTACCGAACGTTAAACGCTAATCATGTGTGTGAACCATTTTGGCATCAACTGTTATGGAGAATCTGCATAAAAGACAATAATTAGCTAATTGTTAGCTTAACCCAAGTAAGATTATCTGTCATCTAAACCCATACTAAAGTGGTCCAGGGACAAAAGCAAAATGTAAATTATTTTAGCGGACGCCCGCGACTTCATCCGCGTGGAATTTAGTTTTTTACAAATCCCTCGGGAACCATGGATTTTTTCGGAATAAAAAGTAGTCTATGTGTTGATCCAGGCTATAATATATCTTAATACCAAATTTTAGCTAATTCGGTTCAGTTGTTGAGGTGTGAAAGGGTAACAAACATTCATATAATCAAAATCATAAGTTTTCGCAATTCTCGGGAAACCATGGATTTTTCGGGACAAAAAGCCTATGTGTTAATCCAGAGTAAAATCTATTTCCATTCCAAATCGCTTCAGAAGTAGCGGCGTTAAAAAGTCACAAACATCCAAACATACATACAAACTATCGCGTTTATAATATTAGTAGTATAGTAGGAATATTTTCTTCTTTGACTACTCTATTGTAACATTACAAGATCTGCGCAAATATAGTACGAAACTCTACAGTTGCGAAGATAATGATAAGGAGTACAGCGCGCTCACCTTAATGCCGCGGTCCTCGACGCTCGCGTGCATCGCGAGCAGCACCTGCGCCAGCTCGTAGTACCCCGCCGAGCACGCCAGCGACAGCAGCGACTCGCCCTCCTCCGTGGTCTCGTGCACGGAGCGGCCCTCCGTCAGCAGCTTGCGCACGGTGCCGACGTCGCCGTCGGAGCACGCCTCGGCCAGCGACGGCGCGCCGTCCGCGCCGACCGACGACGCGACTGTCGGCGTCGTGCCCGTCGCTGTTGACCCGCATTGCGTGCTGGAAATATATCAATTATTAGTCATTGTCATCATTTTAAATTATGTCGATTGATGTGGTAAATTTGTCAGATAAGATCAAAGCTTCACGAATCATTGTCAAGCGTTACGCCTCGATCGGATCGACACGAGAATCAGTGACTCTATCGTGATAGATCCGAGAAGCTGTAACGCTTATGTGCGACTCAATCTCGGATTGTCATCATAGTAAACAACTACTTTTAGACAAGCAACAAACTTACATAAATCGAGTCATCTGGTCACAATAGAAAGCCAATTTGAAGGCCTAAGGAATATGTCTAAGGAATATGTTTACTAAAATGATTATTTGACGGAGTAAAAAAATATTTCTTTTGTAAATAGATCTTAAATTGTGTCCCTTATACGCATCCTTATAATTATGACGTAGCCAAGTTTTACGTATTTTAAAATGCAAGGATATAGATAAAAGCGTGTTTTACATGGATAGTCGAAATTATTTAAATTACTTTGTATGTGAACATAAAAAGATTTTATTTTTTTAGTTAATAGTCATGCAGTTCGGCTCCTATAAGTGGACTCGTCAACACTTCGAAGTTATGGGAAATACTCCCGTGCACCATGTATAAACTGCAAGGCCAGACCTCCCATATAAATGACTTGTAGTTTAGACCCACCACACAGTTTTAATGCGGGCTGACGTGTTGTCTCGAACAAGTAAATTAAACAAATAATGGCCTCGCGACTTTGTTGATAACGCGCTGACTATAACAAAATGAGTTTTTCTGTAATTAAATGTATCGTTATGCTTTTTTCGTTATCCACTCAGTGGAGTTGGTAACATAAAATCCGTTTTCAAAAAAACATATTCGTATTGCGTTTCTATAAAAAATGCATCGAAAAATGCGGACGTCGTCCAAACTTTTGCCTTGAAATGGCGTAAATACAAAATTTAAATAATTTTTTACGTCAGAACCTTCCCATCCGTAAATGGCCAAAGCTGTTTTGTTATGTCGAACAACATCCGATGTGTTTACAAAACTGTACCTCGAAATCTAAAAAGCTCTCTTTGTTCCGATGATAAATCTTTTACATAGTTCTGCCGCGCATATTGTTGAAAATCATATTTTATAAGCAAAATTACACATAACATGAAGTGAAATCGCAGTAAGAGCTTACTTGACATTAATAGCATAAAGTCGTATTAACAAAAACATTTAACCGACTTCAAAGATTTATTACCTATCCTATCCTTTCTATTGATCGGTTTGAAGGCGGTGCTATGCCAAATAAGCTTTTAAAGCTTATTTTGTTCTGTATACTAGTATATAGTGACCGTAAACGCCACAGTATTGGAAAATTCATTCACTTATTTCAGTTATCTTGATTTTACACGTAACACAAAATCACTGAACCAAAAAATGAAATATAGGACCAATGTGGAAGTATATTAACTCTTTCAAACAAAATCAATTTTCAAAATTGGTTAACAAATGATGACATTATGAGGTAACAAACATTAAAATAAAAATATACTGCTTTGTTTTTATATACTTAAATATTTCTAATTCACTAAATGCACGTGAAAGAGAAAATGTCCTCTGTCACATCTCACGCGTATACTTAAACGCACGTGTGTAAATAAACGTTTTCTCTATACATTTTAAAATTCAGAACTCTTCGCTTGGTTGCATAAGTAATGTTCTAATGATAGCAAATCTTACATATGTTAGATATTTTTTTTTCCTTTATAGGTACATAATAATTTTCATTATGCATGACGTGAACAAAAATGTAAAAATTAACGTGTAAATGACAAGCATGAATAAGTGCAGCTTTCTACGGCACGTGTAATTATTTTATCACTTGGCCGCTTCAGAGCTCGAAATTCGGTTGTAATTCATAAAATTTCCGTGATTATTTAATTGTAATTTATTTTGCCGTGCTAGCCCAGTGGATATGACCTCTGCCTTCGAAGGGCGCAGGATCGAACCTGCATCATATACCTCCAATTGTTCAATTATGTGCATTTAAGAAATTTAATATCACGTGTCTCAAACGGTAAAGAAAAAACATCGTGAAAACCTACTTAACTGAGAATTTTCTCAATTCTCAACGTATGTGAAGTCTACCAATTCGCATTGGGCCAGCGTGATGAACTATTAGCTTAATCACTTTCATTCCGAAAGAAGACTCGTGTTCCACAGTGAGCCGAATATCAGTATGAGTTTATCGCATGGAAGTCTACTAATACTAGTGTTACTTAGTGTTAACTAAGAGCTAGATATACCCTAATCTTCTTACTTAAGGCATGTTTCACATGCCATATATTCAGTGAATTTATTAATTCTTTGTCATTAAAAATAATAATACTAGTACTATTGAATTAAAGAATTAAAAACATTGAAGTGGTAGTATGAATTATTGATTACTGAATGCTATTTGCCGACATCGAAGCGACGCCAGACTTATTGCAGAACTTTCGGTGCAATTACTTATTATTACTGCAATTTTTATTGACTGTTACAATGGTCCATTAGCTACAGTTAATATCACTGTTCAACAACAATGCAATATTAACAAAATGAACAAGTTACTGGATTTAAGTATATTTTATACCGATATGTTTACAAAAACTCATAAGTATCTTAAATTGATGAAACGATTCTATATATATATCTATTCAAATAATTATTAAGAAATATTATGTACTCGTAGTAATAGGTTTTAGAAATATTTTCAAGCTAATACTAATAGGCACCACGGCTAGTAACTTCCAAGTGTGCCCGAGTGCTGCGACTGACCCTTTTGGACAAGTTTGTGGACCAACACTTGGGTGGACCCCGGCTAATGTCTCCCACAGTTAGTGCTCTATAGCATGGTGTAGGTGACGGTTCGTTTCACTCTTGAAAGTTTGTCGCGATTCACGATATTAGTCTGTACATATTATGAACGTCACAAGGCAACTCTAACCCGCACCATGCTACAGCGCACATAGTATAGAGCAGTGCTTTCCTTGATTGACCCACCTAACAAAAACGACCTATGTCGGGACCCATTTCTGGGCTGTCTTAAAAGGCGGCAGTAAATATTGGTAACGCTCAGATTACCTAGTGTTTGTGGTCAGGAAAAAAAAATTCGCCAAAGCGTAGTCTTAAAACATTGACCGACTGAGCATTTGTTTCATAAGGATGCAAAGTCCTTGGTTTCAAAGTACATATTTTTTTTACAGACAGCAATAAATAATAATTTATCGCGATTTAATAACATTAGTTATAGTTAGTCCGGCTATTAGCCCGATTGATTGGGTTATCTTAAGTTTAAGCCCACTCAGTAATTGTACGCGACCCACCAGATTCGCGAACCATGCTTTGGGAACACCTGTCCTAGAGGATATTGTTAGATGGTTAACCACTTGACAAGGATTAGGCGCAATGGACGGTCCTAGAGGCTAACTTGGGTGGAGTTGGTGCCGCCTGCACCCGACAAGGTGAAGTAACTTGGAGCGCATTGGTGCCAGTGACGGGTACGCGGAGGACGAGAGCGTCATCGTTTAGTGACGTCACATCCCCAGATGGTGGGATGGATTGACCAAGCCAAGGAAAGGGAAAGGTGGAAAAGGTTAGGGGAGGCTTATACCTAAAATGGGGTCCATATCCCAAATAATTTAGATTTAAGTTAAATACTAACATTAACATTATATTACTAACACAATGTAAAATGTAGAAACTGAGAATATTGGGATAAAAAGGGTTTATTATTATTATTATTATACATCCCCAGAAGAGGGACAGTGCGTAGATTGGGACAAGTATGACGAATAAAGTACTTGTTGTTGGAAATACGCGAAGAGCACGTACCAGGCTCGCCCTCCCAGGATTCATTCCGAATGACCGTACGGTCGAGGGAGGCTATGGTGGTGGTAGGTACTCACGGCTTGTCCTGGTGGTGGTGGCGGTGGTGCGCGGGTGGCTGGTCGCTGCGCATCCTGGTGAGCGCGGCGGCCGCCTCGTCCAGCGCGCACGACACCGACGACGTGAGCCGCCTCAGCACCTCGGGGTCGGCGAGGTGTTTGCCTTCGCCGGATAGTTTGCCAATGCCTGCGGGAAACAATACTCGATTATTACCTATCGCACGATTCGTGTACACAAGAGTGTTCCGAAAACAAAGATGTGTCTGATGAATGGTGATTTTACAGACGTAACAAATTCAGTTTGCGCTTGTGTGGTGTTTGTAAATGAATGCAAGATCCATTTTCAGCTAGACATCGCGGCTTTTGCTTGCTTAGATTCCATACAAGCAAGCATAGTGTGTTAAGTTGAGATGCCAGATAAAAATAGTCCTAGCCATAGGCCTTTAGGTGACACTTGTAACGGAGATACGAGTAGATTAGACCCTGGATAAACACATAGGCTACATTTTATCCGGAAAAAATCGATGGTTCCAGTGGAATTTGTAAAAAAAGCGGTCGTCCTCTAGTAATTTACAAATACACGCAATTGCGGAAGAAATTCACTTAGCACCATATTATAAGCCGCGAATTCGTTCGTGTGACTCGTAATTTACGCACACGTAAATGACATAGAGACGTGATACATGTCTTCAATTCGGAGGGCGTAGGTTCGAATCCGGTCCGAGGCATGCGTCCAACATTTTATACACAAGTTATGTGCATTTCAGAGATTAAATATCACTTGTCTCAAACGGTGAAGGAAATCTGCGTACCTCGGAATTTTCTTGATTCTCTACATGTGTGAAGTCTGCCTATCCGCATTGGGTCAGCGTGGTGGACTAAGGCATAACCAATCTCATTCTGAGAGGAGACTCGAGCTTAATAGTGAGCCGAATATGGATTAATAAGGAATAGCTGACGTACGTTCAACACTAGTAGTCATAAATGTCAATTAAAATTGTAGAGTGAGAATGACATTTGATAAAAAAAAATATATAAACCTATATGTTTAAGTCTCGCAACGTTGCAGCGACGGCCTTCGAGGGGATTTTGAATGTGCATAGTACTCTAGGTTGGTATACAAACTGCAAATTATTATAGCACCAAAATAGATACACGTAAGATTCACAATGCAATAAACTTATCTCACAACTCTCTATGATATAATGATTGTGCTCCGAGCTAACCGTATCCAATGTAAATGTTAGTATGAACTTTTTTAATTGTTAAGTTGATTAATAAATGTTTTTTATTGTGTTATAATAATAGTTTTATTGAGAGAAAAAAAAAAAGAAAACCTTTATAAAAACAAGTTTTCATGTTACTTTCCGTTTCTATCTTTACCAAATGGCATGTGTGGACTCCATTGGTGGACATAGAGTATTTATAAGGTCATCCAAACACTACAGTTTTAAGCCGCCTGCATCCAGAGGTTCTCTGCAACCAGTCTAATGTCGTATGTCTGCCCTAAAAACCAACACTGCGTTTTCCCGCAACATTAAAGTTACTTTGTAAATCATAATAAATCGATCACTATCCTAATTTCATTTTTATTAACCCTTATTAGATACTGGTAAGGGTTAAGTAATGAAAATGCCTCTCCGAGGCACAGGGAAATTCTTGGAAATAAGAAAAGTTTAATATTTCTCACCGACTCAGGCTTCGAAACGAACCTCGTGATAGAAAACCAAAGGCTAACCGATATGAGTATGTCAATGAGGCAGGCAGTAAAACATACTAATGTCAAACACATTAAATTTATTCAACGAAAGACATAATTGTAATTGAAACGAGTATTAACATACTTATAGTCTTACTAGCGGACCCGCTCAAGCTTCGCTTTGACTTATTAATTTATTTATTTGCACTTCTTCCCTATCCCTATTTTACAAGTTAGCCCGCTTCCATCTTAGACTGCATCATCATTTACCATCAGGTGAGATTGTAGTCAAGGGCTAACTTGTAAAGAATTAAAAAAAAATCCCTACCTTACACTACCCTATTCCTACCCCTACCCCTACCCTACATCTACTCTGCCCTACAACTACCCTACCCTATCCCTATACCATACCCCTACCCTACCACTACCCTACCCTAGGATTTAGGGGTTTGAAAAATAGATGTTGGCCGATTCTCAGACCCACTGAATATGCACAAAAAAATCGGTCAAGCCGTTTCGGAGGAGTATGGCAACGAAAACTGTGACACGAGAATTTTATATATTAGATAGTAAACTGTAGTCCGATCTGAACACGAAGCGCTGTGTACAAAACCATTTCCCAGCGGGGTTGTAATATCTGTGCGTTGCAACTTCACATCGGACTATAAGTTTGGTGAAGAATACTACTGTAGAATTAACCAGGTGGTGGAATCACAATCAAGTGGTCGAATCGATGAATTAAAAAAAAACCAAGTTAATACTTTCCGCAGAAGTAGTTGCGTAGTAAAATAATAATAACCGCTTATCAGTTAAGGGGACAAATTCAATTAAGGCCTTCGCACATGCACGAAGAAGCAAACAATATGCACTGGCGCCTTCCCCTCGGATTACTGTAAAGTAATTACGCGAGGAGTTATTAGTAAACAAACAGTTTAAAATAATGTTGTGCCGGCAAAGAGATTAATTGTTTGGTGATAGAGAGGTTGGAGGGGTTAAAAAAGTCTTTGATAAGCTGAACTATTTTCCCAAAGTCGTTGGATTTAAATTATACCTAATCATATCTTCCAAACGTCCAACTACGAAAACCGAACCCTTATTAGATCACTCGCGTGTCCATCTGTCTGTCTGTCCCAGTCAAGTATTAATATTTGCCGGGATGGAACACAGATTTAATACTTACCATAAAATATCCAAAGCCGAGAGATTCTTTTTAGAAAGAAAAGCTAATTATCTCTTAGTCCAATCAAGAACTATAGAACCCATCATACTATACCGAATAGGCTAACCGTTGACTAAACACTAAATCAAAAAGGCAGTTGTGGTTACTTAACGTCAAGCGAGGTCGCCAATTCAGTGTGCTTAACATGCGAACAGTGAAGAGAAATACAGACAAAATTTCGTCCAATGGCGTCGGAGTTGTCCCAGTCCCTTCTCTTTCATACCGACCCAATGAAAGAGATAGCGGTATTTCCGGTTGCGTCGCCATTGGTTGAATTTTATATCGTTGGTGACATGTTAGCGAGAAGGTTTTATGGCTATTAAACTTTTCTAAAATACACAAATCTACTCGTATATATATCAAGAACAGGATATCCAATGGACTTAATCCGACGAGGATCTATGACGCAAGTAGACCCGGGCCTAACATGTGGTTTCCTGTGTCCAAGACTATACGTCGATTGTTATTTAGGCCATGTCGGTAAGTTGCAGTTACAAGAATTTTTTTGGGGCCTTCATAAGTGCGGAATACAACAAAAGCAACTAAGAAAAATTTGACATAGCGATGACAAGTACCTATGTAGATTATGTGGATGACCTTAGGATGCCTTTTTTAAAAGACTTCAAAAAAGGAGTAGGTTATCAATATGTCGGAATTATTCCTATAGGAATTTTAATAACTAGCGCATTATTTTGAGTTAACTTCCGTACGTCCGATTTTAAGTAAAACAATCCTTAATCAGAAAATTGTAAATTGTAATGAAAACAGTATGAAAAATGGTCAATTTGTATCAGTGAAGGCTGATTAAATAAACAGATAAATATGCCTAAAAATTCAGTCAGTACTAAACTTCTTATGGGACCAATGTGTGTACATTGATATAGGTATTTTTTTCTATAGTAGAGCGTAAATACAATATTAGTTTCGATCATTTCCGACCACGAAGTTTAATTAGAAAAGACAGCGTATAGTACCAATACAGGCGATAATCAAGGAAATGTCCTCTAAAATTAGCGCCAATGGCGATCACTGTCAAAGTCTAGTAAGACTGGTGGAAGAGTAACGAAAAAGTAATTACATATATACAAGAGCAAAGTTTGTAGTTCAATACACAACTCTATGCTCGCTCCGACCAACTGATATTGACTCTTACAAAAACTTGTATAACGAAAGTTCTGGATGCTATTAAAAGTTATGGCGTCATAAATAATGAGATTTTCAAATTAATTACTCTTTTTAACCAATTAACACTGGAGCTTACAAGTTAATTTTATTGATTTAAACTGTCGCACTTAAGTTATAAACGTTGTCTGCCTGTGTATTAAAATAAAATATCCATAAACAATGTCCCACTCAGTGGCGTACATTTCATAAATGCATAAAAAAATGCATAGAGGACTCGGTACGAACCAGTATTGGAAAACGAAACATTTATTCTGTATTTTTATACATAACTAGCGGATCCGGTCAAGCTTCTCTTTGACTCATACCCAAGCGCTATCCTATTCTACTACCACTCTACCCCTACCCTATTCCTACCCTACCATACTCCTTCTCAACCGTACCCTAAGTTTCCTATGTCCTTCTCCTAGTTCTCAGCTACCTTTTCACCAATTTGGAGTTAAACCAGTCCAGCAGATCTCGAGTTATAAGTGTTGTAACAAACCCGACTTTCTTTTATATATATAGAAGATTAGTTTAAGGTCAGAATTCCACGGAATCCATTCCAGAATTAATAAACTGACTGTAAATAGGCACTTTTTAGATTTTAAAATTCGTGTAGTTGGCAATAAGGTTTTAATCAACTTTGATTGTTTTGTCACACTGCCTATCAACGGTACAGCTACAGGATTTCTCTCTCGTAGTAAAGTAACTCAACTATCACACAGAGCTTAATTTTTTGGAACTTGAATACGTCGGTTTCGGTCATCAACAGCTGATAGTGTTCCTTAAAGTGTCAAAAACCCCCTGAGCTCGCCATCCGGGTCGGCTCAAGTCCATGTTTAAATTCTGGACTCTCAAGACCCTCCAGCTAGACATTAAAATGGCTACTAATGATAATAATGAGGTTGATGGGAGCTGCATGCCCCTGGCAGTCACTAACTTATATGTTGATGTAGACAAATTGAAATGTTGATGAACGGGAGCTTTTTGAGGGTGTATGACTGAAGTATTAACTCTGGACTGCTGTAGAGTTTCTTAGAAGAAAGAAAACCCAATATTTTCGTAATTCGGCCGAAGACTCGATTCGAGGAGCAGAATTGATTAACAGTTAGAACAAGTTATCATTTACCGATCTACCAGTATCTGTCTCAGAAACTCACATCACAAAAGATTATTGAAAAAGACAGTAATGATTTGCGAAATTAGCTGTAATGCGTGCTAGGACTAATACGTGCTCTCTCAGGCACGGCTAAAGGTCAAATTTGGACCTTCAGTGTAGGTCACGCATCCAGTTACAACCTGATAACCTGATTTGTTTAACATTAAATTGATTTGCAATTGACTACAAACAAAGATCTAATGAAGAAAGTGGACATGAACTTACATGATCTAAAAGTGGCATAATATCTGATATTAAAGAGGCATTATCTAGAAGTGAAAAATAACCAATAAGCACCAAACGTCAAAGTCACGAAGTTATAACACGCTGAACTGCGTAGATGTAATTTAGACTTAGAATTTCACTGTGGGCCCATATGCCTCCTGTTCAGAGCAGACTAGAAGTTTTACGCATACTAACATATTTGTTTTTTAGCACGAGTATTAGAGGTATACCGGCCTTATTAAGCCATCTTAATAACAATCATCTTCTTGTCTTTATCCAACTTATACAAGACTAGCGGACGCCCGCGACTTCGTCCGCGTGGAATTCAGTTTTTCACAAATCCCGCGGGAACCATGGATTTTTCCGGGATGAAAGTAGCCTATGTGTTAATCCAGAGTAAAATCTATTTCTATTCCAAATTTCAGTCAAATCGCTTCAGTAGCCGCAGCGTAAAAGAGGAACAAACATACTTACACACTTACACACAAACTTTCGCCTTTATAATATTGGTAGGATAATTCTATCTTTAAAAACTCATAATGTACTCCACACATATCCCTTTTCACAAATTTCAACATATTTTTGGCTATCCTCTCTTCTAGTTATATCTTACGAATAAATCTATGTACTTGCAACCTTAACATTATTCTTGTAATAATACGACTGTCATCTCTCCGTATACACCACCCACACAAACCTAACATTTTACTCCTCAACTTTGTCATCTATCTACCCAAATAAAAATTGATGCCCGTTTTCTTTGTGCTTATAAAACATCCCCAAATAGCAACACGTGCAAATCCACAACCTTAGATGAAAATTTCAATAGAATCTGTGCATAAGTTAGTGCGATCGGATCCAATAAAATGTATTGAAATTTTCCATCACAAACAGGCACTACCTACCTAGTACCTACGCTTGCACGAGGGCACGTTTAGGCGACACGACCTGCGGGGTGGCGTTTATTAATAGTTTCATTTAATCTTAATATATGTATATAAATTACGTGTCACGTTGTCTGTCCGCGATGGACCCCTAAACTGCTTAACCAATTTTAATCAAATTTGCACAACGTTTTTCGCCGCAGTTTGATCCAATTGCAAACATATGATAGAGTAGGGGTAGGGATGCGTTAGTGTAGAAGTAATTTTAACCTACATTTTCATCCTTTTACCCCCGTTTTTTAATACCCATAAAGCAGGACAACATTTACCGGGTCAGCTTCAATATAACAAGCTCACTTGGTCTACGGTAAAGAGTGTGACTCAAATTCGAAAGATAGGATTCGATCACCGCATGTTGGGACTATTGTCGTAACCACTACTGAGACAGACATACAGCCTATTTTAGGGTAACAGGAATATTTATAAAAATGGCAACTATTATTTTTAAAAGGAATAAAAATATGAAATGCATTTTTATTGCATTGTATTTACTTTATTTATTCTTGACTCTGTTCATATACTCGACGTAATACTATGGCATTATTTAAACTATTTCAATATAATGTAAAACAGGCAAACCAGAAAACAAGTTTTTAGAATACTCAACGTTTTTAAACGTGAAAGTTATGTGAGAAGTAAATTATGGTATAGTAGAAATGTTACAACTAATTGCATCGATTAGAAACTGGCTTCAAAATGAGTTATGGGTATTTTCTTATTAAATAATACTAAACTTCTTTAAAAACCGCTAGATGTCGCCTGAACGTATAGGTGTCCACAAATCCGCAACGTACGGATTTTATGTCCTGTAAAATAAAAATCCGTTTGGATTGGTTTTAAGTCAAGTGACTATTTTTTTCGTATTCTTGACAGCAAACCCTTTCATTTGATATTCATATCATGGGGGTGGATTTCAAACAGCCAGTACGCAATCTTGGGGAGGCCGCCATATTAGATTTGTAATGACGTTTCTTAGCTAGTCACGTATTGTCATCAGAACTCAGAGCGTGTGCAAAATTTCATCCTAATCGAAGGCCAGGAAGTGGGTCAAATTAAGATTCCAAGATTTTCTTACATACATAGTTACAAATGAAGCTAATATAAGCGTGTTACAAAAGAGGATTTTTTTTTCGTTTGTATGTAGCTAATAAGCTCTAAAAGTACCGGACACATTATAAAGCAAACCTGTGTCGCTCTAAATAATTTATCAAAAAGCGTCTTCTGTTCCTAATAGTTTACACACAATTTTTGTGCTGCCAACTTCATTCAAAGTCTAACCGACTACGTGAGCAGTCGCGTATAGTCGCATTTGTTAATTATTTTAAATAATTAATTAGCATTTTATTTGTATTTTAATTTAGCCTTAATTACGTTATCGCACTTTGCTTTTATTCTGAACACAATGGGCCGAGTGAAGGACGTGTTGATATGAACCTAATGAACCTCGATTATAAAAGCCACACACAACTGCGTTAAAGGATCGTCAAAACTCATCGTAGTAATAAATCTACCAAGTACTTTACTCAGTAGGTAAATTTGAGTGAAATTTGTTAAATTGTTAACTGGATTAAAGTATAAACAGTACGGCAAACAGTGCAATTCCGCAGAAAAACCAAAATTCGACTTCGACCGACATAGCGTCGCGAATCTGAAGTGGCAATGGGCCGACTGAAGTGGCAATGGGCGGGACACGTAGTTCAAAGAGCCAATGGACGTTGTGTTCACCAAGTGCCGGAGTTGCGACCACGCACCGGAAAACGCAATGTTGGTCGACCCCATACAAGGTGGATCGATGACTATGGACTGTGGTATTAGGATTCACTATACTAAAGCCATATTCGATGTGCACTGTTTACCAACAAATCTATACTTATAATAAATCTGTAGAGAGGTCAATTCTGTACATGAAATATATTTCCAAAATAACTATCAGGGGGTGTTTAGTGATCGATACTGATGCCAAATGCAATCAGTAAATATTTTGTCTGTCTGTCTGTATGTTCGTTACAGAAACTAAAACTACTCGATGTATTTTAACGAACCTTGGTACAATTATTCTTCATACTCCTGGGCAGGTTATAGTATACTTTTCATCTCGCTACAATCAATAGGAGCAGAGCAGTGAAGAGAAATGTTAGGAAAACGGAAGAAGTTACACCATTTTTACAGCGATACTACTGTAAGGGCTGTATTAAAAAGGACTAAGGGCGGACGAAGTCGCGGGCGTCCGCTTGTTTAATATAAGTGCGTTAATTTGCAGCCGACGTTCCGCTTGTAGATCGCGAATAACTCATTATAAACCTTTTGTATTAGACATCTTTCGTTCAAGTACTCAAGACAGACTGGTTGGGTGAACTCGATAATGCGAGACGTGATCCCAAAACCGGTATTTTCAAATCATTTTACCTAGACACTGAAGAAATTGTTCGGAGCTACGTAACAGTTAGGGAGTATACACACACAATTTTATCTCAATCACCGTATGCAAGTTCACATTTGGCCTTTTCATGTACCTATTATTGAAAACTTAAAAAAATCTGCGTGAAATTTCATTCTTTAATATATATTTTTCATTCTTTAATATATTTTTCCCTAGATCCGAACTCGACGAAAGCCTCTTAAATAACTTCAAATTTACAATTAATCTACTCGTAAAAATTGCATGAATATCCGTTAAGTAGTCCCGGAGATTATTACGACAATACAAGTGTACAGAGCAGCATGGTGGGTATAAACTCCAACCTTCCTTTCCTACCATTAGGTGAGGTGAATGGGTGCAATGGGCAATTGAAAATATGCCGATTATAGTATGCGCATTATCATCTGAGTCGTCCGGTCATAAAAGTCAAAAAAGATAGGAATGTGCAGCGCGCCTACCTGCGCACCCTAATTATCGATAAACGGCTACCTGCGCACGTGCTAATGATGAGTCAATAATGATTTGGACGATTCTGATTGGTCGGTTTCTAATGTAATTGCATTGCGTATTTTTTTTGCTATAAATGTGTTTACTGCAATTAAATAAATACATTCATGTGTTACTCGTTGCGCACTATGGATACTAATATATAATAAATTTGGCAGAAGACGAAGATTCTGATGATGAAGACTCAGATGAAGATTAATTTTATTTAGTTAATAATTATATAATATGAAATATGTATTATATTAAATCAAATATTGTTAATTTTTTTAATTTTGTGAACAAGATACGATAATAAACTTTACTTATCGATAATATGTCTTTCATTGTTACACCCTTCACTAGACGGCTCCATAAGACCCATAAGTGCAAGCGAGATAGATATAGAGAAATGATTTATGGCCCTAAGACTCAGTTGTTAATGCTATTAGTATAGTGTCTGATGAGTCTGTAACCGTAACCGTGTACAACGCAAATTGGCGCAGAGACGTTGATTGCAATTACCCTGCAGTGTAGGGTTAACAATTAATGTGTAATAGTAGACTATACGTCAGGTATAAACGTTCCCTTATTGACACTTGACTGATAACCGCTATCGGAGACTCTCGTAGTATGAATTACTTATTGATACGTACGAGCCAGAAAATATAGTAAATGAAAAATCGACTTCAAAATACTCTACACGGATTGTAATACTTTGGAGTCGAGCTAGCTTCCGCATTAGTTTGCACGCTTTTTATACTTCCTGGGCCGGCAAACGAGAAATTATATTTACAAAATTTAATTAATCGGTCAATTATCGTCAAAGAAATTTGGCGTTTGAAAGTATTGAGAAATTGTACAAACGGATCGAATTGAAAACTTTGTCTTTATATGTATATATGGACGTCTATCAAAGAAAGGCAAAAGACTTACAGAACTTCTAGTTCGATCTTCGGGTCATGACCTAGATTAATGTATTACGAGTAGTATTAGCCGACAGTTTAAACCATAAAGACCATAGAAGCAAAAAATATTTAGATCATTCAAAACACAACACTAACCTATGGGGTTTAACATCACGAGGATAACGGGTTGGTCTACCAAATATTCAGATATTTATCTTCTAAAAAAAAAATCTCAGAGCAGGTTAAGCCATCGGTCTCCCGTAGTTGGCCAGCGTGGTGGACTAAGGCCTAAACCCTCTCATTCTCGTGGTCAACAGTGAGCCGATATGGGTTGTCAATGATGAAGTAATACAGATCGTTAGTCGTTAGCCGCTCCGGGACCTATTACTGTTATTCATTATCAGCCATTGTGCAGCCATTGTTGGACATAGGACTCTTTTTAAGTAGCGCCAGCTCGCTCTATCTTTGGCTTTTTGCATCCAATCGATGCCAGCCACCTTCTGGAGGTCGTCGCTCCACCTAGTGGCGGGGCGCCCCACACTTCGCTTAGTGTTCATTTACACGAGCTGCAACTGCTGCCGACGACTGCCGACTGTCGACTGCAGTCGTCGGTAGCAGTTGCTACTTACCGAGACGCGGTCTCCACTCAAAGACCTTACGACTTCAACGACCATCGCTCGTACCACAGACATGACCAGCCCACTGCCACTTCAGTGTACTAGCCCTGAGAGCTATGTCGGTGATACTTTCGTTCTTTTTTTTTTATCCCTCAAAGAGATTCCAAGCATAGCTCTCTCCATAGCACGCTGAGCGACTTTGAGATTGTGGAATAGCCTCGCTGGATCTTAGCGAGGCTATTCCACAATCTCAAAGTCGCTCAGCGTGCTATGGAGAGAGCTATGCTTGGAATCTCTTTGAGGGATAAAAAAAAAAGAACGAAAGTATCACCGACATAGCTCTCAGGGCTAGTACACTGAAGTGGCAGTGGGCTGGTCATGTCTGTGGTACGAGCGATGGTCGTTGAAGTCGTAAGGTCTTTGAGTGGAGACCGCGTCTCGGTAAGTAGCAACTGCTACCGACGACTGCAGTCGACAGTCGGCAGTCGTCGGCAGCAGTTGCAGCTCGTGTAAATGAACACTAAGCGAAGTGTGGGGCGCCCCGCCACTAGGTGGAGCGACGACCTCCAGAAGGTGGCTGGCATCGATTGGATGCAAAAAGCCAAAGATAGAGCGAGCTGGCGCTACTTAAAAAGAGTCCTATGTCCAACAATGGCTGCACAATGGCTGATAATGAGTACAGATTGTTAATAATGCTACAATTAACTCAAGACCACGTATTAAACTAATGTTAAAATCCTGGCGTTTTACTATACTTGATAAAGATGTTATCTACGCTACGATACGAGTACAAGTATAATATTAATAAGACTCCTGAACGTTCGGATTAGCGATCGATTTCAGCGAGGTGGCCGGCGTGTTTGCAACTGCACAAAAAGGTCAAGGCGGGGAGGTTCGCTCGCTATCATTGTTCAAGCGATGACTTTACACTTTACTAATTGCTTACATACTGAATATTTTTATTTTTTATACATTACACTTCATCAATGACAACCCACATTCGGCTCACAGGTAAGCACGAGTCTCCTCTCAGAATGAGAGGGGTTAGGCTAATAGTCCATCATGGCCCAATGCGGATTGGCAGACTTCACACACAAAGGAAATTCTCAGGTACGCAGGTTACCCCACAATGTTTTCCTTCACCGTTTGAGACATGTGATGTTTAATTTCCTAAAATGCATGCTGGAAAGAGAAAAGAAAAGGTGCATGTTGGAGGTGCATGCTCCGGACCGAATTCGAAGCTATGAATCGAAGGCAAATATTATATCCACTAGACTATCTATAATATATATTACACTTATATTTGGTACATAAATATAAAATATATTTGGACAATATACACATGATAACATTCGCGGTAGAGCAACACAAATATTGATTGTCGGCAATGGATATTTTGCGCAACCCTCTGGAATGCTCTCGTGGAGCACGAATCCTCCCTCCCTCCCCTATAAGGAAGGAGAGCTTGCCCTTTAGTGGGCCGACAACAATTGGCACATAATGACAGACATACAGATCATGTTCACTTCGAGTTAAGGGTCCGAGCTGTGAAACTACTTATTGTGTTATTAATTTACTTCAAAAAAAAAGGAGGAGGTTCTACATTACCAACAAACAAATTAGAAATGAAGGTAGAAAACGTATTGTATTCATAAATTATTTATTTTAAACTACCGCCACAAACCACCGCGTGGTAGCCGTTCCCGCAGGAATACAAGGATAAAATATAGCCTATAGCCTTCTTTGAAAGAAATTTTCAATAATTTAAGTACAAGTTAAACAAGGCTGATCATTTCACACCTAATTATTATTACCGATTTATACTCTCATTTTTCATTTGTGTCAACCCTCCCTGTGTGGGCACATCGAGTATGTAAACCCTGTGTGTGCACATCGAGTATGGCTTCAGTATAGACCCGCCACAAAGTAATACAAATAATATTTATAATTAAATATTTTGAAATTTAAACTATCGTGCGTGTTATTCATACTAATTTATTACAAAAAAAAAACTGTCGGGCAAGATCAGGCAGCGCTTTACCGTAGGATAGGGGTAGGTCAGAAGTGCATTATTTATGTTTAAGTGCAAAATTTTATGAAGAAAACGATGTAAAAAGTAAGAAGTTACGTTTTAATTTGCTTTCACAATTATTGTGATTGCAAATACAGCTGCATTTTATTCCTACGGTCGGAATAAAAAGCAAACTGTCACCTATACAAAGAAAAAATAAGGAAAATAATCGATTTAATTTCTTCGAATACATATTATGACTAAAAAAATATGTATTATAGAAAAATGCACTGTTTGCGAAGCGAGCATATGGTCGGCGGCGGCGCAGCGTTTTGCCTGAAGTCGAACGTACACTAGTCACTACACTCGACAATTGGTATGGGGAAGGTTTACCAACAAGACATAAGCGTGAGCGATTTATATTACCCAATCCCAATCGTCTCCAACAAATCATAGTTACTTGGGGACGATACGTGTCGTACGTCATACGAGTATGTATTTATTGTATTTGTTTATAGGTAATATGAAAACCACACTATGTGTCAGATTTTTTCAAAACCGTTTGATCAAACTATTTATTGAACTCGATAGTTGTATAGTTGTTAATTGGATACTAGATTTTACAATACCAAACAAGTAAACTTTCATAGCCAAGAAACGAAAAATTATTACATATAGCTAGCTACCCGCTCCCCTACCTGCCTACATAGTACGTAGAGTACCCTAAGATACATATTGTATTAATGATTATTATTATCAACATTATCTAAAAATAACTTAATTAATCCTTATATGTTTTACTCCATGACAACATTAACTTTAAAAAAAAAATAGATAGTGAAAAGCTGAAGTTGATTATGATTGATGATGAAGATACTTTGATTAGGTGTAAATGTGTAATAGAACTCTTAAAAATATTTTAACCATATTATCTCAACGATAATTTGGGTAATAAAAAAAATAGACTTAAAGTACATTATACAATAAAAGCCGGCTTTATTTTTCTTTTACTTTTTTTTAAATACGCATTTAAATAAATTCCTAAACTATGGACAAATTTTATGTGCAATCTTTGTAAATCATGTTAATATTATAATGGCGAAATTTTATGAATATGTTTGTTAATCTTTCACGCCACAACTTCTGAACCGATTAGTCTGAAATGTGGCATGAAGAGAGATTACATCCTGGATTAACATATTTATTAAAAACTAGCGGACGACCGCGACTTCGTCCGCGTGGAATTCAGTTTTTCACAAATCCCACGGGAACCATGGATTTTTCCAGGATGAAATCTATTTCCATTACAAATTTCAGCCAAATCGCTTTAGTAGCCGCAGAGTAAAAGGGGAATTAGTGTGATTAATATAAACTTTGAGTTTTAATTGAATAAAAAAAAAACACAAAGTTTATAACTTGGACCAACAGTTTGAACTGTTTGCCCTCGCTCATAGTTTCTGCTTAGCAGTGACGTAGCGCGCCGCGCGTCACATTCCAAACTACGAGTATACAACGTATGAGTATGACGATGATGTATGGGTTACATTTTGAAACATAAACACACTTCGCAACCACTTCTTTTTTAATAACAAGGTTTTCTGAGGAACCCTCGTAACTTTAAATTCAAGTTTTCGACTTTACTTATCACCATA
The DNA here is from genome assembly GCF_947172395.1 of Bicyclus anynana. Taxonomy (NCBI): domain Eukaryota; kingdom Metazoa; phylum Arthropoda; class Insecta; order Lepidoptera; family Nymphalidae; genus Bicyclus; species Bicyclus anynana. The sequence continues at coordinate 14,621,443 of NC_069092.1, read as the reverse complement.
ATTTTCATAACAATAGCTGACGTGTCAAAAGTACTAGTAAACTAAGCCTACTTGAAATAAAATATAAATTTTGACTTTGGCTAAGGTTGCTCATCTTTTTTGCTAGTTGCCAAACTAATGAAAGTAGAGATTGAAATCGCCCGGCAAATTAAAAAAAAATATCAACTAATATTTATTAAAAAAACGTATATGAGTGAAAACATTAAAAAAAAAGCAATTATCAAACTTGAGTTATTAAAGAGTAGCGGACGCCCGCTGCTTCGTCCGCATGGAGTTCAGTTTTTCACAAATCCCGCTTTAACCATGAATTTTTCCGGGATGAAAAGTAAATTTCAGCCAAATCGCTTCAGTAGCCGCAGCGTAAAAGAGGAACAAACATACTTACACACAAACTTTCGCCTTTATAATATTAGTGTGATTTAAATATTTGCACTGTAGTTATAGGAACGCCCTCCATTGTTTTAAATTTGCCGGCCGATTTCAGCCTCTACTTTCAACTCTACAAATGAATTTGCTATCAATTTTTCATTTTATTTATGTTTCCCGATCACTCGAAGATGCCTGAACCAAAATGGAGAATTTTTTTTTTAATTAAAAGAGTTGTCTAGGTTTTCCCATGGACAAATTAGGATTCAAAAATGGCATCCTAGACATCGGAAGTCGGTCGGTATTATGTAATTTTTAACGAGGTTTTCGATGCCCAAAAGTGATCGCTTCTCATTTTTCTGATTGGTACCACTGGTAGGGTTCTCCGTTGGGTTCTAGGGACCGTAAGGTAGAAACTCTATCTAAGTTAAGCACGAGGGCTAGAAGAACGTAGAGACGGGACGTTACTTGAAAAATGTCTTTTGTGAGATTTAAATCTCGGCTTAGAAGTAAGTTGGGTCCAATTAGATTTATGGACCGACGTTCTCATCCCGTCGGATGGGATTGAAATTCACAACCGGTATACGTAAGATAGGTTGTTTTTTCGTCAGCAGTGATTACCATAAGATATGATTGAGGGTTATGGTCCATAACCCTTATTATCAAGACAATAAGGATCTATTAAATAATTACAGTTTAATTATTAGAAAACGATGATCTAATTTCATTATTGAAATTGAATAAATATTATTATATTACTAGCGGACCCGGTCAAGCTTCGCTTTGACTTATGTGTATTTCTTCCCTATCCCTGCCCTTACCCTACCCCTACCCTACCCTACCCCCACCTTACCACAAACCTAAACGAATCGTTATACGCGAGCATATAGAAAAAAAAAATATTTAGACTTTTTAAGTTTTTCTCTCCGTAAGAACCATCGTCGTACTTCAAGGAGAATTTAAAAAAAAAATTAGCAAAATCGGTTCAGCCGTTCTCGAGATTTCCGCTTAGGAAGATTGAAGATTAATTTTTATATTACGCCCGCGACTTCGTCCGTGTGTAACTCGATGTAAACTTTCAACTACCCCTACCCTACCCCATTAATTTTTAAAAAGGCATAAGAACCGTTTCCTGACAAACAAGTTAAAAAAAATAGTGAAATCGGTCCAGCCGTTCAGCCGTGATGGCGTGACCAAGGGATATATGAATTCATTTATATGTGTACTAGCTTACGCCTGCGACTTCGTCCGCGTAAAGCTTTGGTTCGGCGCCGCACGCCGCGCGATTAAGAGACCATAGCTTAAAACTTAATGTAAACTTTTTTATTAGTTGGAGATTATAATAATATTGAAAAAATAATTCAATTAATAAAACCGCAGGGATTTCCGTTCGACAGTTCGAGTTTGTCGAGTCGTACAGAGGCGGACTTTGGCGGAGTGGACTTTGGTTTAAAATGCACTAACGGACGCCCGCGACTTCGGCCGTCATTAGATCTCCTTAACTTACTACTACATTAACTATAAACTACCTCCTTGCCAAATTTTATCCTTGTACGGCAAGTGGTTTTCGAGATTTTGTGTTGAGTGACCTTACGCATTTATATATTAAGATAGTGATTCAGTATTTGTAAATAAAAGTTAGGATCATAGACCTTCCAATACTTTCTGTATAGTAATAGACATCACGTGATGACACCGCAAATAGAAAAAAATCTGGCATGTGTGATAATATAATAGAGAGTATGTTACACATGTTCCTTTTTAACAATCTATAATTTGGATTCTCGCAACTGAACATTGTAGAATAGGTTACTTGACAGTTTTTTTTAAATGGTCTTAATTGTTCATTATCATTCTACCAGATTAAAAAAAATATCATATTTTTGTGTGATGCTTAGAACAATTAGACATAATTAATATATATTGAATAACATTTATAAAAAACATAATTAAAAATAAATTGAAAATAATTAGTTTGTTGGTAAACAGAGCACACAAAGGCTTTAGTATAGACAGTGTTAACCTTAAATTAGTCTCTCTCTTTAACTAGATATCATGTATACTAATATATAAAACTGAAGAGTTTGTTTGCTTTATTGAACGCGCTAATTTCAGAAACTACTGGTCCGATTTGAAAAAATCTTTCAGTGTTAAATAGCCCATTTATCGAGGAAGGCTATAGGCTATATATATTATCCCTGTTTTCCTACGGGAACGGAAACCACGCGGGTAAAACCGCGCGGCGTCAGCCAGTGTTATATGAGGTTGAGAAGAATTCGACAAATACACTCTCAAGTTAAAGAACAGAGCTACGGGTTTCAGGGACAAACTTTACTGTTGGAAAACTATTAAATGCAAATAAGTTGAAAGATCAATTGAAGTGAAATAAGCATGACAGCACTGTTTTCCAGGACAAACTCACACAAAAAGGAGCTTATGTTACTTTGAAACATTGTGTGTGGATATTCAAGTTTTTTAATGTTCTTTGGTCATATCCATAGAAATCATGATTCAATTGAGGTAGAGCAGTACCAAGCAGAAAGCAAAAGATCCAGAGGCCAATCTCCTTACCTGCTGGACGGATTTAGTCAAGGCTGTTACACAATCATCCATGGTGGAGTGTACTCATAATGCATCGCCAAACAAGACGACCACTCTGCCAAGAGTGAACAATTAAGAAGTGAGTGTAATAAGTGCAGTCAGACATTCATTGCTATCACACTGAAAGACACTGAGGGACATTCATACAATCAGCCAATGGCAGGCACTTCATTGAAGCGAAAATGCACTGCCTGAAGCACTTTGAAGACTCATTCATCACCATTAACAACCCAAATTTGGCTCATTGTTGAGCACAAATCTCTTCGCAAATAGAGGGGTTAGGCCAATAGTCCACCACGCTGGTCCAAAGTGGATTGGCAGACTTTACACAGCTAGAGAATTAAGAAAATTTTCAGGTATATAGGTTTCCTCATGATGTTATTCATTTGAGACAAGTGATATTTAATTTCTTAAAATGCAAATAACTGAAAAGTTGGAGGTGCATACCCCGGACTGGATTTGAACCTTTGCTCTCCTAATAGAAGGCAGAGATCATATCCACTGGGCTATTATGTCTCTTCTCGAGTTTGAAGGCTCATTACAAACCTGTATTGAAGAAGAAATTCAATATTTTGTGCAATTGATTTGTATAGTGTATACCCTAATTAAAACCTTGTGCACACCACTGCACTCAGTATCTGGAAGCTCACAGTGAGATTTTCGTGGACAACATTGATTTTGTAGACGTTTTCATCACTTCCTGATGCTGATGGGTTTCCTGAACAAGGTTGGTCTTCAACTGTGTTAAAATGTGAATTTCCACTCCACCCAGACAACTCAGACAACTCAGGGTTTACTTAGGGCAGCATCCCCATTCCCCCATAAGCAGTCTCAAGCATGGTAATATGTCCATGGCTGTTTACCACAGCAGGAATCATTTTTACCCTTTAGAATGTTGACACAGCCACATGTTGCTATTCATAATCGGGCTTTACTTTTCACCAAAAAGAAAGGAAGTTGTAGTACTTGAAAAATTACCACAGATGTACCAATGTGATTACAGAAACAGAACTTTGTATACTAACAGACATGTTACTAACAAACACAAGAGGAAGCTTTTCCTTCACCTCCATCATAGTTGTAAGAATCTAGAAATCCTGACTTTGGAAGTTCATACCCAAACTACTCAATGCCAGACCCTAGATTAAAGTACATAAGAGACAAAACATATTACAACACAAGTACAAGGGTCATTGACCCCCTGGGAATTAAAACATCCCTGTGTCTCCAAGCATAGTCCAAAAGAAGATGGAGATATGACAAACAGACTCTGAGCATAAAATACAATAGCAATTTATCTTTGTATAGAATACAAAATAGCTCATTTACACTAGACAAAGAAATTAGAAAATTTAACACAGGTGTTTATATGAAGAAAAAAAAATGCAAGTAACCAAGTAAATTTTAGTATTAATAAAAGCAACAATACAAAATGTGCTTTGTCACATAGGTCACTGAATTAAAGTATGAAAGGTCTCAACATAGTTACAGTAAAAGGTTCCCTGTCACAGACGTGATTGTATGTAACTACTGTTCAAGTAAAATGATGATTACAGAGATTTTGTGAAATTACTTTTATGGAAAAACTAGCTACTTTTAGCCTGCAACAAAAAGCTAAACACTAAAATAAGATGTTGCTTTCTCTTAGACCATAAACCCATATAGATGTCTCTTTGAACTCTCAACTAATATTGCCCTTTACTCTCCACACATGAAAATGCCTTATACAAATGAGTACAACAATAGTCAGAAAAATAATAGGGACACAAGGGAAATCCACACAAAATTGAGTTTTGCACCATAATTAAGGCCAATGGCTGTTGAATTTGACTTTACAATATCCCCAAGACTTTTACAAAATCACAGATTGTACAGAATTCACTGTAACATATACAATGTTTGTTATCTGATAAGATTAGTTTGTTAGGTCTAGAGGTAATAGAGCCAGTTGTTGCCAAGACTTGTAGGGTTTGCTTCTTGAGCAGACACCTTTACATTTGTAATAAAACTTAATGCTTATTGAATCAATTTTAAAAGCTTGAAGTTGTTTAAAAATAAATTTAGTGCTCTTATCTTTCATACAAAATGGATTAGTTTAAAAAAAAAAATATGGTATCTTTGTTGTTGGCATGAAAATAGGACATTAATAAAAATAACTCCTAACTAACTGAATATAAAAATAAGATTAATTAAAAGCATACAATATTATTTAAGTTCTTTTTAGTCCATAATAATAATCAGTAGTGTGCAGTGCAATTTATAGATGCTATAGATGCAACTGGAAACAATGTTGGAGAAGGAATTTCTAATTTTGAAAACTTATACATGTACAAGCCCTACCCTAGTTATAAACCTTGTGCATTATATATCACTTTCTATATAAAATGTGTGGTTACATCTCTCTTAGCTCAGTTATTAAAGAGTCTAACCAAATAGAAACCCAATTTGAATTCTGCATTTATTTTGTTGATGTTTTTTTTCATAAAATGAATATTTTTCGTTTTCTATAATCAGATTTTGTATTTATGACATAATATATCTAAATTATTTGTAATTTGCACCTCAACATGTTTAAACAGTGTGTAAGAAATTTTTTATTGCAACTTTACATTATTTGCTTCAAAGACACAACACAAGCTCAGAATACAATATTATGATGTGATGCCAGATTAAAATAATATCATCATTAACAACCCATATTCGGCTCACTGCTGAGCACCAGAATGAGGCCATAGTCCACCACGTTGGTCAAATGCGTGGCAGACTTCACAAATAGAGAATCAAGAAAATTCCAGTTCAATGCCAGTTTCTTAACCATTTGAAACACATTATTTAATTTCTTAAAATGCAATATGTTGGAGATGAAATGCCCCAATCCGAATCAAAGGCAGAGGTCACGTCCATTAGGCTATCAAGTCGCTAAAATAATATAAATAATCAAATAAACTATGAATATCACTTGCAAATAAGTAAATAAACACTCACCAGCTACTTCAAGGAGGGTTTCTAGTCTAGCCTGCATCTCAGGGTCAACGGCCCGTTCAGGGTCATCGTGGGAGAGAAGGAATTTGGACGACTCTGCAGCACTACCTTCTTCTTCCATCTCCGCCTGCATTCATTAACAATAGTTGAATATCCACACATAATAACATGGCTTAATTAAATATAGAAAATATTATGAGTTATAACACAAGCTTGTTATGCAGGAAATCAAAATGTGCAGCGGCAAATCTGTTAGCAACAAAAAACATTTATAGGCAAACTTCATTTGTTTTTAATATATTATCATAAACAAACATGAACTATGCAAATGTTTTTTCTGAGTACTATTCGGATGACTAATAATCATTCTTTGTTTACTGTTAGGGATAATATAAAGTAGCTGTTTAATTTATAGGTTAGTCCTAATTTAGCACAACAGTCAGTGAAACAGCTGACAATACAGTTTTAGTACATGGGCATGTTAGAACACTTAAAGGGCAAAAAGCACTGACACACTGTTCCAAAAAACAAACACAATTGCATGTAATATGTTAGAATCACAAGGACCATTACAAGTTAACAAAAAATAAAAACAAAGTTATGACATCTGAATGTGTCCATCGCGCACACACTATGCGGGTTAACAGTGAGAACCACTCAAACTGCAGCAGCGATTGGTGTTCGCGAAGCTGTCTCCGCGCCCAGCGTCTTCCACTTACCAACAAGTCTGGCCTGCTTAGGCACAAACATGCCAGCAAGATCTACAACACCAACGAGAAATACGTGAGAAACACTGGCGGAGGGGTGCTCGGAGGCGATCTTACGGCTAATGATCACTGAAAATGGTCCTTGTAATTCATAAGTAACCAACATTTTTGCGCGAATCGCGATCTCGGCGATCACTCGCGAGCGACGCGCGACGACACAAAACAAAACTCCGTCTACGATATTTGCAACTATTCCACACACAACTTATATAATTCACACGATCGTATCGAATAAACGCAAGGAAAACACAGAGTTCAGCACTACGAGACGACTGTATGCATGTGATTTAGGAAACATGGCCACCGTACGTCGAGCCCTATCCAAAACACAAATAGACAATGAAAAGTGTCTTACGGCGACTTCGCCCGTATCGTAGAATTACAAAGAATCAATTGATTATCGTCTACGAACGGCTGGCATAAATAATTTCATGCATTACTCAGTAGGACGTATGTACCTATGACTTTCTGACGTTTTACGGAATATTTGGCAAGCAACTTGTACCGTAACGACAATGTTAAAAAATATCTTTGCAGCGGGCTACGAACGTTTATAGGCAATAATGATTGATGCAAAGGTAATTTGGTTGGAAAAAGAAATTGTATGGTGAATGGTGTACAAGATGTCCCTTGCAGCATTTAGCGGTACAGAACACAGATAATCACAATCCCTTACGACTGCCACCGCCTCTGCCGAAAACAAAACACGTTTTTACCTCGGATACGGAGTCATCCTCGCTTTCTGAAGAGTCTGTCATGTATTTGGCAGGCGCTCCTGAATACGTTTCGGTTTCAGATTTGGCCGGACTCGAAGCCGAACTCTGAGGAGTGGACGATTTTACCACATCAAGTTGCACATTCACCTTATCGATATTTCGGTTTTCAGACTGTCCGACATTCTGCATTTTTGTCCTAATCCAATTTAACTTAATTAGTCTTTCAGTATAAACACTTTTTCTACCAAATTAACACGTTCTTATATTAGCAAACAAATTTATTTCGTCATTTAGCCAGGCTGATACCCGCCATGTCTACTACTATGGCGAGGTTCCCGGATGCTTCAAGTAGGCTAACCAATTATCTCCCTCTGGCGAAACGTTTCTGTACTTTTTTGTGCTGCCATCTGCTCAAAAAAATGCGAGACGCGAGTTGCGTACTATAGACAAGGACTTCACCTTTTATTGAAATCCGATTCTTATCATTTACATACAAAAAAAAAGTTTTAATTTAATTTCAAATTATTAGTATCATTACAACTATATTCTTTTCTATAGATTATTTCCAGCATACGACATGATCGAGAAGAAATTAATAAAAACAGGAAGTAGAAACTATAATAATGTAAATAGCATAGGTATGTATATTACACTATATATACAGGATGTCCCGTAAATATTACGACATACTTTACAAGGTGATAGCGGGCAATATGAATAAGGCCTACTAAAATAACGCATTAAATGTTAGCCAAAATTTTACGGTTTTATAAGATATATTGATTTTTGTACAAAATGCCTGCTTGTGCTTCAGTGCACTTTAGTCATACCATGTGCTTAAAATTAAATAAGCGTTGATTTTTCATTTGGTAATTATTTTTGAATAGTTTTTGCAGGTCATGAAAGCTTAATTTTTTCTACTGCAAAATAGGTAAGTTTTTTTCCAAAAACAGGAACTATTTTTTTTATGTCACATTGAAAAAATGTACTAGGCAAAGTTGTACACCTAGCTTAAAAACATGTTCATTTAATAAGGATTCCAAAGATATACGACATTAATACATTATTTTCAAACACTTCGTCACAATTGCTATTTTAGTTCCGAAAAGGGTTGATTGTGTAAAAATTGATACTTATTTTTAATTTGTTCCTGTCACTTGAGTAACAACATTTAAAAATACATACAAGAAAAACATCGTTAACATAAAATAGTAGATTGTTATACAAGGGGCTAAAAAGACCCATTATATACGAGGTATTTTTAGGGCCCGAGACGTAAGGCGAGGGCCGCCTAAATAGAAACCGAGTTTTATGGGTTTAGCCCCACGTGTTACACTCTGCTTTTCACTACGATTGCGAGAAAATAAAATAGTTTAGTTCAATATTCAATGATTTATTTTAATGGAAAATTAAATGTACAAAGTCTACAATTTTGGATATTAAGGGAGATGTTTTTACCCGGTAACATAATTTCCGACTACTGTGAAGATGAATAATGAGTATGTGAGGTATACGTGGAAGATAATAGTTTAAAAAACTCCTTTCGTAAGTGAATCCATTCGTTGTTGTTTTCTTCACTTATTAAATTTTTCCTCGGTAAGTATTTAAGTGAATGCGTCTGGACTTTGATGGTAAAAGATGGAAAATTTCATCCATCTCCAAATTAGGATCACCATACTCACTAGATGAAGACAATAACAATTATTGTTGATAAAAATTTTAATAAAAAAATTCAACCGACTTCCAACTCAAACTTAAAAGCAAAAAAAAATCTTACCTATGTGCTACCTTCTGATCAGTTTGAAGGCAGTGCCAAGCTAGTGGAAATTAGGATATATATTATCCCCGAACTCAGAAACGAGAACGAGACTATCATTGGCGTTTTGTTTCGTATTGTCAAAACACATTTCAAAATTTAAGTTTTTGTGAATTCGTGTCTCAAAAAAATATAATATTTTTTTTTAGTAGAACGCTATTATACAATTTCATTTCCGACAAGATATCGCGTTTTAAAATGTTACGTTTGGTCCACTCTTTTATATGGCTGTGAAACGTGGGTCCTGAAAAAGGACTGTTGTCGACGTTTGCAAGCATTTGAGATGTGGGGATTAAGGAAAATGATGAAAATCTTTTGGAATCACTATGTCTCAAATGCTCAAGTGCTGGAGAGAGCAAACTGCAAACGCGAGCTTATGACAACTATAATGAGGCGGAAGGTTGCATTTTTCAGACATCTGCAAAGAGGACCCCTCTACGAGTTTCCTAGGTTGATCCTAGAAGGCAAGATTGTCGGAAAAAGGGCACAAGGACGGCAGAGACGTAAATGGGTGGACGATATTAAGGAGTGGACCAAGCGTAATTACAGCCAGCTGAAAATTATGTCAAGTGATCGGAAAAGTTTTCTCTCTGACCGCCAAACTTCAGTTTGAAGAGGGCACCTGATGATGATGATGATTATACAACTTAAGGTCCTTTTAAAAACAAATCGTCGAGTAGCATCAAGTACAGTAAGTTGGGTCTTTTTATACAATGAATTTAAATAATTACAATTTTTTATAGTTTTACTGCCTGTGTGATAGAAAACGTGGTCCTGTGAAATTGTATTTTACATTGAAATAATTTCTACTTTTACTTTTTGGATGCAGCTTATAAAGTTATTAAAAAATCATAAAATACTAACAGAATATAATTTTAATCTTCTGCATATCACGCTGTGAAGTATGGACGATAAGAAGGAAGTCACCATTATGCAGACTTTATGCATGTCCTTCATCCTGCAGGACACAAACGCCTAAAAAAGAAAGAATCCTGCAAAATGTAAAGTAAAGAGCTTTGTCTGTGGTATAATAAAAAACTATCTGTGTCTATATGTATCACAGATTAGTATGTCCACAAACACAGATGATAAATGAAGACCACAGATAGTAGTTAGTACATAGACAAAAAACAATCTAATATCTAGTAAAACGGGCAGTACGGCTCGGAGTTCGAGCCTTTTAAAAAATAATAAATTAGCCTGAGAGCCATAGATAAGTGATATATTATCTATCTTTATTTAACACCTGTCTTATCTATGCTAGTAGGGATGTCTATTCTTTTGAAAAAAGATCGATTCTAAAAACTGATTCTCACAAAAATCGAGCCTCAACTCGAGATCGAGGAAATAGATTTTTCACTAGTTCTTTTCAATATAGATACATCGAATTATATTAAATAAATTGGACATAATGATATCCCTTATAGATTAGAAATTAATTAAGTTGGAATTTTTTGTAAAATATAAATAAGCGAATTATATGTTATGTTTAAGTCCCGTTTAAAACGGTATTTCTTACATATAGAGAAACATTCTATAATTACTTACAATCATGAACTAAATTATTACGCACTTACAGATCTGAATTCATTATGCAAGTTGCAACATAACTTTTGCACAGAAGTTGACATAGAGAAGCTGCAGCAGCTCGAGGGCAGCAGGTAGATACTAAGTACTAGGTAGGCAGCGAGGGATGCAGGCAAAGAATAAATAGAATGCAGGTATAGTCGGATGCAATCTTTAATGGAATGCTTCCGACTATATTACAGAAAGTAGTACAGAGTGTAAAGGCCTAAATGCGAAATAAACAGAGTACATACACAGGAAATTTATTAATTCTTATTAATTCAAAAAGATATAAGTGGATCCCAATTTTCAAGGGTGATTTTTCGGGATCGATCTACTACTGTAATTATATCGATTAAAAATCAATCTTTTTCACTCAAGTTTACCTTTCAATTAATCGATCTCGTGGCTATCGAACATCCCTATACGATACGATAATAAATCACGATCACGATCAGTAGATGTCAGTAGGAAAAGTGGAAAATGGTCGGAAAATATTTGTATTTTTCATGCTCAGTTTATGTTGAGTTATACACAATATTAATATATTAAAGTATGTGTTACAACGCGCTAATAAAATATATACGAAATGTGGTCGAGGTATAAAAATCGTCAGGTTCATACGCATCGAGATGTGCAGCCTCAACCAGCTGTAAATTGAATTTAGTGTTTGATGTTTCCACGTATATTTGTATGATGAGGAGCTGGTTATAAAGATGTACACATAGTTCGGTAATTATGGCTCGGGATGGCGACGTGCCTACTATTTTTAACCCGAAGAGAGTTCGTACGCCTTCCGTGATAATAACAACAGACGAGGTGGCCAGCGACCAGGGCGATGTGGAGCGGGAGCGCCCCAACGGACCGCCGACGCCGCTGAGTCCCCGGGCGCCGCTCACGCCGCAGTCGTCGGTGTCTTCAGCTCCTCCGTTGACAACGCAGCCGTCGCTCCAGCAGGCGTACAGCGAGTCCGCGGGCAGCAGTCAGGAAGATGACCGCCAGTTGCGCGATAAAAAATGCCCGCGCTCGTGTTGCTCGAAAGTGGCCAAGAAGGTTTGTATAAATAATTATATTCCTTCTCAAATAAGTTCTAATACTTAAACATATTTTAAATTTTACTTATTTTTGTATTAAATTCTAATATCTGATCATGGCTGAAATGATATGTATTTTTCTTATACAATTACAAGTAAGCACTTAAAATTTCACACAACACATCTATTATTGGTGTAAGATTTAAGATACGGAATATTATTTTACTTCTACAGAGGACTCGGTACCAACCCGGTGTTCGAGAAGTAAATTCCTATTTTGTACAATATAGTATACTATGTATGTATAAATTCCATTGTTACACTTTTAAAAGTGAAGTAAAAAATAATTTACTGTTACTTAATAAATAACTAATAACATGCAGGTAAGTTATTATAAAAAAGTAGATTTTTGTCCATGCATAATTTTTGTCCAATGAAACGAAGTCAAATTGCACAATAGACATTGCTACGGTGGCTACTTACGTGCAGTGGCATACAATATTTTTTCTATAAATATGATAAAAGAATTAACAAACCTTGGTAAATAATATATAACTGGCATTGGGCATGGCCTTCTTAATTTTGTCTATGGAAGCCTGAATTTTTTGAAGCCAATGCCATGGAACTATTTAAAAATTAAAAAAAAATCATTGTAGCATGTTGGATAGAAGCAGGCGTTACTTTGCGGAAGTTCATCATGATTATATAATGATTTATTTATTTTGCTATCATCCGCGAAAATTCGGCGAACCCATGCGACAACGTCACCCAGGTCCGACAAAATACTCTCTACGTACGTTTCACCCCGAAACCGGAGCATCCTCAGGAGATGTTGACTCTACAACGTGCAATTGCAAAGTCGGGGTGAAACGTACGTAGAGAGTATTTTGTCGGACCTGGGTGACGTTGTCGCATGGGTTCGCCGAATTTTCGCGGATGATAACAAAATAAATAAATCATTATATAATCATTGTAGCATGGTTTACCTGTGTGGTAATGAACGTTACCAAATGACCTGTAGTAATGAATAGCTTCGTGATATGGTCCTTTGAGTAGAAAAAACCTTTTACACAGCACTGGTTGTGTGTGTGTGTTATACCTCCACCCAACATTTGTAATGTTGCAGATGTACTATGGCCTCTGCGTCACAGCCACCATCGTAGCGGCCTGGGTGACGGTCACACACTGCATCAAGCACATGTACCTGCAAAACTACTCACACACTGACAGCTCAACTAGTACAGAGTCTAATTTAAATAATAATTTTACTTCTAGGATTCGCACACATGTGAGTATTACCTAAAGTTTGCTTGAGTTATGGGATTTTTATATTGTGTTTTTTGTCATGTGGGGAGGAAAATTAATCCCCAAAAGTTGGTTTCATGTAGAATGGTGTGGGTGATGGTTTGTTTCACTCTTGAAAGTTTGCAGATATTCACAATAATAGTATGTATTATGAATGTCATACAGGCGACTGTCACTGTACCCATGCTATCTGAAAAACACTAAACTCTTTGATCAGCACAGAATTGCTTGACCTTCCTTGTGATGCCATAGTGTCTATACTCACAGGAAAGTAAGTGATTGAATGCCTATCTATCTACTCAGTTGATAAAGATTTAATAAGGAATCCTCAATGTTAAAATTTGACCATATTAACAATAGTATTTTGATAGCTGTCAATGTTTTACTGATTGTTGTGCACTCAAAATTAAAATTTATTGTTGCAGTATAATATTCCAATTTATTTAATGATCTGATGATAAAATAAATAATGAATTAATTGTGGTTTACTTTGAGTGAGGGTTTAAGTTTTGGAGTTATTTGCTATACAATATTGTATAGTATCCAAAGCGTCCTTGTTATCTAAAATTTCCCTTGACTTGACTGAGCCTTTCCCACTTTACTTGTCATTTAAATTTGATTTAAAAATCGGGAAGTCCCACCAAAATTGGGACGTCTGGCAATACTGTATGCCACCCTTATAATGTAGTATATTTAAAACAAATGAAAATTATTATTAAGTAAAAAGTTTGTCTGATTATACATAATTATGTAATGTGGTATGAAAATGAGTAATGAGTATGTTTTGTTTCAGAACCATTATAATGCACCATTCTTCACCGCATGGTTCTGTACCAACTGGCTCATATTTTTCTATCCCCTCTACTTAATTATCATGCTCATACACAAAAAGTGCAAGTCAGCGAACACTATTGTTGCTGATGCCTTCACAGACTTCAAGGACAAGGGCTTTACGTTTGGTAAGCAAATCATTCTTTCGTGCTTTATATGTTTTCAGCCAAGGGCATGCTCAGATTGCTCAGTGTGATATTGATAATTTTGGTTACATTTACTTTACTTATATTTATATCTATCTTGTCATTTCGCTTGTTCGCTGTCGACATGTGGCCCACCAATGTTGCATGGTCACCAATGAATGTCGCAAAGTAGACTAGTGAACCTTGCGTGCTCAATGAGACGAGAGAATCCCAGAGTCCCACTAAATAGACTTGCGCTTGACTACAATCTTGCCTGGTGGAAAGCAATAATGAGTCTAATAATGGTCTAGGATGGAGCGCGCTTGCCCTGTAGATGCCTATTCACTTTTGTTTTGAAGGTGCCCAAATCGTATAATCATTAGGAAACACAGAAGCCGGAAGGGCATTCCACATCTTCGCTGTTCTTATTAGAAACGTCGATGTGAAACGTTTTGTTAGAGTCGAATGGACATCAACAACAAAAGGACGTAAATTTCCATGGTCTCTGTCTGGCTTGCAACTACACCCCCGATACCAACGCCGATTGTAGATCTAGACACAAGAAAAACGTCCTTTACGATCCAAGCTACACAGCATCTTCGCCGGCGAAGACGAGGTCCCCGATATCTGACGTCGCCTGGACGTAGGTTTTTTAACCCTCGATTTCGGGGGCGTCCGGACTGATACACTCAGGCCAAAACACCCTACCCAGAATGACCCTCTATGCCGAGATCAGAGTCTCAGAGGAGACGCCCTTAAAGGGTCGATCCGCCCACATCTTCTGCTTCTGCCTTAGGGCCGTATCAGGCAATGCGTCGTGAGGTCTCATTAAGGAGCCTTACACAATCAGAAGAAAAGGTTCTGTGGTAGAATGGGGATGAAGAGATTAGGATAGGTACTCATATAGGCAAATAAATAAATAAATGAGCCATTTATTCCATATTTACATTTTTAAATTACATTTGGGAGTTTGTTAGGAAGTTTTCTTAAGTTTTGTTAGTAATATTAGTTAGTATGTTCTTTTTAAATATGGACTCCTGAATGTGTAAAGGCCTCTTCCATCTACTTCCAAAACTCCCTGTCTTTGCCAGAATTCATCCATTCAGTTCTAACTGAGTGATACCATCGTCTGATTGGTCTTCCAACATTTCTTTAATTTCGGTATAGGCTAACGTGAGCTCAACCCCACAGCCCGCTTCCTGAGCCGCTGCGGCCTGTTCTGCCTGCTGTGGGTGGTGACCATCTACATGTACACATACTCGCTGCGGATTCTGCAGTCCACCGAGGTGGTGGCGCTGTTTGCGACAAACGTGTCGTGCGTCTACTTGCTGTCTTGGGTCATACTGCACGAGCAGTTTGTCGGTGTTAGGGTGAGTCTATGTTATACTTATTTGGTTTTTTACATGTTTTGCAGTAAAAATGTATATATGCTTGACTTGGGGAGTAAGCTGGTGAGTTCGTTACAAATAGTGTAATCGGGTGAGGCGAACAGACGTTGAGAGGGAGAGCTAAAGACTCTTTACTTCAGTCGTGTAGCCTAGAACACAATCGTTTTTATTTTATAAAGGAAGGAAGGAACTAACTTGATTGAAAGAGGTATATTTTGGAAACCTATCACTTTTAGCTATTACTAAAGCAAGTCTGTTAAAAATAATTAATCAATTGCCTACTATGTTCGTAATTTAAGATTGACTTCCTTAAAATTTATGACTTACTTTATGAGTAAGTCATAATTTTTATGATTTTCACTTTTGCGACTTTAGGAAAAGGTACATAATATTTTTGCGTTGCTTTTTTTTGCGGTTTTTTATGCGGCTATTCACCGATATGATGATATATGTCCGAAACGTTTATATTTCCCTTGAAAACTTGAGGCCACACCTCATAATGTCACCGATTATCGACCAGAGTTAGTGCACGAGTTTTACAAACGCATACGTGTCCAGATAGTGGCGGCCATCTTGTGCGACACGGGGATAGCGCTGCTGGCGTACATGGACGGCATCACGGGCAGCTCCACGCTGGGCGGCGTCGTGCTCGCCGCGTGCGCTGCCGCTGGCTTCGCTATATTTAAGGTAAACCAGTAAGAGCGGCGCTGCTTCGCAAACATTTCACCGTATTAGCGGGCACACGAGCGGTGCGGCGCCGCAACGTTGTTATGTCGCAGCGGCGCCGTAGCAGCGACAGTCTGTAAATCTTTGGGACGTATAAACAACTGAGCGGTGCCGCTCTGACGTCGCAACGCATTCACCCCTCCCCGCCTCGTCTCGGTGGTTGCGGAGCCCATCGTGTGACATGCCACAGATATTTCTATGTAAGATGACGCAGCGACACCGCTCCGGAGCCGCACCGCCGCCGCAACGCATCGTGAGCCCCCGCTCTAAACACGCAGTCAACGTCAAATATTTCTAACTACCGGTCGCTCGCGACTTTGTCCGCCCTTAAGGCTCCTTAATCCGGCTCTCTCGCAAAATCCGTCTTTAGTGGACCTCTACTATCTAGAAGCTACCTCCCTGCCAAATTTCATCTTTGTACATCAATCGGTTTTTGAGATTTCGTGATGAATGAGCTTTAGCATTTATATATTAAGATGTACTCTAACGGCGAGTTCCCTAGTGAACGAATCGCTATTTTCACTAGATCGTGATTTATTTTGTCAGTACCACTGACAAAATAAATCACGATCTAGTGTAACTTGTAGGGCCATGCTTCATCTTCGTCGCAATGGATCAACGCATTGTATGGTACGTTGCGATGACGCACGACGTCGCAGCGCAAAAGAACGACGCATGCACTCAGATATTCTCAACTTTGCATACAAAACAAATGAGCACTGTGCGTCGTCCTTTGTAACGAAGCCTGTGTCGACGCAACGCCTTAAACGTGGCATGTCATCTTTACTTAGCTATACTAATAATATAAAGCTGAAGAGTTTGTTTGTTTACTTGAACGCGCTAATCTCAAGAACTACTGGTCCGATTTGAAAAATTCTCTCAGAGTTAGATAGCCCGTTTATCGAGGAAGGCTATAGGCCTATTATCCTTTGAAAGGCCTTTGCCTCTCTCAATATTTTGACGTCATGATGGTCATGATAATGGTCGTTTTTAAAAATTAATTCACCTAAAGTTATACAAATATTATGTAAAACTTTCAAATAATAATTTCCGTCGCTTACTTAATCGCGTTTCATAATGAGCTATAATCATTGAACTTTTTGTTAATATAATGTTAGCAAAGCTCGCGCAGTATACACGCGACAGCTAACATGAACAAGTGCGTGAGTTACACGCATTCAAGGGGGTAGCGTATAGATGGTAATAGAAAGCCCTTTAAGTTATTTTCACTTATCATTCGGTAGAATGAGATTTTTTAAAGTAGATCCACATGGAAATCAAATGAAGTGCACGTCACCTCATAAATACAAAAATGCACTACCTGCCCTGAGGACTCATTGCGAACCTGTACATACGAGAAATTCCCCTCGTGTGCTTGTTATTTCACCAGCAATTTAGGAACTCATGGTGAAAATAAGCTACCTGTATAGTATAATGACTTATACGAGTTATAAAGTTTACTTACACGAGTCGAATCAATCAATCGTCCCTTATCTTTTAAGAATTTCCGATGCACGACCTACGTTGGAATACTTGATTCTAAATTGATTTAAAACAAGTCTGCTATAGTCTGCTACTAAACAATTTATTATATTTATAAATTCTTTAGTCATGCTATAGCTATGTTTATAATAATTTAAGATTGACTTCCAGTAACAATTTATGAAATGGTACATAATATGAGCCGGGGCGCGTTGTTTTTTGCGCTTTTTGTGCGGTAATGTCATGGTGGTATGCATATCGATTGAAATATGATGATATATTTTCCAACATATATCAAGATATTAAAAAAATCAAGTCAGAGATATTAAAAAAATGGCAACGCACTCATAGAATGAAAGTTTACACTGTTAATATCACGGACGAAGCCGCTGGCGTCTGCTAGTATAACAATAAAAAAAGAAAGAAAGAAACCATGTATTTTCAGAGTATGGATTGAACACGAGTTTATAGCTCGAACAATCGCGTGTTGAATCGCATTTGGGGCAACTGTTGTCGCGCCGGGTTGTTCGGGACACGTACTCGTATGGGATCACGATAACGTGGCGTAATGAAATACGACGGAATTTTATTTACGAGTATTTCGGCGACGATTCTGATCGTCTGAAAACAGAAAATGGAAAAAAAATCGTGACCTCTGTAGAGAATTCTTTATTGTCTTTTTAAATTTATAACCCGTCGGTTGGTAGCCTAAGGGTAAAGGGAGCTGTTTATTTGATGACCAATAATAGGTTTTAATGATAATAACATGGACCGACGGCTTAACATGCTCTCAGAGGCACAGGGGTATAACTTCAACTTTCCGATTCCGGAGTGAAAATTTAAATGAAGAAAGAAAAGTTCAGTATCTCATAGCTTGACTCGAGCCCGGTGATCCAAAACCACATAGCCTAAACACTGAATCAACGATGCAGTAATATAGTCGGTCAAATCCTTCTTAGGTGATTTCGTGTCTCCTCAAACTTATCGCCAGTGTTTCGCAAAGGGTGTGTATGGTCATACACTTTGCAAAACACTGGTCTTTGAAAACCCTTTCTCTGTTTACATAGGTGCTATTTAGGAAAGTGATGGGCGACGTGAACACGGGCCAGCGCGCGCTATTCTTCTCCATCCTGGGCGTGGTGAACGCGACGCTGCTGTGGCCGGTGTGCCTGGCGCTCTACCTCACGGGCTCCGAGCAGCTGCCCGCGCACCAGATGCCGTGGATACCGCTGCTGCTCGCCAGTGTTGCACTGCTCGGTGAGTGATCGTGTTCTTCTCCATCCTTCTCTTCATCCCACCTTCTTATCTCACTTAAGTGGGTTTCGCACAATATGTCCACTTTGTCCATTCACTTCTGTCACACGTCAACTCATCACTAACTTTTAAACTCATATCACACAGTCCAACCATCTCTTGTTTGACCTTCCTTTGTAGTAAAAACATCTTTGGGCAAGTTGGGCACTTTAATTTGTGTTTCTCTATTCAACACATTTCACATGTGCACGATTGTCTAAAAAAAATACTTAAGATCGTTCTTTAAAAGAATTTCGTTTTTTAAAGAATGTTGTTCAGGGGAAGTTTTATAGCTTGGAGACTTGTTTCAAATACTAAAGTTGTTTTTGATCAAGAAATAATTCGATGTTTATGAAACTTCATCCCATTCTGTATGTACATATTTGAAAGTATCACATATAACATGTACATTGTAAAAGTATGCCAAGGTTTTGCCCATGCAATATAAATGCGTCGGATTTTCACTTTCAAACAAAAGGGATCTTGCGGGAAATAGGTCACGATGTTACTATTCTAGACACATCCCCAGAGAACTGAGATTGCGGTGACACTTCTATTCTTGTTGAAGATTAACTAAGAGTTTCAACTCCGTTACAGCTGTATATTTTATACGAGTAAGATAATGGCGAATGCACGCTAACTCGTCCGATGTAGTTGCTTTAGATAATAAATTAAAACCGATTTCATAATAGTTGAGTTGCTAAAACCATCACCAATAAAACTGAACAACAGTTCAGAATTAGAAATAGAGTTAGTTTATTTAATTAGGATTATTTATCACTGTAAATACTTCGGAGGACTAAGGACTATGACATAATACTACGTATAAAGCTCTGCCCTCCCTTCTCTGCGTCCCTGGAGGCACTCGTGTCAAGCCTTTTATGACTCAAATTACAGCATATCCAATCCAATACAACCATTCCCTTTAGACCGTAACACAACAAAAAACAACAAAAAATTTCGCCATAAATAAGCATGGCGGCGATGCTTTCTCGGACGAACTCTGCAAAAAAGAGCGCATTGTCGTTATCAGCCTGTTTAACGGGCCTCTTAAAATGCCAGGCCTTTTTAAAAGACCCTCTCCTTTAAGGAGGGTTTTGGAGGTTACACGACACTCAATGAATCAACATAGCTCTTCGTAGCAGAGGTCTGTTCATTCATAAATACGAGTTTGTGTTTAGAACTAAAGTATTTAAAATATAAATATCCTATAGGTTGTATTTCTTATTGTCTTCGATTCGAAATAGTCTCAAATTCTTCTGTGACATCCAGTAAAATCTTGTCTATATTTGAATTAAAATATATGTAAATGCAATTATTTATTGTTTGTTGCAGTTTTCCACTTGGTTTTCCAGTTCGGCAACCTCATGACGTACAACATATTTGTGTCTCTTGGCCTCATCACCGCTGTTCCTATATCTGGTAGTAAGTATACATTCGATATAACTATTTTTTTATCTGAAAAGAATTACTAGACTATATTATCAAATATTAAAGTTTGGTAAATTTATTTTAAACATTTAAACTTAAACTTTAATTATAACACATTTTGATTGTCGTGACGTTTGTGACGCACACAACTACTACAACCAATTGTCAAATAATCTTAATATTAAAGAAAGGTCACGATATTTCGAAAACTAATTGATGTACAAAGATGAAATTTAGCAGGGAATAGTTAGTAGACCGCTAAGGACGGATTTTGCGAGAGGGCTTATTAAAGAAGTTTAAGGGGGGACAAAGTCGCTTTATTGTCCTGGCTCTCTGTCTATAAAGTTACTTATTTGCCAGCTCTGGACGTGATCCTGTACGGGGTGGAGTTCGAGGGGATGAAGCTGGCCGGCATCATACTGATCACCGTCGGCTTCTTCCTCGTCATGTTCCCCGACAACTGGCCCGACTACATCATGAGACTGCTGAGGTGAGTCTCTCGACCCCCTACTGTCAGCTCTGGACGTGATCCTGTACGAGGTGGAGTTCGAGGAGATGAAGCTGGCCGGCATCATACTGATCACCGTCGGCTTCTTCCTCGTCATGTTCCCCGACAACTGGCCCGACTACATCATGAGACTGCTGAGGTGAGTCTCTCGACACACTACTGTCAGCTCTGGACGTGATCCTGTACGGGGTGGAGTTCGAGGGGATGAAGCTGGCCGGCATCATACTGATCACCGTCGGCTTCTTCCTCGTCATGTTCCCCGACAACTGGCCCGACTACATCATGAGACTGCTGAGGTGAGTCTCGACGAAGTACAGATATATTCTACTTCATAAATGTCCTTCCACATAAACAATGTTTGCCATCATCATCATTGTCAACCCATATTAAGCTCATTGCTGATTTCTCGAGTTCTTCATTCCTCTCAGAATGGCCAATAGTCCACCACGCTGGCCCAATGCGGATTGGCAGACTTCACACACGCAGAGAATTAAGAAAATTCTCTGGTATGCATTCCTCACGATGTTTTCTTTCACAGTCTGAGACACGTGATATTTAATTTATTAAAATGCACACAACTGAAAAGTTGGAGGTGCATGCTCCGGACCGGATTCGAACCCACACCCTCCGGAATCGGAGGCAGAGGTCATATCCACTGGGCTATCACAACTCTAAAAATGCATAAATTTTGCATTGCTGATCTTCACGCTCGATGTTCCGAAACGGCATAAACTTTGCATCGAACTGTAGTGGCAATATTGCAGTCTTAGTCTGCAAATGATTAAGCTGAGGCAGTATTTTAGATTGGGTTCCATGCGCGATTAGTCTCATAACAATGACACGAGATCAGTCTATAGTCTCGTGCTAGTTAACAATTCCCACGTGGTCCTCACATAAGTGCCTGCGCCGTAGGGTATAAGACAAAGATTGGTATAAATAAATGTAACACATCCTCATCCAGTAACAGCCGTAGCAGCTGAAAATCAGCGCCGCAAGGTACAGTACTTTGCTTGGTTTATGCGGCACAACGCTGAGGTGCTACCTTTTTCAAGGTTCTTTTCATGACAGTATGGTGTTTGATGCTTCAACTACTTTAGTTTTGATTTTCAATTGTCCAGGTGGTTGAAGTATCAGACACAACAATAGTTAACGGCTATAGACATGTTATGTGCTTACAAAATCACCGCAAAATGTGAGCCGAATTTAGCTACTCCACTGAGCGCACACATGCACAAGTCTGTTCAATTCCATTATGTATATATACAGGTTTTAAAGTTTCTAAACACACAACTCGACAATGTATATGTATATTTACGTAATATTTGTTTAAAAAACTTACTCGACTCAATGAAATGCCATGAATTAGCCGCTTTTGTTCGCCTCAGTTTTCACGCGCTAATGACATCTCTATTATAAAATCTTTGACAATAGTGCTTACTTAGGCCAGATTAAAAAGAATTTACTGTGCTTAGGTATTGTGGTGTATGGCACTATTTATCTTCTTCAATACTTATAATAAATCTGTAGCGAGGGCAATTCTGTAAATGCAATATATTTCCAAAATAACTAGCAGGGGGTACTGATCAATACTGATGCCAAAAATGCAATCAGTAAAATTTTTGTCTGTCTGTCTGTAAGTTCGTTACAGGAACAAAAACTACTCGACGGATTTTAACGAAACTTTGTACAATTATTCTTCATACTCCTGGGCAGGTTGTAGTATACTTTTCATCACACTACGATCAATAGGAGCAGAGCAGTGAAGGGAAATGTTGGGAAAACGGAAGAAGTTACTCCATTTTTGCAGCGATACTACTGTAATGTAAGGGCTGGATTAAAGAGGTCTAAGGGCGAACGAAGTTGCGGGCGTCCGCTAGTTTTTAAATAAATGTTTTTTTCATTCCTCCTTTCACTCGTTAGATGGAGCCGCCGGCGCCAACGCGGCTCAGAGAACGGCGGGCGCAGCAGAGACACCGTCGACTACCGCACCGGCTACATCCGCTCGCATCTGCGCTCGCCGTCCGGCCGCGTCAGGTGACCGCCCTACCCGCAGCTCTGCATCGCGCACCTTCTGGAAACTTCTCTACCGACTATTGGAAACCTTTTGATTATCGACACTTGAAATCTTTTGATTACCAACACTTTATTATTACCGAAATTTGAAACCTAATATATCTTTCAAACTATAAATAATTTTTGGTAACTTTCAGATTGCCAAAACTTGGAAACCTTTTTGGTTACCGACATTTGAAACTTTTTGATTACCTACGTCTTTATTATTACCGAAATTTGAAACCTAAATACAGACACTTACAAACTATAAATAATTGTTGTTAACTTTCAGATTGCCAAACTTGGAAACCTTTTGGTTACCTACCGTTGAAAATTTTTGATCATCAACACTTGAAGTTTTATGATTACCTACACTTGAGCCACATTTTGATTATTACCGAAATTTGAAACCTTCTAACTACAGACACTTACAAACAATAAATAATAATTGGTAACTATCACATTGCCAAAACTTGAAAACTTTTTTGGTTTCAACACTTGAAACTTTTGATCATCAACACTTGAAGCTTTATGATTGCCTACACTTGAGCCTACATCTTGATTATTACCGTTGAAACCTAGAAAGCGACACTTACTACCTATATTATTACCAATAAATAATAATTGGTAACGTTCGGATTGCCAACACTTGGTAACCTACTAATTACCGACATATAAAACTTTTACTGACTACTGACACCTGATAGCCCTTTGATTACCAACACTTGAAACGTGTTGATTACCGACTCTTTGAAAACCTTTTGACTATTACCAAAATTTTAAACCTTCTGACTACCGGCACTTACAAAACTTTTCAATAAATAATTGGTAACATTCTGATTGCCAAGACTTAAACACCTTTTCACTACCAACACTTGAAGACTTAATTACCGATACTTGAAAACCAATAATGAACCAGTATTAAAGTAAAGCGATTGTTTTTTTTTTAAATACTTATAGAAGAACAGATGTTAACTCATATTTATTAAATTTTAAATAGTGAATAACTTGTTTATTATGCTATTATCCGCGAAAAAATTTCTACTAACACTAACGCTTCGAGAACTATACAAATGTATGGGAATTACAGATCCGATCGACTTGATCACGTGACCTGTCTATAGCAAATGTCATTCCCATACATTTTTTAATTTTTGAAGCGTTTGTGATTGTAGAAAAAGAATCGATGTACTACATGGCTACAGGTCCTGTGTGATATTGTCACTTAGATTTGTCTATTTTTTTGCGGATAATAGCAAAATATATATATAAATTAGTCACTATTTCGTATTCGTAGCGGGTGAAACCGTCGGGTGAAGCTAGTAAGTTCTATATATTTATACAAGATTACCAGATTATTTTGATTGATACACTGATGGAGACATCATAAAATATGTATAATCAGTTTAATAAAACCCAATATTAGGGTGGGCATATGTATTTTTTATATGTATATAAAAATACACATGCCCATATGTTATATTCTAGGTATTATAAGGATATTCAAATTAAAACTGCTTACTTTGCCCTAAGTGGCTTAATATTATTAATTAATATTGATAATTCCCAGACAATATGAAAAAATATCGATTCAACACTTGATCCGTGACATTACAATATATTGTAATAAAATGCCATATCAATTATAACAGCAATACATAGAACAATGGAACCAACATTGTACCAAATCGTACGTTTTATAAAAATAATTGGAAAACAACAAAAATATATGTAGTTAAATTGTAATTATTACTAAAAATAATTGATAGTAATAACCAAAGCAATAACTAAAACATATTTATATTAAAACACATTATTATATACATGATAATTATATTGTAATAATTGTAAATAATTATAGGATCCGTTTATTAACATTTTCTTTATAGTTATAGACTGACAATATAGATCTGACTGTCCATATTTCTGTAAATATTATTATTTATTTTATACACAAAAAAATTATTTCAATATTTTAAAACAAGGCTCTAAAATATCTAGTCATTTTTGTAGAACCAAATCTAATTGGAACTAAATCTATTGAAGTTTTATCGAATGCATGCGTTTTTCTAAATACTAGCCTAGTATAGGATTTAGTGTTTCTGGTGGTTATACCAACAATTTTTAATACACTTTACTGGGTATTGATAAATTTAAATAAAATAAAAAATCATTTGAATTATTGTTAGAAAATGAATTGAAGTTTATTACTCATTATATTATGCAATTATACGCATAACCGAGTCTTCGCCTTCACAGTATGGTGTGACGGATAACCATGACGACTGCATGCGAGCCTTTTGCTTTATTGATTTTTTTTTAATTTTTTGCCAAATTAACTTTCACCATAAATAATTTAATATAAGGCAAATTATTATACAGGATGCTCGGGAGTATTTCCCATAACTCTAGGGTTATTTATCCTTTAGACAAAACTAATTAAAATGTCTATGGAACATGTATTCTAAATTTTATATTTTCAGGGTAAATATATTTTTTTTTGGAAATAGATCTTAAATTGTGACTCTTATATTATGACCTAGCCAAACTTATACATTGATAAATATCATGAAGTAGCTTACTAGTGAAGTGCGGAGTGCCAGTTGCAATATCTCGTCGACAGTCTTACAACTAAGATTACGTATTTTAAAATGCAATAATAGGTTAAGGCATCATTTGAAATATGTTGGAAACATAAAAAGGTATTTTTTAGTTAAAAATATTAGTTATAATAATAATGATTTTTAATAAAGGTAAAACACCCAGTATACATATTACATAAAAATTATAAAATAGTGCAAAAAATAATATATAATACAATTTAATTTATGTTATGTTATTATATATATTATATATCATAGTTTATTTATATATTATATATTATAGTTATGCAGTTCGGCTCCTATAAGTGGACTTGTCAACACCTTGAAGTTATGGGAAATACACCCGAGCACCCTGTATATAATGTATTCAGAGGAACAGGAATATCGGTCTTGTAAATTACAGTGAATATGACCAATATTTCCAATTATTCTGAAAGATTATTTAACCTGTAGCTATTGTGGCTTAGATTTGATTTGCTTTTGATAGAAGAATGAATAATCCATTTGTCGCTTTGGCAAACCATTATCGTTCTCGCTACCATTTGTCGTCTTCTCTACTATTTATCGTCACTACCCTGTACCGTGCGGTTGAGGACTTTTGTCTATTAGGCAAATTATTTTTTTTTGCCAGTTTTTTTTTATATTATATATTACAGGATAGATTTTTGTGATATAATTAATCATTATTTTTTCTTAATTTTCTATTGTTAGTATTAATTTTTGCCCAAATTTTGGTTTGAAAAGTTTTTTTTATTGGAACTTTATTTCCAATTTATTCTTTTAAATTGTCGTTTACTCCCATATATCTTTGCTATTTATTCTTTACATTTGGAAGTTATTGTAAGCGATGTAATATGGATTGTAGATGTGGTAAGAAGCACAATGTTAGGTGGTAATGAAGCTTGTCGAGTTTAGTCTTATAGAATACGTCGGCCATTTTGTTTCAGTGATAATATACACATTTGGGTTATTAAAATTGATGAATTGATCCTAACTCTAAATCGTGTATAATTTAAATAATTTTTAATTGGCATCTTAAGTCTTATATTTAACATAACATAATAAAATATAGACTGTTTTTTTTTAAAACTCTTCAAACATGTTTCATTAGTTCGTTACCCTACAAGGACAATAAGATTACCTCGGGCCCTGGAACAGAATATTTATTTATGATCATACTGCACGAATTTTGTGTGTGTGACATTCATGGCGAGATGGACAAAATTTTGAACGGAACGTTTAAATTCGTTTGAACAGTATGGTCATGAATAAATATTGTACCCGGGCTCAAGGATTTATAGTAAACCACACAAAAAGTGATATTTTGCAGTTTTGAGTGTAAATATGAATTTAAAAGTTATACACAGATGACATTAAGTAATATTCAATCGTATTATTTTTGTCTTTATGTCAGTTAAACCGGCAGATGTCATTATAAATAACGTTAAATTTTTCCTTACACATAAAGATACATTATTGATTTTTACATGAAATGAAACAGATCTAATTACTAAGTAAAAATGTTAGGAAGATCCACAAGGAATACAATATATCAAATAACACAGTTTTCTTTAGTTGAAATTAAATAAAAATATAAATAGTAGTACAATGAAAAAATCCTATTTAATATTGTGATATCCAGTAGGAAGATAGCTTAGGGATTGAACCTGTTAAAAGTATGAATGCTTGATATTACTGGCGAGCACAGGTGTTATGATCGAAGTAACCAATATACTAATAATAATAGTAAGCAGTGCTTTTACGCCTATATGGAGTTCTCGCCGCTGCTCGATATAATTTATACTTTTAGAGGTTTTAAAGGGTGGCTTCCAATTTTCGATATATCTTTGAACAAGTCTAGTCAAAATTAATCAAAAATTACAATTAGAGTTTGGATGGTTTTAGTGTTAATTATTATGTAATGGTACGAGATCCGTTATTAGAAATATATACCCTCATCTGTTATTTATTTGTGATATTAATAAAATACAAGCTCTTGGAAAAAATTAACCTGTGAAATGAACCAACGTGAGCAACGCTTAAAGGCAGCTTACCGCTCAGAAATGACGGCATAGTGCTCAGAGTTATTTTCTGATAACAGCCTTCTAAGCATTATTCACGTTGTTCATTTCACTGGTTAATTCTGTCCACGGGCTTGTAGTCTATAAATAAATGTTAGATTATACTCTTTGCACATAGGTTGCATAGCACACTATTATCTATAACGTTTTTCATATCACTAATAAATAACAGACGTATTACTCGTATTTATAATAACTGATCTTGGACCATAAATAAAATAATATTATTTTTAATCAATAACACTTTAATTTATTCGAAGATTAAATTTAAAAATTATATTTACGACACGATGAGAAGATCGTTGTGATAATTGACAACATAAAAATAACATTTGAGAATTTGTATTCTCTTGCATTTAATATTTTCGTTAATTTTTAAATAATAATTAATAAACCTCATTTTGTTTACATTGAAAAGTAAAATGTTTATTTAATACATATATGTATTAAATGAACTACTAAAATTACTGGAAATAGTAGCTATTAGATAGCTTATAGAAAATTATCGTGTACAATATTCTGAAGTATATATTTAATTTAAATGTTGATAAATTGCTGTAATTGTTTTGAGTTGCAAACCTCATGATGGTCTTTTTAATGCGCCGCGGATTTAAAACTATTTTAAAAGACACGCCCCAATATAGTGATAATAATATTAAAATAATTGTTAATGACACTTTTACATCGTTATACTTATTAAATTAAAGTAGAAAAGTAGTGAGTAAACTTAATGGTCAACTCACAATAAATAATACTCAAAGACAAATATCACTTATATTTTGTATGAATTCGTAATCGAAAATCGAAAAAAATTGGCAATAATTTTTTTAAATCTCGTAAGTCGAAATAGACCAATGTCGACCAATAGCTGTCTCTTTCATTGCGTTAGGGCGAAAAAGATGACACTGGTTGTACTCAGCTACCGTCACACTGGGACCGCCATTGGTCGAAATTTTGTCTATTTCACTTCACAAGATAATATGTATTTGGTCGCATGCTAGGCGTACTGGAGTGTGTAGTCTTACGAAGTGTTTCAGATGTTTAAACATGACATTAATTTATTTGATCGCAAATCCGGAAGTTTTTTTTAATGTTCTGAATATTTTTTTATTTACCTCACTAGCACCAGTTGCCATGAACTACTTAAACTCACAATCATATATCTCGACGAGAGAAAATCAAATGTCGACCAATAGCAACAGAATCAAAATTATCTTATTTTTTTCATTTAACTCTTTTTATCGCTCTCTCTTTCGTTGGCATTGGGATGACAGAGATGTATCAACTCCTCCGGTATTGGTCGACAATATGTCTTTTTCTCTTTCACGAGGAATATCGTTGACGTATGCTAGGTCTACAGATATAAAACTATACAGAGCTACACTAGTAAGTTTTAATAACTATTTCTAATATTTAGGAATATTTAGAAATAAATTTAATATGCGACTGTATTTTAAGTCCCAAAATTATAAATATAATTTAAAATTCCTGAATTATATAATTAATTATTTTTGGCACAATAATTAGTATGAGAAAATAAATAATATGTAAAATATTTAAGTAGGCTTTTGTATATACAATGGTAAACGGTGATGATGTGATATCTGGCCTTCGGTTTGCAATGTTTAACGGTTAACAGCAGCTTTGTAGGGTAGTGTAGGAAATATTGCTGTAAAAGAAGGTAGATATTCTAAGGTTGAAAAAATTATGATAGGATATAATTGGTACATAAAAATCCTATTTGCAATGAAAAGTTTATATTATAAATGCCAGTAGGTATTTAAAAGTGCCGGTATCATGGGCAAAACACTCATGCCGGCTTAGGGTTCGTTTAAACGAGCAGCAACTGCTACCGACGACTGCAGTCGGCGATGTCTCGGCGGCATTCAACGGCAATCAACGACAGTCGTCGACTGCCGTCGACTGAAGTCAACTGCAGTCGTCGGTAGCAGTTACCATCTGCCGTTGGCAACCTGCTGCTCGTGTAAATGAACCCTTAGAATATTGTTGAAAAGTTATTATTCTATTTAATATTGATCACATAATGGTCATTTGATATGACGTCATTCGCATTAGCTTCTTTGATTTTTAATATATATTTTTTAAATTATTTTAGTGGATTATATAAATTCTGGTGCCTTATTTTATTGTTAAGAGATTAATTTTTCCTATGTAGACTTCAATTTAAACTTTAAATGAGTGCCATAAACGTCAAAACGGTCATTTTATAGTGCGGCTTATATGTAATAATTAAAAATAAAACGAAATTTAAAAGAACAATTTCTTCTTATAGATATAGTGCACATTGGAAATGTACACTTTCGCTTGCATTTTTTTAAATTTTAAAAATTATGAACTTAATGAAAAATTAAATTAAATTTAAATAATTTAATAATTATAATTTATATTAATTTAATTTAAATTTTGAATTAAAAAAATCAGTTTCAATACCCAGGTGCCCAATAAATTGGTAACTGAATGTCTTATATGTATTCATAGTGTACGTAACTGTAACAAAATGATAAGGAAAAATTACCATTTATTGATATTTGAATATTTTTAAGAGCTATAATTGTTTATTGTATTCATGAACCAAATAATGTACAATAGTTATAAATTATTTAAAAAGTTGCGTGTTATATACTTATACAAGTTGTATTGCAATAATTTTTACAATCGTATTTGAATTGTTATAAATTAAAAAGGAAATTTATATAAATATGCATCGATCTCTTATTAAAAAGTGAATGCACAATCAGCAACCAAAAAACGTCCCCACTCAATGAGTGCCAAACACAACTTCTTGGCACTCAATACAAGTACTCGCATTTGTAAATTCAACCTTAAACTCAGTCCTCAAGGTAGAATTTGCTCAGAATTTGGGATTTTATTGAATATTGGATGAACTATATTCAAAGGCCTTTAGGTATAATTTTCTTTACCGATAAAACTGTCAAAGCAAAATTGGCCACTTTTTAAGTGAAATTTTGTACATAATTGTGCGTTGTTTTTATAAGAGGTCAATGATAATATGTTATACTTTATATTACGTTTTTCAAAAACATTGGCTGTTACCTTCTTTAGAACTTGGGAATGATACTGTTTTCTTAGTCGCATTGTTAAGCCGGCTATACACGGGCAGCTCGTGCAGTTAACAATGATCAACATAGTCGATCCTGACTGCTCTAGGATGTTCGTGCATGTCCGGCTTTACTTTAAAAAAACATTGAGAGACATATATATTTTGGACGCATCGCATTAAACGGATTTTTAATTTAACGGTAGATTCATACGCCGTACGATGCGGATCAGTGGACGCACTTGTATGACTTTCTATACAAAGAATACTAAAATCCGTTTGATGCGATGCGTCCGATACGTACGATGCGGATCTGTAGACGCCTACCATAAGAGGGCTACATTTTGTTGTGTTTCTTTGGTTAAAGAGACATATACCTATATATCTAACCTGTATTTCTTTATCTACCATATGGTTTTACTACTTTATTTTCATTTTTAATATAAATCCATAAACTTCTCGTTACAAAATACTCTTTAACACATCAAACATTTTTACGTACACGTTTTTAAATAGTATAATTATAACATTAATTTGCAAGAAGCCAGGGTGTGGAGTATAATTATTTATTTAGCGAGGGCATATAAACAAATCTACCACAGGTAATTTCACTAATTGTGGTTGCCACATATATCCTGTAATCAATATTTAGGCCACACATCACTAACAACAACTAAAATATAACAAAAAAAAATAACTCCCTGAAATCGTATCCAGGTTTAGAGAGCCACTGTTCCCCCATTATTGTTTAGGATTATAATCAGTGATGTGCATTTCACACAGACCTAAAGGCACTGTATACCCTTAGAAGCCTTTTGGTGATGTTTATATATTCAGCGCTTACTCTAGCAAAAAGCATTTGCACACCACTGGGTATGATAGTTCTAGAATCCTCTCCTTACCGTCCCAATATTTAAACCTATTTTATTTCACTGTTTCAAAATTTTAACCCCGATGTATTGAAATAACGGCTACGTAAAACGTTTATTTTTTAATTTTTAACGCTTTATCCTTCAAGCCGAGAAATATTATTCATTTAATATTTTGTCGCGTATGCCCCGCGCTTCCATGCTAGAGAATTATTGCTTTTACATGAAACAGTGGCCATTTTATGCATGTTGGTATGTTTGAGTTGATTTAGTAGTCGGTGACGATGTAGACCGTGCACAACTTGTTGGCCGCTTCGCTTCTTTGCATGCGGAGATACGGAAGCTCACACACACTCAAACTTAACACACACACATACAAAGACAATGCTTCAAGGTTATTTACTGCTTCCCATTTTCTTCCTTTTCCTTCCTTTCCATTATTTATAAGCTCACTCGTTGTTCACGGTCTATATTTAGAGATATTTAATTTTTGAAATTTGGAAGGAAGTCGGTTGTCATAATGTTCATATATTTATTATTTCCGGTGTTGTTGGTAATTTACAACAATAGCAAACGGGAGAATAATGATAACATTATAAATTATAACCATAGTTTGCGTTTATGGATCGAGCCGTACAAATGTAGAAGTATATTAATGTAGGCATGATGAATAACTAGAACACCCGACTACAACAATGGCGGACCAGTGCCCTCGACTTACTGTCTACATACCTCCAAAACTCACTGAATACTTAAACCCTGTAATTGAAACAATTTCCATATACGGCTACAAAAACAACTATGTATTTTACATAAACACCTATATTTTTTACATCTGCACGATACCTTATTGTTGTTTAAATGCGATATTGTTTTTACAATGTTCTAAGAATTAAGAAGGCACAGAGTTATGGTTCATTTACACGAGCAGCTACTGCTACCGACGACTGCAGTCGACTGCAGTGGTCGGTAGCAGTTGCTGCTCGTGTAAATGAAAACTTATTTAGCGGGCGACAGAGCCAGCTATCCTCGGGAGTATTTCTGCGTAATTCGAATAAAAAATGGGAAGATCCGTAGAAAAAACCAAAGACACCGATATACTCGTAGGGTGGGGCACATAGTTTGGAGAGCCGATAGACGTTTATCCCAAAGTACTAAAATGCCTACACAACGCGAAGTTAAGCCGAATTTACATTTGTCTGACGTGTCGTGTCGTGACGCATCAGAACAGAATCGGTATCATACATTTTGTATGCGACACATCACGACATGTCACAATACATAAGTGTAAACGTTGCCATATAAAATGTATGATACCGATTCTGTTCTGTTGCGTCACGACACGACACGTCAGACAAATATAAATCCGGCTTTAGTCGACACTCACTAGTTGCACTGACAAAACATTAAAAGTAACATGCGGCTTAAGACCCTTGTATTTGAAACTCTTTACAAAATACCCATGTCACGTTCATCCAATGATAATAATAAACTAAATTGAACTTTGAAATTTGTAATAAAATACCTGACAGGACGCGTTTATGACGATACCTTAGCTAAATAGGTACGTAAAATATTTTATCATTTCGAAATGTCTTCCAAAGGGGCAGTTGCGTCAATATTTACATATACACTCAAGTTGCCAACGAAATGCATTTGGTACTTACCTACATCAATCTACAAACTGTAAATCTACTAAGGATGTACATTCTCTGAGTCTTCATTAGCACGAGAGTTTTTAACGTTAAAAACGCTTTCAAATACAAAAATAGCATTTCCCAAGTATAGTTTACTCGACAGCGTTTTTTAAAACACGAAGCTTTTTTATCGAGCCGTGTGTTGCATTTTCAATTTTGGCCGTTGGAAATAGAGCATGAATTAAATTAAGAACGTTATTAAAAGCGACAACGCTGTGTTTTACTTTAACGTATCGCTTTATATAACACGTGGGAATGAGGCCTTAAGTAGCACTTTCAATACAACGAGATAATTTTTGAGTCTAGTCTTTTTTAGGGCGACCCAAGCAGATGGTACTTTCATCATCACAATGCACACTCATTAATATCTACTATAGCTGTTCACCGGCCGGCCGGTTAACCGTAATCAAAATGCCAAGCCGCACACTCAATAATATTGTCAATGAAGTAGGGTTAAGTTGTCTGAAGTCGTACCCCGGCAGTATTACAGTATTGTTCCCGTAGGTAAGTGGTTCTCTCCTCAAATTAAACGTTTTACCTATCACAGCTTCTTGTAAAATGCTATTACTCTGGGCCTATTTACAATTATCCTTTCAAAAATTGTACACTTTATTGTCATTCGCCGATCGTAATCAAAAATTCACTATTCACCAGATGACATGTTTTGTATGTTTCTATAACCACATTTTAAATATTGAATAACAATTTTCCATGATATGTGATATTAAAATAACAAAGTTATCTGAAAATGTATGGAAGTGAAACATACGTTGGAAATATTTTGTCGGATTTGTCAAGCTTTTGCAAAAAATAGCAAAGTAAATGTAGTTAAATAAACTTCTGCTTAATAATATACCCAATGACACGCCGGTATTTACGCCACTTATTAAAACAACACTTGACCAACTGCTGCGGCATACAATATTATAATATCGCTCATACAAAGCGCTTTATACTCGAACGAGAAACACTTATGTCGCTAATGTCCTGCCGCTCAGAGGTTGCGTTTCTGACAGGTCGTGATTGAATGGGACAAATATATTTAATTATAATTGCCTCTTTTTTGTCTAATCACTAAAAAAAATAGTTGGAATTACTTTGAAACAGCGCAGTTCAACAACCTTGTACGCCAGTTCGAAGTTACATCGCCCATTCGATCACGACCTGTCAGAAACGCAATCCCTGAGCGGCCGGATTTTAGTCGCGACACTTGCTTGACATGACACTAGTAGTGTTGTAGTAGAAAGTAGTGTGTAGTGTCACACTATACTAAAACTAAACCCAATGTGGACTGTTTATCAACAAACAAATTAAAAAAAGTATTTAATATATATAATTATTAACTATAGTTACTAAATCGAGCACGAGTCTCCTCTCAGAATGAAAGGGTTGAGGCCTTAGTCCACCACACTGGCCAAATGCAGATTGGCAGACTTCACACACTTAGAAAATTAAGAAAATTCTCATGCAAATA
The DNA here is from genome assembly GCF_947172395.1 of Bicyclus anynana. Taxonomy (NCBI): domain Eukaryota; kingdom Metazoa; phylum Arthropoda; class Insecta; order Lepidoptera; family Nymphalidae; genus Bicyclus; species Bicyclus anynana. Next base: position 14,586,651 of record NC_069092.1, on the reverse strand, counting down.
TGCAGGTTTCCTCACGATGTTTTTCCTTTACCGTTTAATTTAGTAAAATGCACGTAACTGAAATGTTGGAGGTGTATACTCCGGGCTGAATTCGAACCTACGCCCTCCGAATCGAAGGCAGAGTAGGCTATCACAACTCTTCAAATCGCTAAACTAGTGACAATGAATTTCATTAATACCTAAGCTTAAAACAATTAGTTAATATCTTTTGAATAAACTTTTATGAACAAACAATTTATAATTTTAAATAAATTAGCAGTAATGACATGCGTTTTCTACCTTAATTTTTAATTTGTTTGTTGATAAACATTCCACAGCAAGTTTGGCTTTAGTTTAATCACTACACATTACTTTCAATACAGCTTACCAATAAGCTATATTTTGAACTTTAATATTCTATACCTGCCAATAATTATAACCATAATCTCTATAGTTTGTATTTATTTTAAAAATATTCTTGATTAATTAAACTTTTATTAATTAGTTATTTAATTCCAGCGTTTTTTGAAAAAACGTTAGTTGAGATATTGTATGGATGAAGCTGCAATTCATTTAAAATGTCTTTCGATAAATCTTGGCATTTGTATTTGTAGAGTTTGGCTAGTGAAAGTAGAGACTGAAATTGCCTGGAAATTAAATAAAACATCGGAGGGCATTCCTAAAATTATAGTGCAAATATTGGAATAACTCAGTTTGATACTTGCATTTTTTAAATTGGTATTAATGTATTTGGTAATAACTTAATAAGTATGTTGTAACTATGTAATATTCTTTATTGTCATTTTTTTTTATTTGCCGATGATTCAGTTTCTATTTTAAATTGCCAAACTCTATGGATTCTAATCAGCCTGGCATCAAATTAACACTCAATGAGGGTAGATATTAAGTACTAAAATTAAGTGAGTTGCAACGCAATCCGTTTTGATGTGATCATTTGTGGAACTTTTGTATGTTTGGGTATTTTTTATATGAACGTTTAAATATGTGCTTGTATTATATTTGTGTACAAAATATTTAATTCTGTATAATTTGAGTCAAAATAGTCATTAGATGTATATTTTGTGTTATAAACACGTTAAAGAAATAAAACTATTATAATTTTTCACATTAGATACTAAGTTATTAAAGAAAATTCATTAAATTTAAATAAGATACATATATTATATGTATGAAAATAAAAATGAGAAATGTTTAAAATGAAACTTAAAATGTTCTTTATTGGTTGTATTGCTCGTTTAATTAGAAAATTTTAAAGACTGAATTTAATGAAAAAGAATGACTAAATTCAATTACGCTGTCATTATAAATTTAAGTGTATATTGGTTGTTAGGTACCCTTACGTATGTCTCATGTAGATATTAAGTTGTAGGGTCGTATCCGTGTTTAGATTATAATAGACCATTTAACGAGTAGGTGATATCCATGACTTTTAATATCTCAAATACGTATTGTTATTTTTTATAGAATATCTTGATTATTTTAACTGGCACATCATTATTTGTTCATTTACACGAGCAGCAACTGCTACTGACGACTGCAGTAGGCGATGTTTCGGCGGCAGTCGTTGACTGCAGTCTACGGCAGTCGACTGCAGTCGTCGGTAGCAGTTGCTGCTCGTGTAAATGAACACTAGTACTTAAGGACTCATGTGTTTTTTCTGTAAATAAAAGCAATACATCACTATGCATAAACTACATATGTAGTCACTGGTCACAAAGATAGTTATGCACAGAAAATGGAAAATTTATTGATTTTTTTCCAAGAAAATAAAATCTTTAATATTCTCGGAAATATTACTGAATGACGCATCAGAAGCCATGACGACATGTCACAACACATAAGTGTAAACGTTACCATACAAAATGTATGATACCGATTCTGTTCTAACGCGTCACGACACGCCACGTCAGACAAATATAAATCCGGTTTCATACATTTTGTATGCGACACATCAGAAGGCATCACGACATGTCACAACATTATAAGTATAAACGTTGCCATACAAAATGTATGATACCGATTCTGTTCTGATACGTCACGACACGACACGTCAGACAAATATAATTCCGCCTTTACTGGGATTCAGAAAGGTTCGTAATACAAGTTAACCTTTTTTATATTTGTAATATGTACGTATTTGAGGTTATAAAAAGTGTATATATGTGTAGAACACGTGAATATAGCAGATAATGTAACGCGAGTAGTGTACACGAGATAACACCTTGGCCCCTGTGATTCATTTTGTTGATACGTAGACGTAATTTGTTGGTCAATAAAAAAAAGATTTAACAGAATATTTGTGTTTTTCATATATTTTCCCTATTAAAATTCTCGTCAAAAAATGGATATCAATAAAAAGTGTTTTTAGAACACACGGCTACAGTAAATCTACTTTAGCTCTCCCTCGTAACCTTTAGTACGTGCCTTCGCGTCGCCCGATTACACTTTTCGTAACAGCATACTCCCCAAGTCGAGCGTGTGTAAAGAAGTTTAAACTTCAATAAATAAATATTTGTACAATACATCGTTGTCTAGCCCTAAAGTTATGATTAATCATTATGATTAGTAATTTCATAAATATTTTGCAGTTGTGAGAATCGAACCCACGGCTGTGTGCAGACGGCAGGGTCAGTACCAACTGCACTACTTGTATCGTGTCGTCATCATCACCATATACCTAACTAGCTTCGTCTTAACAGAGCATTGTCTATAAAGGATGTCCCGTAATTAACGGATAAAATGCAAATGGTAGATTCACCACCTAATTATCTAAAACGAATTTGAATAATTTTCCAAAAAACCCTAGGGTGACCAAGTTATACTTTTTTTTTCGGATTTTTCAAAATTTTCTGTCTCGAATCAGTTTTTTTAATACTGTAGCTGCTGGAATTAAGATTTTGAAGATCTGATTTTTGTTGAACATTTTAAGTACATACGGATTTAAATTATCAATGTACTTACTACTCTTGTAAATAATGTTTTATTTGTTTTGTACAGCTTTGAATGCAATAATTATTTTTCTTTTATTAAGATTACCCAATTAAAAAAAAATGTCCTGTAAAAAAAAGTATGGAGCTGAACTATGTAAATACAAACAGGAGACACAAGTTTTATACCAATCTGAAAAAAAATATTACTTGATCACCCTAGCTAGAAACTTTTGAAAAACTATTCAAATTAGTTTTAGATAATTAGGCGGTGTATCGAGAATTAGTGTTTTATCCATTAATAACGGGACACCCTGTATATGTAGTGCGTTTAATGTTGCTTTCATAATTTTGCCGGGGTACGAATTAAAGCACCCTTACCCTACATGTCAATAATATTGATGGTTTGCGGGCCAAAACCAAGCCAAAACCTTGCCAAGCTTTAGTTTCAGTTTCACATTGAAAGCAATTTTGATGGACGATACGAGTAAGCACAGAAATAGATATATACTAATATTATAAAGCTGAACTTGTTTGTTTGATTGAACGCGCTAATCTCAGGAACTACTGGTCCTATGCGAAAAAATCTTTCTGTGTTAGATAGCCCATTTATCGAGGAATGCTATAGGCTATATATTATCCCCGTATTCCTACTGGAACGGGAACCACGCGGGTAAATCCGCGCGGCGTCAGCTAGTATTATAATAATAGAAAAGACATGATCCACTGGAATAAACGTCTTGTAACATCGAAAGAAAATTCGAAAGCACAATTACGAAGGCTTGGCAATGCAAATTAGTTTTTTTTTTTAATAAATGAAAAAAAAACTTATATTATTTTCAAGGGACAATAAAATAAAACACTGTAGGTAATAATTTGACTAAAGCCAGTCTTATTATTGTGATTAAAATCAATTACAGATTTGCACATAATATTCGCGAACTTCTAGTCCGCTCTGAAGTAGCAATATGCCAAACTGCGCAGGTATAATAGCCCCGCTGAAACGATTGTGTACCCAGCGCACCTATATGCTTTGTTCAGAACGGACCATTGGCGTATCTAGGATTATTTCTTAGGGTGGGCCTGGCCCCAGACATCAAATATATTATTGCTATCATAATAGAATGCCATATCGGTAGCCCAGAATCCTAGGGTGGGCACAGGTCCATACTAGGGTGGGCACGGCCTACCCAGCCCCCCTGCTATATACGCCTATGGAACGGACAATAACTTTGGCGAGATTTATAGCTAAATTAGAAACTAAATCAATTTAAGGTCACCAAATAGACCACTGAGTTATTGCTTTCAGCAGGAATGTAGCCCAAAAGCCTTGTGAGATACTACTATAAAAAATTAACCTTCCTATAAACAGTTTAAAAGAAGGCACGACAGAGATAGATCTATTGTATTCATAGTTTGACATTAGATACCTATTGTTAGTGTGGAAATGTGAAGTTTTTACCCGTTCGTAAAAATGCATTCCATCAGTATTTTCTTATGACATTGTCACGTTCAACTATCGTTAGTAAACCGACTTTACAGACAATCGATTTTTTTTAACATAACGTCTGAGTCCATCACTTTCATAATCATAATTTAATATCATAAATACGAACGTTTCAAACGCTGAAATAGAATCCTAAGCGTTGGGGGTTTCAACATGATGCATTTTGTTTAGAGCTTTGGCGTTGTTGCTCGTGATTTTAAGGATTCGAATTATTTGCTGGAAACAAATATTATACCTTCTACATATGTATCAAGGTTATGTCCACTTTATATTTTGCTTTTGACAGATGTCAGGAACGCTTATTTTTGCGACCGAACGGTAATATCCTACAACTAGGTGTTCCCGTTGTTGACGCGGTCCCAACGCCAGATGGTGCCGTCATCACAGCACGTTAACAACACTTTGCCGTTCCGCGATAGAGTTACCTGTTGAAAAAAATTAAATATCTTTTTTATTATTTTATAGTAAAAGTTTGTCAAGAGATAAAGAAATCATTTGGACTGCATATACCCTTTCGCGCCACGACAGATATAGCATAAATATAGGCCTGCTAATTTTAGGTGAAAAACGAACAAAGTAATAACATAACACAATAAAAACTTCGTGTGTTCGTCCATCAAGCCGTCGATCCCAGGCAGACTGGGGTTCTAAATGTTTGCGTAACTGCAGCGGAGACCTTTTAACTCTAGCATTTACGAGGTGTGCGATATATACGCCTAAGGTAAGGAACCTGCGCAATGCCATCATTGTCAACAGTTGCGACATTCTTCACACAACTGTCACAAGATTGTTGCCTGTGCAAGTTGTGGCAAAAATCACCAGGAACCAAGCTCCCAAGAAAGAGAACCTAACGTGCATAAAACGCCAACTGCGGCGGCGCACACACAGTAAATAATTCCGCATGTTTTTCGTAAGACCCGCATCCGCAGAGCGGGTACCGTAGCGCGTACCTACACAGCACTACGCGCAACCGCATGCCCCGTACTACCATTTTTTGTGAGATTGTGAGATTGTGATGGACGCATACCTGTCTGACGGCGGCCACACAGCGCGGGTGCACCAGTTGCGAGACTCGCGAGCCGCCCGCCACGTTGCCTAGCTCCCAAACCATGGTCTTACCGCACTGGTTGCCCAGCGCTATCACCTGCAAACAAACATAATACAGTTTTGCTAGCAGACGCCCGCAACTCTGTTCGCGTACCATTCTGTTTTTTTTTACAATCCCGCGGGAATCATGGATTTCTCCGGGATATAGGCCTGGTAGCTTTCTAAACCGCTGAACAGATTTTGATCTTTTTTTCGATACAGAGATAGATTGGATCTTGGAGTAAACCAGCGTCCATTATTTGTGTAATTTTGGTGCTTTTGATCTGTGAAAGCTTACCCTCTGGCTGTAGTCCACAGCAAACCGTATGAACCATATCTCGCACTCCTTGTAGTCGAACCGGTGCACAATGGTGACAGCGTTGTCGCCTGGTCTCAGCTCCGTTTCCTCCAGCCGGCCCGGCTTCCAGCAGATTATCGCGTTTTCGCACGACTGTCAAATAAGCATGTGTTGAATACACACAGTCAGTAGTATCATTATGGGAATTAATAATTTCCACAGATTTCAGCTATAACGGCCAATCTCATTTAAGAGACTAGCTAGAATTTTTGTCTGCTAACTCAGGTCTCAAAACCTGAATTTCTTTACCCGTAAGCATAGTTAATGTAATAAGAACCATTTATTACATTGGGAATATTAGTCAGCCTGTTATTGTGCATTTTGGAAATTGTATGAGACAACACAACCACACGCCTCATGTAGTATACCTAATAGGCTAGTTGACACTTTTTTTAAAATGGTCGTAGATAGTTCATTGTTGTTCTACTTGACTGAAAAACTTTTATCATATTTTTTGAGATGACATTTGAATTGACAATACGAGCCAAAGAGCTTGTCAGCCATGACAGTCTATGTTTCAACTGTGTCATGACGTCACTATAATAAATCCCATACAAATGGAGCGTTTGACAATAATATTAGTTATCAATTAGTTCGACGTTTAGAACATCGAGTGTGTTAGCCACAAAATGAACGACAGCGTTTTTGACGTTTGGAAAATTAGAAAAAATATGTGTTATTTAAATTAAGTTTTATAAGAAATCCTTAAATTTTATTAATAGATATCGATATATTTCGGTATACCCTTATTCCACGTACTACACGAAATTAATATTGTTTATATTTAATTTAATATTAGTCAAGTACCCTATTTCTACCATTTTTTTTATATGGATATCTTGTGAATGAAATTGAATGAACTTCAATTTCATTCACAAGATTCACAACCCACTGTTTTTTCTGACGTACCTTTGATAAGATCAAATCCCCCATCCACCTGACACAATCAACATAATTTCTATGTATATCTCTTGTTGAGAAGTCTGGGAAGTGTTCCTTCAGTGAGTTGAAAGGCCTCAATGCTCTGTGTGGGTTGAAGTTGTAGCTCTGTTTGATTGCCTCGTGCATAGACGGCTTGTCCAGCCTCCACAGCTTCAGGGAGTGGTCCATCCCACAAGACATTATCCTTTCCCCTTTCAAGTCAAAATCTGCACTCAATACTTCATCTCTGTGACCTATAACAACATAAAGTAGTATTTTTAAAGTCAATCTAATTTTAAAGCCTTTAAGAATTTTTCGGTTGAAGTGAATTGTTTATTCAGATAGATTAGTTAAAAAGAATTTCACGCAAACAGAGTCGCGGGCGTTCGCTAGTTTCTAATATATTTTGATTTTGTCGCCAGTTTATCTCACATCTAGAGTTACACATCTAGAGTCTCACATCTAGGGTTATTGTTTCTCTTCTTCTTCTTCGACATCAAGAATGTCGCGCCTCTGCAGGTCTTCCCGAGGTCCCTATAATTATCACGTTGACTGTCGCCGATCTATTGTGCGGGTTTACTGTGAAATGCCCAAAGTGGAGGTTTTGTTTATGTATTAGGGCTGGGCATTTGCCTAGAATGTGCATAGGTGTTTCCTCTGCCTCTAGACAGAGTCTGCACAGATCTGTGTCCCGGAGTTTTAGGTTGAACATGTGTCTATTGAGTCCACAGTGTCCAGTGAGTTAACTTTTTCTCAGAAATTGTACTTTTTTCTGGACAAGGACAAAAGATTTTCACTGTCCATTTTTGTAATCTTCTGCATTAATGTGCTATATGTAACCTTTCTATCACAAACTGCTAGCTTAGACTGACGGAATTTTTAATATTTAAATGAAATGAAATGAACTTTATTTGCCTTAATACACTTAATAAATATACAAGATGGACATACAAAATATAAAGTCACAGTGTATTGCCATATAAATGGCGCGCAAATTTTACAATTTATATAATTGTTTGAGTATATATTAAAGTTTGTTTTTGTTTTATAAAAATTCAATTGGAAGTTCGCGCAAAATTCTGTTTTTCGCTAATCTTAGGATTTTCTCTGCATAATAATATGTGATAACCCAGGGTATAACCTATCTACATTCCAAATTTCAACCCAATTGGTTCAGCAGTTGATTACACAAACCTCCAGCTTCTTTAGTGTGATAGACATAAATTATCCTGTTTACTGTGTGTAATTTTCGATGTAAGCATACCTTCTACTCCTCCAAAGATAGCGATGCACACATCGGTCATGATGTTCCAAAGTCGCAAAGCGTGGTCCTTGCTCGCAGACAAGAGGAGATTGGGGTCGCGTGGGTGGAACTTGACCTCGTTGATGGCATGGCCGTGGCCTATGTAGTGCTTGATGCAGGTCTGTGTGGAGGGTTGGAACACTCGGACGATGCCCCTAGACCCTGCAACGGCTAACAGCGGTAGGAGAGTCTCCTCTTCGTATGACCATGCGCAAGTGTAAAAAGTCTCATCTACCTGGAAATTTGGAAACCTGATTAAATTATGGTGTCAAAAGCACCATTTTTTTTAAAAAGTCCAAGCCTCCATGGCTAAGGTACTCACTCCTACAACACAGTATTTACGACTCTTAAAGTAGTGCTTTAAAATACTTAATAAAAAAAATTAATAATTAACAAGGTGAGGCGGGTGCTGGTTGAATGTGGGGCTTCTCTAATGAGTCCTTATGCTATTCTCATGTTACAATTTATAGTATTTATAGTTGCATCATTCAGATACAGTTTCTTTCTCTATCACAATTCTGTAGCTTTAAGAATAGGGATGATGACAGTGTTCCGAAAAACCGAATGTATCATAAAAATCGATATATTCAAACCTTGTCATTGTTCCCATTAAGATGCACCCTACAACATATCTTGTGAAGAAAATAGACATAGTAGACCACTAGCAGTTGCATCAGATATATTATTACTATATTATGTTGTCTAGTCTACATGAGATTTGTTGTAGCACCCATCTTAGCCTCAGTACAAATCTAAAAGATAAATGATTTGTGAAAATGAGTTTGTCTCACATCAGGATCCGCATAGCACTGTAGAAACTTGAATCCTCCAGCTTCGGGACACTCATATATAGAGACTCTGTTGCTTCCAACCACAGCAAATATCTGTGGCTCGCCTTCTCCCAGGTGGTGGTTGAACTGGCAACCAAATAGAGGCTGCCCGTGATCTTCCTTTGCACTACAACTAAGGGAAATATTTGTTAATTCTTTACAAATTATCTACAATACACAAAAAATTCTAATTATTTTATTTCAGGTCTGATAAACTAATAGGAACTTTCAAATATTGTTTGTGTTATATTATAAGCTCTTTTAATTAAACATCATTTAAAATATCAATTGTATCATACTTCATATGTGAAGACCAAAACTAATTGTCTCCACCAAGGACCTCCTTACCATCAATCAGATCAGATCAATTCTGATACCAATCTTTTTTTTTTTTGTTAAAAAGTTGACCATTTGCATAGGCATCATTAACACTTATTTATGAATGCAATACTTAAAAAATAAGGTATGAAAGGATACAGTTAATTACTGTACTATTTTCATAGTACAGCTAAGTTTTAACCCACCTTGCAGATATATTCATATACTAGCGGACACCCGCGACTTCGTCCGCGTGAAACCCTACTTTTACCACTACCACTACCCTATCCTACCCCTACTCTACCCGAACCTTACCCCTACGCTACTCCTATCCTACCCCTACCCTATCCCTACCCTACCCCTACCGTAGGGTACCCTATCCTATGCTTACCCTACCACTACCCTACCCCTACCCTAACCCTACCCTACCCTTACTCTACCCCTACCCTACCACGTGACGGCGACGGAAGTTTAAAAAATGGAGTTACTTCTCCTGTTTTCTCAACATTTTCTTTGACTGCTCTGCTCCTGTTGATTGTAACGTGATGTAAAAGTTTATAACCTGCCCAGGTATATTTTTTTTTTTTTTTTTTTTTATTCTTTACAAGTTAGCCCTTGACAACAATCACACCTGATGGTAAGTGATGATGCTATCTAAGATGGAAGCGGACTAACTTGTTAGGAGGAGGATGAAAATTCACACCCCTTGCGGTTTCTACACGGCATCGTACCGGAACGCTAAATTGCTTGGCGGTACGTCTTTGTCGGTAGGGTGGTAACTAGCCACGGCCAAAGCCTCCCACCAGCCAGACCTGGACCAAATTAAGAAAATCTCAATCTGCCCAGCCGGGGATCGAACCCAGGACCTCTGTCATGTAAATCCACCGCGCATACCACTGCGCCACGGAGGCCGTCACACTGCGCCACGGAGGCCGGAGTATGAAGAATAATTGTAGCAAGTTTTGTTAAAATCCGTCGAGTAGTTTTTGTTTCTATAACGAACATACCACGCGATAGAAGCTTAAAAATTGAGCAATTTCTCCCGTTTTCCCAACATTTCCCTTCACTGCTCTGCCCCTATTGATTGTAGAGCGATGAAAAGTATACTGCAACCTGCCCAGGAGTATGAAAAGCATTTGTACCAAGTTTCGTTAAAATCTGTTGAGTAGTTTTTGTTTCAATAACGAACATACCATGCGGCGAAAGCTTAAAAAATTTAATAACATCTCCTGTTTTCCCAACATTTCCTTTCACTGCTCTGCTCCTATTGATCGTACCGTGATGAAAAGTATACTATAACCTGCCCAGGAGTATGAAGAATAATTGTACTAAGTTTCGTTAAAATCTGTCAAGTAGTTTTTGTTTCTTTAAAGAACATACAGACAGACAGACAAAAATTTTACTGATTGCATTTTTGGCATCAGTATCAACCACTAATCACCCCCTGATAGTTATTTTGGAAATATATTTCATGTACAGAATTGACCTCTCTACAGATTTATTATAAGTATATATAGATATAGACTGACAATCATAATATATAAACAGTCTATACATGTCAGTGTTATCAGTCCATAATACTTCTTATTTGACTCAGTATCATGATGTTTGAAAGTCCCTCCAAAAGGCCTATGTCCTGCAGTGGACGTCCATAAGTTGTCATGATAATGATGATGATACACGATTATCAGAAAAGTTATCCTATAAGACAGTTAACCTTAGATATAACTAAATGAAACATACTTGAATTTGTATGGGGGTTTCACTTGTTTCGTTACTTTTTTCTTTCCGCGTCTTCGTTTCTTGACCCGGGTATTTGTAGGAGTTTCACTACGTGATGTGTTGTCTGTGTTCGAAGTACTATCCACGCTTGAGGTGTCGTCCTAAAGCAAATTTTGTTTAAAATGACAACAACATTCCTGTGTTTGAAAGTATACACGGAACAAATATTTTTAGCGATTTTTATATAAGAATCGATGTACGAATACTTTAATGACAGGCATTTGTAATGGTGCGTACAAAAGCATGGTTTTTAATTGATGTTCACAATCAATGATAAAACAAAGTCACATTGCTGAGTCATAAAGAAACACATTGAAAACTATGTACTCACAGCCTCATTTTCAGAAAGGTTCATAGTATAATATTTACTAATTAATTTTAATAGCACTAGAGAGATTAAAGCACTTTGTTTAATACAATTACAAATAATTTTATCACTTTTTCTCAGTCAAACATCATCAGCTGGCAGTGGCGTCTTAAATGTCAAATTGTCGAATTTTCGCGGGATAATTGAGTTTGACAGCAATCAAACTAGTGTTGCTATTATAAAAATATGATATTGGTAAAATCCTTAGACCATTAATAACTGGACGTGGTTCGTTTTTCAGCACAGAATATCGAAATCGCTTGACCTACAAATATGGTAGTTTACAGTTAGTAGGTAGGTACGTACTGACTCGTAAATCTATGGTAGGTACCATGTTATTACATGTCTGATATGAACGGATATTGTGAAAGGGCCGGATCAAGGATTGGACAAAGGCGCAGGCGTATGCTAGTTTATTATAAATAAAACGAAAATGGTTTTTCATATAATGTGTAATAAAAATATAACAGAACATTGTTTTTTTAAGGAACAATAAATAATAATAATCATGGTAACATAATGTGGTAGATACGAGGTTTAATAAATAAAATACAAACATAGTTTTTAATCTACTTTACAATAAAATTATGTTAATAAGTATTACATCTAAGTCACAGCCATTGTTTTAACGGTTAAAAATAATATATCCTGACCAGAAATATTTAATAAAAACATTGATAGGTGGCGCCACAAGCACTTTTAGCAATCAGTTAACTTTGTTTTCCACAATACGGCGGCAGTTTGGTGATATGGTGGCGGTTTTTATTTTGCTGGTCAGGCTATACACGCACTTAGAAAGGTACTCAACAAAGTTACACTTATTGAGTACATCTACTATCCTATACTAATACTGATATGTACACATACACTAAACACTCTCTTCAACACTTTTAACTCTTTTTACAACAATAGGTGCCTACTTCGGTCAGAATGCCAATGTTAGGGTTAAAAATTTATAACTACCTACGTACTTACTCGTACAGGTCATTTTAAATTGCATCTCTATTGCCTTATTTTATAAGATTTCTATATTTACTTGTGCAACTTTTTGAAGACGATTTGGCTTTGAACATATGTCTTCTGTGGAATGTGCATATACAAGCGTTTGAAAAAGCACATTGGTGTGTAATTGAACATTAGAAAAGCTTTTTTTTTTATATTATCATCTATCAGTGATTGCTTGCATTTCTGCTGTGCTGAGGTTCCTTTATTTTACACACATAAAGGCATAATGTGTTTTCACCTTGCTATGTACTACATCCAAAGGCTTCAACATATCTCATGACGAAATATATATTCATTGTGTTCGATAAACAGCGGTGAAATCGAAAATATCGCTCTCTCATCGCGACTTAAGAGATAGCGATATTTAGGTTTAACAAACGTAGACAACATTTTGCGCACATAAAGAGAACAACTAAATATCTATAACAAAAAAATATAGTGCTATTCTGTAACGATTTTATAACTTGATAGTGTGTTTCGGATTCGTCTCTACTTCGCTCTGTCTACTACCGTATTATAGATAAACGTGAAATAGAGAGAGAGTGATAGACGCGAATGCGGAGTTCTCATACTCTCTCACTCACACTGTCGAGTAAAACGAAAATACGAGTGTGCTATAGGTACCTATAAAAAATACGAGTGTGCTCTACAAAACTCGACTAAAATAAAACTACTCTCTGTTGCTCCTACTCTAACATGCGAAACATACGTTCTGCCTTCATTAACCTATTTATGCCAGGCGATTTCAGTCTCTACTTTCATTAGTCAAACTCTATCTCCTTTCCAGTGTCGGATTAAGGTAATTTGATGTCCTAAGCAATCTTTTCCTGTGTGTTCCCCTACCCTTAAGTAAACTACAAATAAATAATCAAAAAAACGTGGTTGATTGAATTTGTAGCAATCAACGTCAATTTAAAACGGTCGGATTTTGAAATTGCCTTAACTTTCATGCGCTGGTTATTTTCGTCGGCAATCTCTGGTTCCAACATAGACAGGATACCCTAAGCAATTGCTTAAATAACTTATAGGCTAATCCAGGACTGCGTTCATCTCACGTCCCTTCACCTGATCACACGTTCTTATCGCTCGGATAACGCATTCATCACCTTTCTCCCCAAGTCAAGTGTTCGTAAAGAAGTTTTACATAAAACAAGGTTACAGAATAGCGCTACTGAAAGCAAGTATAGCCTCGTTTAGCCTCTGTCAGTGTGCCAGTGCCGAGGGTGGCAGACAGGTGCAGGCGTGCCGCAGCGCGACCTTCAGCCACGGCATGAAGCGGTCCACCCTCGCGTACACGCCGGGGTAGCCCTGTCGCGCGCAGCCTCGGCCCCAGGATACGATGCCTGTAACGAGTAGTTTTTTTAAAACCCTGACAGTCATGAATACATGTTAACTATTATTACAGTTCGTTTCACGTAGCCTGGAACGGGTGACAGTTAGTTTCTAATGATTTTACTTATTTCGTGGTTGTTCATTATGAATGTTATTTAAACGGGTACATACCACCCGTCCCGTCGTGACCACGATCCATGCAACTGGGTCGTTTTATCGTGGTATGTACCCGCTTAAATAATATTCATGACAGTTAGTTTCACTCTTGATAATAATTTGTCACGATAATAGTACGTATTAAAAACGTCATACAGACGACTTTCACCGTACCTATTGTGTTATGTAGATACTATTGAGCTATTGCCTCAGACCAATTACAATTGAACCTGTCTCGCTAGACGTTTACTCCTGTATCAAAAGCTAAAGATCACGATCTGACGTGTCTATACCAATTGCGTCTATAGAATCGATGTTTCATTGTGTTTTTCACAAATTACACATGTATGTATTACGATTTCAGTGTCATTGTGTGTAGTATAAGGACACAGGATATATTTTTGGTATTAAATATTTTCGATTTGTGTGTTTACTTCGTTCCCCTCAAAAACCGACAGAGAATTTGGTTGGTGAATTTGAGTGCGATACAAGTCCAAAGGTTAAAGTCGCTATGCCTCGTCTGGGCGTCACGTTCATCCATGCTCGTTTCAACGTACCGACAATAGTGAAGTGCGGTTGGGCCATGAGCAGCGGGCCCCCGGAGTCGCCCTTGCAGGAGTCCCGGTCGGGGGCGTTGGCACAGATCATGCGCGGCGTCACCTTGCGGCGCCCGTAGCCCGCGCTTGAGCACTCCTCGGGAGTCCAAATCTGCACCTCCGCCTGGACAACACAGAGAATATTAAATCATGTACATACTTCAACAATACTCACATGATTAAAATCTGATTGGCGTTTATTTAACATTAGGTATCACCTTAATCCCGTTGTAGTTATCCATATAAATATTATTGTACAATCATTATTAGCGTATCCACATTAATATTTAGTTCGTAGATAATCTATAAGTTTACAACGTATTAAATTGTAAGTCTACATGTGGCGCGCACATGTCGATACTAACAACTTAAGAACACATTACTAACCCAATATATTTAGTAATATTAAACCACTTTAAACAGTAAACGGCGATCGATAAATACGCTTTTCTTTGCCTCCTTACCTTCTAACTACACGCGGCAAACCGTCAAACCGAATTGGAGCGGCGTGGTAGGTCTAATATCTCCTATAAGGAGAGAGGCCTGTAGAACCATCAAGCAGTGTGATTTCTTCTAGCATTGCCGCCGACGTATCGTCCGGTCAACTGTCTGCCTTATTAGATACACCTGCTCAGACGTAACTCACGGAGAGCAAGTTGGTAGAAACCTTCAAAATCCCGATGTGTAATGATACAAGCGTAGATCGACTTACTTTCATGGGTATATTGGATGGGGGGCCCTTTTCAACAGTACTGCCCCATCCGGAGACAATAGCATCAGCACCTGATATGTTATCGTCATCGTCTAGAAATAAAAAGTTTGATGTGACAAAAGCATTTGATTACAATATATCTTCGGGCCCCTTACGTGTGAAAGCAAAGATTAGTAAAATGAAAAGCATATTATTATAAAAATGAGTGAAAGAGCATGAGAATTCCTCATTCGCGTCTATCTTTAAAATGGTAGTTGACAGAGGGAAGTAGAGACGAATTCGAGACCCACTATTAAGTTATAAAATCGTGACAAAAAAAAAAAAAACAATCTGTTTTTTTCTGGGTTAAGCGTGCGCCCTCGTGGTGGAAATATCCTTTGGTTAAGTTACTGTTTATTTTAAGCAAGCATTTTTGTTTCTTTTGTGATGAACCGATCTATAGTATAAAATTAAGATTGTAATATATATTCAATTAAGTACTTTGTCAAAGGGATCAAGAAATTGTTGTAAATATTACAAATTACGTAGGTAGATATCATAAATTATTATTGTTTTGACTAGAAAACAAGGAGTCTGAAAGCAATAGAGGTACCTTGTCATCAACGACATTATGTTGTACCTATATACGTCATTTATATATTTATTAGTCTTTTGACGGCCTCCGTGGCGCAGTGGTATGCGCGGTGGATTTACAAAACGGAGGTCCTGGGTTCGATCCCCGGTTGGGCAGATTGAAATTTTCTTAATTGGTCCAGGTCTGGCTGGTGGGAGGCTTCGGCCGTGGCTAGTTACCACCCTACCGGCAAATATGTACCGCCAAGCGATTTAGCGTTCCAGTACGATGCCGTGTAGGAACCGAAAGGGGTGTGGATTTTCATCCTCCTCCTTACAAGTTAGCCCGCTTCCATCTAAGACTACATCATCACTTACCATCAGGTGAGTTTGTAGTCAAGGGCTAACTTGTAAACAATAAAAAAAGTCTTAATTCCAAAATGACATAAAAACGCCTCATAGAAATCGAAGAAGAAGAGATTCGAGATGTAATAAAATCAATCTTACTCGGCAAGCACGCTGGTCTAAACAGATGATCCGGCAGAGGCTCCGCCAGCCTCAGCACGGCGATGTCGTTGTCGTACGTATAGCGGTTGAAGTCCGGATGCTGGAACACGTGCGCCACTCGGAAGCCGTCCGATCTCGATTTGTTCACGTCAAATTCTCCCACCAGCACCGTCAAGCGAGACGCTTCCACTCTGCGGAAAAAAAATCTTTACTTACTATCAATACGCTTAATAGATTTTTGTATTTTTTTAATATTATACAGTATGTTCCTTAATCTATACTAATATAATAAAGCTGTAGAGTTTGTTTGATTGAACGCGCTAATCTCAGGAACCACTGGTCCGATTTGAAAAATTCATTTAGGTGTTAGATAGCCCAATTATCGAGGAAGGCTATAGGCTATATATAATCCCCGTATTCCTACGGGAACGGGAACCACGCGGATGAAACCACGCGGCGTCAGCTAGTTAATGAATCAAACACAAAATATTGATAAACCACCTAGATATCTACAACTCATTTGAATAGTTTTGAAAAAATCTCTAGGCTGATCAAGTTACACTTTTTTTTACAAATAATGCAAGCAATTTTTTAATCAAACAGGCACAAACTGTAAATTATTTTGCAATACAAGATGGAATGAGAATGGAATGAACTTTAAAAAAAATCTTGTATTGAAAATTCATTCTGACTTACATTTTCCTAGCAATTTTGTAACTAAAAAACAGTAGACACAAGTTTTATACCAATTTACAAACCTCGATAAGTGTACAAGTTTTAAAAAATGATGGTCATTTTTTTAAATCAGGTCATCTTAATGAATGAAAAATATTTAATTCACTCAAAGCTTTTTCTACAAAACAAATAAAAGATTATTTATAAAAATAGTATCATAGTACATTGCAAATATTTAACAAAAATAAGATCTTTAAAATATTAGTTACAGCATTGAAAAAACTGATTCAAGATAGAAAAAATTTGAAAAATCCGAAAAATAAAACTCCCAAGGGATTTTTTCAAAACTATTCAAATTACTTTTAGATTCAGGTGGTGTATCTACCATTTGAGTTTTATCCATTAATTTCGGGACATCCTGTACATCTACTGCTTCTATTCAAACTTTTTATTATACCAGACAGACAGTCTGCGTACGCGCATCGTGTTAGTGAATCTCATAGCTTTTTTATTCTTTAATTAATTCATTAATATTCATATTCTTGTATTTATAGTACATTTTTATGTAATCTTATTTAAATTTGTCATATATCTCTTGATATCAAATCTTTATTATTGGATAAAGAAACGTGTTTTTTTACTTATTTATTTAGATAGTACCACTGACGTAAACAAGTTTAAAACGATACTTTTCTAAAGTCTTAAAATATGCTTAGAATGGCAAGCTCAACTTTCATTTTTGAACTGATTTTATTTTTCTTTTACAGAAAAACAAAATAGTTTCTCAGTAATTTGATTTTGTGTAATCACAATTTCTGCTAAAAGTGCACTGAGGTAATAACTTTCGCTTTTCTAAATTTTCTATAGAATCACGGTCAGTTTACTACGCCTAAGTTTCGATAGCAATTTCCTTTTCGATACGTAATTTGCAAAACTGGTTAATTAAGCAATAAACTGTGATTGATGTGATTCAGAATGAATTATAGCGAATTAGATATTTATGAGTGTCAAGCAAATATTGATCATAACAATGTTACAAAATCAGCGCCGTTATACAACAGTTATTAGGATAATTAAAAAGGTGAAAGGCAAGTGTAATGAGGAAAACCATCTAATATATCTCTTTAAGAACAATATATAACACATTAAAAAATCCGTCACTGGTCCACTGTTAATTAATAATATACCTAAAATTACAAATACCCCTAATTTAATTTTTTTGAAGGGTACAAAAATACGTTTTGAGAGGGTCCTCTGAGTTTCCGCTGCTATACCTAAGCTATACAATCATAAAACCTTTTATAGCTAATTTAAACTAAAATAACAAAAAAAAAAATACTAATTTATCGACGTATGATTCAAAATGAACGTAATTTTCACTAATTGAACGAAATTAGACTTTAATTTTTAATTTTACTGATTTATGCAAAAAGATTTAGGTATAAATCAGTAAAATTCCCATAAATAAGGACGTAAACAAATATGCTTTTTAACACAAATATTTTAAAATAAGAGTCTTAGAAGACATTAATTATGAATTCAAAGCACGGTGTACGAGCGAGGCAAATTGTGGAGCCGTGACGAAACGTCGAAAAGATGCGTCGGCACATACTCGACCGACCTAGACCCAATTCGTTATGACCTTGACTTCACTGAGTTCACATAGATCGACAAAAACATAAACATTATAATGATCTAAATCAAATTAAAAGAAAACTTATAGCTAAGGCCATAACCTACAGTTACAAAAAAATTAAACGAATTAGAGATAAATTTGAAAGCTATTTTCAGTATAATGTTATATGAAAATCTGTGTGTACTTAAGTAAGAGTATAATAAAAAATGTATAAAAAGGTTTACATATTTATTAAATAAGTATATTTAAAATTATAAAGGCTGACACATTGCTTTCTTTACAGATTTTATTACCATTATCCGCTGAGTCGTTCTTAATAAAACTTTCTTCTCTTGATATACGTATTACATAGCATCGTTAAAATAATCAATTTGGTTTTTTATTTCGTGCCCAGTTTTGCTATTAAGAAGATTTATACCTTTATTTAGATTTATGTTCCATTCTTCGACAAGCTTTACTCGTAACATCTTATTTAGAGTAAAGCTTGAGGAGCAATCAGGAGGTCTATCTGACTATTCGTTAGAGGTGCCAATAGATTAATATTACTAAAAATAAGTCATTTTTATCATTATATTTAAGTCAATTAGTAGCATTATCTTATATATCAGTTATGTTGGCATACAATAAATCGAATTGCGTGACTGTAGGTATTTTATATTTTGTATATAATTATTTTCTATATTCACTAACTTTGTGCAATTTTCCAATTACTCAGACAGATGTATCCACGTAATATTGAAATCCAAGACATTTGATCTGTGTTAAGTAAAAATTTCCATCATATTTTAAATGACATCTTTCGTAGAAGTTGCAAAATTTACGTCTTGTTTAAGATGTTGAGACAATACATCTTTGCACAAGATGAGACAACATTGTAAAAATGTTTTGTATGCATATTGCGGTTGGGGTCAGTTGCACAACTGGAAGGAGCCATACTGTGCCAGAGGTCACAGATCTCACACACAAAGTATGTCACTAGTACCAAAGGGCTGTTTTGAAAGTCAAATTATTGCGTAATGTGATCGATTTTACATAGCGTGCGCAATAACTCTTGAACTTGCAATTTTCACAATTATAAAACGCAGAGAAAGCTCTTTGCACGTTAAAAATGGCCCAATAAAATCATTGTCGATATTTTTAAATTAAACTAAAACAATAACATTTAATTGTGCTTTCATTGCAATGAAACTGTTGACCGAATTATTTTAATTCATCGAACCAGCGTAACCTTCTTTGCTCATATTTGAATGGGGAAATTAATATTAATTCAATTTATTACGGTACCGTTTCGCCGAGGCATTCGATTTAAACACCCTAATTACTATCGTCCTTCTCTTTATGAGTGTCATTATCTTTACCGTCAGTAGGTTACAAGGAATTCGCGAGAATATTACGGCACTTATTTGTGTTGTAGTCTGTTTTTTAAAGGTTGTACTGGAAATATAATTGTATTAAATAACTGTTAGAAAATTTTACTGATTTTTGATTTGATGGTTGAAGAGATTAGAAAAAACATTTTGTATTAGTTTGTCTTTTGACGTGGGAAAACTCAGACCAATTAATTACCTTCTATTATTTTTTACTTTACTAGGACCTACCTCGCTAGAGGTTACCCCTATGTGAAAAATATATGATCACGTTAAACATGAACATACAAAATAGAATCGATGTTTCATTGTGTGTTAAAATTACACGTCTTTATATTAGGATTTATTAGTGTAAGGACACAGGATAAATTTATTGGTGTTAAATATTTTCGATGTGTAAGTTTACCTCGCCACCTCTCAAAAAACGACAATACAGGTAACTCAGACCTGAGAGACAGAGTGTGGGAAAAGCTTGCAAAGATAATTACTATCTTTGGTTTGGTTCGAAAGAGGACCTAAGTATGGATGATATGATGACAGAGGGTGACTCAGATCGTTAGACGCAGGGTACGAGTAGAAAACATCGTAATGGTATGCTTACTCCTATTTTATAGGTTGTTTGTCTAATATAAATAAAACATAATTAGAGGTAAATAAGTGACGTGAAATAGTCTGTAACAAGATAAGTGACTGACTAAAGAAAGCTTGGTTTTAGTCTTTAACCTTTTCTACGTTACGAGAAAGAAATATTGAAAAGTAGGCATCTAATGTTTGATTAATATCACCACATATTATTTATCCACCGTGTAATAGATATGTAGGTGCAAATATCCAGTCATAGTCATAGAGTGATTATTTACTAAATTGTTGAAAACGGAGATGAAAGTGTCCGCGAGCATTAATATTTTGGCAAGTTTTTCATTTTTGCAGACTTTAGAGATTATGATAATAATGTCATACTGCACTTTTTTAAAGAATATGCCGGTCAGTGGGACAAACATACGTATTCGGTGTCCGTGTGGGATTTTAATGTCTCCGTGGAAGTGTTAAATAAATTAAGTTTCTGTTTTTTTGTCCATAATTATTGACGATATTTATTAAAAAACAAAGCCGTTAGTGAAATTTTACAGATAAAAGTGTGTTCTGACTTACCGTTTTGGTTTCTTTAAAAAAATGAGGTGTGTTTTTCAGACGTTAGGTATTAACCTAAGTATCTTACCCTTCAATTGATAAACCATTGAGACTCTATCAATCTACTTTTGCAGAAGTATATATCTCTAAGATCTTTCATTATGTTTGAATGTGTACGTCTTTGATCATTATCCCGTGGAGTATTTCTGAGATCTTTTTAACTTTATGCATATCTCGAAATATTTCTATAACATTTCAAACAGGAGTTTGAATGAGACCTCTTAACTAATCAAGGTATCTGTCAGAGTATCTCTGGGCTCTCTTTTATTTTATGTTTGAAAGTCCATAAGTATGTGCTTAGGTGCAAACAATTTAAAATATGTTAAAATAAACATCAATTTCTATTTCACCAAAGTTTGCTCACAGCCAACAACAATTATTCACTTTCGTTCGTCAGGTGTCAAGAGGCTCATCCACCCAAATATGCCATTGTTTGCAAATCTTTCAATTACTGTATTGAGCGTTGCTTTTATTATCGACCGTAACGACATTAAATCCTAAATCACTAAAGCTGGTAAAACTGCTACAGGGAAAGAGTAGAACATCATTTTACGAGTTCTCCTCTTTAAACGTCACTAATTTAAAAATCTAGGGCTGATTTCTCTAACTTCTGATAATTATCTATTCTCAAGTTTTGTCTTTGTCTTACATTAAATAAAAAGGCCTAAATCAAGGTTATCCGATAATTACGATTATCATCAGGTGGTTAAACCGGTCCTAAATCTTGGATTACGTCAAGCTGTGTTATTTACTTCAAATTATGATTGGCATCTGCTTCCTTTGAACTTTGAAGTTATGGGAAATATTCCCGAGCACAAAGTAAACAATACTGTAAAAGAATCAACGGTCATTTTCTAAAGTCGATGATTTTGTCTGATAGGAAGCTTATTACAATGTTATTTTAAGTTTAAATCATTAACATGTTTATTGAAAACGCTCATAATGTTTAATGATGACAATTTAAGCGAATGCATTGATAAATCACACGTGTCAAAATATTTAAATTATTGTCAGTGTGCCGTTAAGTCTCAATGTACGGGCGCGCCGAAAGTGAGGTAATGCCGAATTTATACTGTCCCGGGAATAAAAGATCCTCTTTGAAGGCTTTTAATGGTTGTTATATTGGCAATTTGATTTCTGGCCCACGCAAAGAATTTAGGTCACAATTCAAAAGTACTGCCCCAAATTCTTATACGTTTGTTCGAAATGCAGTCATTTCTACCGTTGGCTATTATGCACCTACGCGTTTGTGCTTCATAGAAGACAAACTAAACATAAATAAGACAAAAATAAAAAACACATAAACGTACAGGTACTTGTCTGTTATGATAATTCAGTTAAGATCTTTTAACATGAATGATCTTTTAGCACGTTGTAAGAAAAATTAAATCAGGATCGCTGTTTCTGAAGAATCAAATTGCATTATGAAGGGTAGTTCATTGGAATGTTAGAAGAATAATCTTTTATTTTATTCGGCTGTAGACGCGCTAAGAATATCGTGTCTTATCTATGACAATGATGTTGATGAAGATATGTACTTACTCATAAACACAATGCGTGGCGGTGAGGAGATGGTCGCGCGCGACGACGGTGGCGCCACAGATGAGTTTGCCGTCCCTCTTCAGCGCCGCCAACCAGGGTAGCTCCCCCGGGGTAACTGCCCCTCCGCCCACCACGCGAGCGCCGCGCGCTACCCCGCACGCTGGAAAGGAGACACAGGTTATGATTAACTACCCCGTTAGTCCTGTGTTCTAGAGACCTGAATATGATATAGAGCCTAAGAACCTAAAAGTTCCTCAGCCCATGCTTCTACAATTGATCAACATGATAGGCTATGGAGATTCAGCCGTGATAACTTTAAATAGAATAGAATAGAATAGAAATCATTTATTTGTTAACACAACACATAACTACATAATAACTTAAAACTAATAGATTTACATCGTAATAATAACTTAAAACTAATACATATATATATAGAAAATATGTTGTGCCAAAAAAATGGACCTGACTCAGCTAAAATTTGTTGTGAGTACATCAGTACCCACAACGCTGGTATTCTGTCAGACCCTTAGGAGGGAAGAACAGAACACAAAATAATTATATAACTAATAAAATAAAACAAAATACAGTTTAAAAATACAGTAGTGTAATCTCAGAAGAACAAAAAAAAAATTTAATCTCAATAGCTAGCAAACACAAAAGAAAAGAAAAATTTTAAAAAAAGGAAAAAAATATATAGAATTAGTTGTTTATTATTAATTAATAATTAATAATTGCCACAGTCTGCTTTTTGGCAATCTAACAAATACAATCGAAAATTTTTCTTAAAAGTAAATTTAGATTTTACCTCCCGAATAGGTGGGGGGATGTTGTTCCAATATTTTGTGGCAAGATATTTAAAACTGCCACGAAATGCTGTAGACCTGTGCTGTGGCATTATTAAAGGTGGTACTTTAGACCTCTTACCATAGCTAGGTTCCCGCCAAGCTAGCTTACTGTATAAATATGGAGGTTCTTTAGTTTTGACAACACCAAATAAAAGAGTGCCTACTAATAGCTGATACGGATACCTATGTTTCATATTTAATATTTTATTATTAATTAAAAATGGGGTGATGTGTGATCTGGGCGGGACGGTGAAACAAAAACGAGCACAAGCGTTTTGAACTCGCTGAATCAATCGCCACGACTTTTGTAGAAGACATGGGCCATATGCAGTAAAACAATAACTAAATTTTGAAAGTATTAATGTGTCACAAAGTTTAATGCTAATAAAGGATCGAATACTATATAGTACTTTTAGTCTGTAAAAACAATTCCGAGCAAGATCGATTAAGTGGTTCTCAAAGCGCAAGTTCTCATCGATACGTAATCCTAGATTCCGAGTATCATTGACATGTTCGATATTTACTCCATCAATGTGTACCCTAGGCTGTTACTTTAGAAGTCTGTACGTATTAAAGTACCCTAAAAAATCGCAAATAGGTTTTTTTTCAAAATTCTGACTATCGCAAATCTCACGAGAACCATGTTTATTCCCGGAATAAAAAGTAGCCTATGTGTTAATCCAAAACAAAATCTATTTCCATTCCAAATTTCAATCAAATCGATTTGCAAGCCGCAGCGTAAAGGAGGAATAAACATACACGGTTACACACACACAAACTTTCGGCTTTATAATATTAGTGTTTTCATTTCCTCCTCTAGTTAATTCCACTACAGACGTTGAATCTATAACAGTGTTTTTCGAAAGTTGCCAAGACTGCTAAAGGTGTGAAAACTAGGGAGACGCTTTTTCTTCCCACATCAAGCTTTTTATTTGATGGATTATAGATCTGGATCTTGGAACGAAGCCATATTTTGGGGCCCATACTTCTGTATTATACTTGCGTATAATAAAAGTGTGGGCTAACTTTTCAGCTTATAAATTGAAGAAAGTCTGGCTTTGGCTATAACAAGCTTTATGCATTTGCAAAAAGGTGATGCATTTCCCTTGACATTATTTGGATTTGGCATTGAACAATACACATAAGTTATCGTATTCGAAGCACCGATGGACAGGTCGATAATCATTTTAAATTACGCGCGAATATTTGGGACGACGTGCAGCGTTGTACAAAATTACAACTTGTTAAAGATTACCGTCTTACGGTAACTGTGGTGTGCGAAGATGTAAGAAACTGTGACGTGAGAATATATTGAGTTTTATTCATGTACAAGTAAAAGCGATGTAGGCCAAATGTCGAATTGATATATGCATGGACTGCAGTTCATCTCGTATTATGAAATGATATTAAATTCAAAATTCATTTATTTCAAGTAGGCTCAGTTTACAAGCACTTTATATGTCAGTTGACTCTTTGTAAAGATTCTACCTTCGGTTCGGAAGGCAGGTTCTGCTGAGAAGAAACAGGCAAGAAACTCAACAGCTGCTCTTTTAAAAATTGATGGCAACATTACAATTTATTATAGTTTTACTTCCTGGGTGAAGGTGGAAGCTGATCTATCGACCTCCAAGCATCTTTATCATTAAGACACTCATCAATGGTGTAGTAGCCTCGACTAAGTAAATGTTTTTAACACATTGCTTAAAGCTATGCATTAGCAGGTCCATCACAGCCTATATTAACTAAACTTATCTGCAATAAATTTAGCTCTTTAACAAAGAATAAATAATTATACATATATTATTATACTAAAGAAAGAAAATGGGATCGATGTGATTCGATCTAAAGTGCCTACTAGCAACATTGTCGATTGATTCATTATAAGGCATGGATCTAGTGATAAAATTTTGGGGTATGAGGATTTCAACACTTCTTAACACATACAAGAAAAAGATTATGATAAAGTACAATAAGAAGATAATATTTAATGTCTTTTAATTATGGACTTATAACTTTTTTACCACAATTTGCCCTGATGTTGCCTCGTCGAACCCTACGCACCTTAATTTAGGGAAAACTCTAGAACAATATAAAATTGAACCAGTAACTTATTGTTTATTTTGGTAGACTAGGTAATTTACAAATTGGCTTGTGATAAATATGATTGATTTTTAAGAAAATATTTCACCAATTATGGGATTGTGATTCTTGATCGGATCTCAGGATGAGCAAAAAACTAAAATTTTCCAAACTGTCTCTAATCTGGCAAACTTGGTCAATGAGTAGGTGGAAATTGATCGAAAGAACTTGGTCTGCTGCATTCTTTTGTTTTTATTGATTTTGCGAACAACATACAATTCGAGGTTAACGTGTTAAGTACGTCGAAGAAATTGAAGATGTCCCCGTCCAATTTGAAAATATTGGTTTGTACTTTAGTGTGACACGGAATTTGTAGGTGAACGTTGCAATTTTACTGCACTGAAGTAGGTTAATGATAAAGAAACTGAATGCATTTTTAAGTTATCTACTTAAACAGAACATACAAGGACGTCTAAAGTTAGTGTTGTGCATGACTTTTTAATATTTATTTTTATACCTAACTATATTATTTGAAAAGGAGATACCACATTAAAGAAGAAAGAATAATTCAAATGGTGGTCAATATCTCAACTGTTACTAAATCAGCCTATTTTTGCAAGGCAGTATTGTACTATCAACTTCCCAACTTGATACAGCTACTGAAATTTTGTGGCCTAAAGATAAGCATTATTTCACAGCCCGAACCGCGTCGAACCCAGGACCTCGCGATCCTAAGTTACAAAGTCTAAGTACTGGATCTACAAGGTCATGTACCTGCTGCATCCCTTATATGAATAAATAAACTTTGTCATATATGAATAAATAAATAAATTATTTTTTATTTCGGTTTAAAAACCGTAGTACTAAAATTTACGAAAATAGTAATCTGTAATGAGTTTAGTAACTTAATAACTTCATCTCAGTAGAACCAGCATAATTAGTCAACCTTGACGTATCAAAAGTGCTTGTAAACTAAGCCTACCTACTTGAAATAAATTAATTTTGATTTTGAACAATTTTTGGGAAACAAAGTTGAGATAATAATATTTAAAAGTAGGTTGGTGTGTAAGGTAAATGAAGTTATCTTAAGTAACGATCGTGAATTATCGTAAGTTAAGATTATCATCAGGTGTTAATGATTAAGATCACGACTGACAGTTTTGCGTCTTCTCCGAGATAAGGAGGAAATGTAAATGTCATAAAGTCGCCTAAAGTAGCTCATTTGTGTCAACTTTTATTAGTCTGTGCATTTGACCTATATTCGGTATTGCGATTATCTTATTAAAAATTCAAAATTCGTTTATTTCAAGTAAACTATGTCCCGTTACACCATTCAAGTGCAGGTTAGTCTAAAAGTAAGTTTTGTTGTTTCATCATCATTGGCAACCCAAATTTGTTCATTGTTGGGCATGAGTCTCCTTTAAGATTAAGAATAAGAAGGGTAAGGCAAAAGATCGCGAGGAAACCTGTGTGAAGTCTGCCAATCCGCATCCAATCCAACGTGGTGGACTATTAGCGGATTGGCAGACTTCACACAGGTTTCCTCACGATGTTTTGCCTTACCCTTCTTATTCTTAAAGGAGACTCACTGTCTGAAGCACATGATATTTAAGTTGGAGGTGCATATATATGATATAGTATCAATAGATAGTGAAATCGGCCTTAGTTTACAAGCACTTTTGAAACGCCAAATTTGACCATTTGTAGACACTACCACCGGTACAGAAGGCAGGTCCTGCTGAGAAGAACAACAAATTAATCCCGACAATAAGCTCAGCAGTTGCTCTTTTATTTGTTTCATCATAATAATATTTGATCTTTTCAAGTGACGAGGCCTTTCAAAGATCTTTCTTTTCAAATCGTACAATGTCAACATTTTGCGCGGAATAGATTATAACCTCAACAATGCGCTGAACAAATATCCGGAACACTTAACACACTTGCGAAAAATATTCAAAAGTTTTACTACTTTACGCCAAGACTTAAAAGAAGTATGTTTAGTCATTTGGCCAGATGACCGGAAGAAAAATGTTTATATAAGTACAAGTATAGAATAATTTTGCCGTTTATTTATTAGAATTGCTCATAAAATGCATATATGTCAAAGTTATTGCTAATTTTTACAAATTTATAGCAGTTTCTGTTTTTTTCAATATTTTAAGTACACCTGTTAGAAAATTAACGAAAAAGAATTATGTAATCACAGCCAATATCAAATAGATAAATAAATGAATAACAAGCTGGAAAGAATGTTAAATTGACTAGAGTTTTAGTTAAAACTTAAACTAAATTAGACATGTGTAACTGTAAACAAATTTAAATTAAAATCATGAGTAAAACGTGAATAAAATATGAAACCCGCATGTAAACATATTTAGAATTTTAATAATTTCTACATTTCCTTTAAAAAAATTCATGCAAATTATAGAAATTGTATGTATTGGATATCCCTTAATCGCATTTAAATTATTTCATAGCCTACTTCTGTTTTAACGTTACGCTTTTTTGATCAATTATCTATACCAATATTATAAAGAGGAAAGATATGATTGTTTGTTTGTTTGCATTGAATAGGCTCTGAAACTACTTAACCGATTTGAAAAGTTGTTTCACTGTTGAGAAGCTACACTATTCCAAAGTGCTACGAGTATGTGCTATATTTTATCCCCGTATTCCTACGGGAACGGGAACTAACCTTTAAAAAATATATATACTTATTTGGACAGAATAACATATCCACACCTTCCGTCATCAACCCATATTCGGCTTACTGCTGAGCTCGAGTCTCCTCTTAGAATGAGAGGGGTTAGGCCAATAGTCCACCACGCTGGCCCAATGCAGATTGGCAGACTTCACACACGCAGAGAATCAAGATAATTCTCTGGTATGCAGGTTTCCTCATGATGTTTTCCTTCACCGATTGAGACACGTGATATTTAATTTTTAAAATGCAAACAACTGAAAAGTTGGAGGTGCATACCCCGGACCAGATTCAAACCCACACCCTCCGGAATTGGAGGCAGAAGTCATATCCACTGGGCTATCACGGCTCTCTATCTTATCCACGCCTTGCTTTTAAATATTTTTTAGATTACGGTTATTTTCGTAGTCTTCGTTTCTTATTGTTTAAAATCAATAAGGTCAATCACAAGTCAGAGAGCCTCTAACAGTAAAAAATGGAAAGATAACATTACGTGAATCATCCATAGTTGTAACACTTACGCGATAGTTGTAAACTGTGTGTGTGTGAGCTTAATTTCTTTTGCTCGTTCCACTAAAGAGTAAAGACTCGATTGACGCTTTTATGGTTATATACCTTTGCTATGTTCCTAACATTCGAAGTACAATTTAAGCCAAAGTTATCACAATAATCAATCGAGTTTTATAGTGTTTTGTGAAAGGGTGCTACTTGGTATGGTAGAAATAATAACTACTTAGGCTGTTACATCTACGTCTTATATGCTAACAACCACAATACGCATCGGGTTTAATAATGGATTATTCTGATTTTTAGGACTTACAACGGTAGTCTTTTTTCTGGAGGGAAATCCTCATGGACATCCGAATAGGTAGTGCCGGACTCTTACTGGCTAAACCTCTCCTGTCATCCTGTAAGCCTTGTACCCGGCCATTGTCGTATCTAGGATTATTTCCTAGGGTGGGCCTGGCCCCCTGATATGAAGTCTATTATTAGTATCATAATAGAACTCCCTATCGATAGCCCAGTATCCTAGGGTGGGCACAGGTCCATTCTAGGGTGGGCATGGCCCACCCGGCCCCTGACTATATACGCCTATATACCCGGCGTTCAGCCTATATAACACGGTAATACTTCTGTCCATTTCTTATGTTGCCTTCCTCCTCTTTTTCTGCTTCTCCTTTTCCTTTATACTTTCTTCAAGCTAGTTGTCCACTATCCACTTTTTTCGGATTCCAACATTGTAAATACCTAATAATTTTTTTTATACATAAGCCACCTTTGCAGTAGATTCTCGCCTGTCGGTATCACTTTTGTCCATTTCTTATGTTGCCTTCCACCTCGTTTCCTTCTTCTCCTTTTGTAGCTTCTTCAAGGAAGTTGCCAAAAACTGTCCACTTTTTTCGGATTTCAACATTTTGAGGACTTTCTTTTTACATTCTTTACACATATTCCTTTTCCCACATCACGCAGTGAAAGATGGTATACAACGCTAGGCTGAACGCACCATTATGTATAAAGCTCGACAATATCAATAATGTATTGGAGCTTCGGACGAACTTACTGTATATATAATAACCCACAAAAGAAAGTAATCAAATGTAATTTATTTGCTACCAGTATAATTACACTTACGGCACTTAGGAACCTTAGTGTTTAATATTCTGTCGGTATTTTATTTATGGTTTTGAGTTAATTTTCAAAGATTTACAAAAAGTTTTAAAAGCATATCGAACAACTTTCAGTCTAAAGACTATTTCAGATTTTCGTTTTGACCTCTATTTTTCTATCGTGTCTATTCGTAATTTTGATTATTGTTATGATATTGAATGGGACATTACATTATTTTTTATTTTAGTCAAGAGTTTATTTGTTTGTTAAAACTACTAAATTCCACGCGGACGAAGTCGCAGGCGTCCGCTAGTAGGCTATATATTATCCTCGTATTTCTATGGATACGGGAACCACGCGGGTGAAACCGCGCGGCGTCAGCTAGTATTAGATATTGCTAAACGTTTAATTTTACGCTACTTCTCGTATGTATGTTGAGAACAGATTTAAGCTAATGTTAGTAGTAGGTAATTATGATGAATATGACAGAAGTAAACTAAAAAAAATAAAAAAAGTATCTCCATACGAAGATTAGAGATTGGTTTATTTACGAAACTTTGTTACGAAAACAGATAAATAAGAGTGTTTTATCAAGTGTTGGGAAACAGATAAGTGGTAAGTAGCAAAAATAGGTCAATTTGCTACTTACGTTCTCCTATGGTTATGTAAACCCACGTAAACTACAGTGTACCTATAGCCCGAGAGATCGTGGAAGACTTTCAGAAGGAGCTTGATAAGAAATAGAAGCATGTTTAAGTACGATATATAAAATTTTATGAAACACTGGATACAAATTTACATGCCCGCACTGGTTCACTTGCTACTTATTTAAACAAATATTCAATCTATTGTATATGTTTCTACTTTTGAAATATATTATGGAAATGAAACTTTTAAAATGTACTTTGGCATCGATTAAAAGAAAATAATGGGTTCCAAATACGCTTTCGTTCGTTATCAAGCCATATTCGGCTCACTGCTGATCTCGAGTCTCCTCTAAGAATGGTTAGGTTAGGTTAGGTCCACCACGCTGGCTCAATGCGGATTGGCAGACTGCACACACGCAGATAATTAAGAAAATTCTCTGGTATGCAGGTTTCCTCACGATGTTTTCCTTCACCGTTAGAGACACGTGATATTTTATTTCTTAAAATGCACACAACTAAAAAGTTGGAGGTGCACGCCCGATTTCGGGTTTCGAACCCACACCCTCCGGAATCAGAGGCAGAGGTCATCCACTGGGCTATCACGGCTCTCCTAATCTCGGAATCCGGATATCTCTCGGAAATACGCTTTATGATTCAAAAATTAGACAGCCGTATGTTAGTTTACTAAAGTAACAATTTATTCTTTTACACGTAAGCATCCCGTCAAAATTGACCACACTCTCTTGCATGACATGCACACATGTTAATCAAAGATGTAAACAGTGTACCTTACGTACTTTATAGTCATAAATTATAGGGTGCTTGTGTATCGCGAGCTAAGTGATGACATGTTACTTACTGCTTACTTTACACTTATTGTTACAACAGTAGAACTCTCTAAAGCACTAGAAGGTGTGCTAACACCATGACATAACTCTAGGAACCGAAACCTTTTGAATTTCGAGTGCTTTCAGAATGAAAATATAGTAGTACATTTGTTGCTTAACCTCTGCTTATTGCTTACTTTGATACGTTTATTTGTAGTTTACAAATACTTTTGTAATGTAATGTTTACTCGTCTGTTTCAGTTAAAAAAGGGGAATGATGATCGTGTTTGAACAATAAACATAAACGAGAACAATATTTTTTTTTCATAGAAAACAATAACAATAAATAAATCTCTTTCAAGTTACATCAAAGCTTCATCTGAAATTAAGGCACTATAACTGTTTTTCGTGCGTATTGTAGGATAGGCTGTAAATTTTTACTAACTCCTTTGTCACTCAGATGTTATAAAAAATTCAGTGTTTACAAACAAAATGTTGATGATACTTCCAAATATTATTGGATTATGTGTTAATTTAAATTATAATTGTTAATTTACTTTTTATGTAAAATTAATGAATGAAATTTCGATTATGTAGTATTTATACTTACTATTCCTTTTAATTTTGATTACGCGATCGATAAATTCGAGTGGGAGGAAAACTATGCAAGTTTAAAAATAAAAAATGTAACGACTTACCTAACACACATCACAATCGTAAACAACTATACACAATCTCATACACAACCTGCTCTACATAGCGTCGGATCAAACACTGGCGTTCACATGGCTAAGTGATACGAGATACTTCGACTCTTAGTATAATGGGGCAGGGAACTCACTGCAGGGTTTGCAGGCGCTGGCGACAGCGAGCACAGCGAGGAGACACAAGGCGCGGAACATGTCTGCCGGAGTCACAGTCCAATCTGGAGGCAAAGGGAGACGCCGGCCCAGCTATTATAGGCCGCGGGCGGCGCCTCTGATAAGGCCTCGGGGCCAGGGTGATCGGACCAGGCCAAGTTCACGGATACGGCGCGACTGAGCGAGTGTCACCGCAGACGCCGCGTCACCCCACCCAGTGCACCAACGCAGGACGGTGGAAGGATTTAGATAGTGACCTTCGCATCTATCAGCCGAGTCAATAGGTCGCGCGAACTTCGCTCGATATTGGAAAGTTTCGTTGTGACTAATCGTTAATCCGCCGAGGTAACTGGCGCATGTTCACGGGTAGCGATCTCTTTATTGCTGCGTCGGATCTTTTGTTATTGCTGATTGATTTATGTTTGAGATGTTTTACGATCACCGGAGGCCGTAAATTGGGCGCCCAATGTTGCCGTTATGTATCGCTTCGGCCTTCACAGAACTGTTCAGGGGATGAACTGAACGTTGTAACTGGAACAGAATATTTCAGTAACATCCTATTCGTTGAGTTAGATGATAAACGGAAGTGTTAAACGGGAAACGCTGACTCATATTCAATTTTAATAAAATCTAATCGATTTTATTTGTAGCATCTATTTCGGTCACAACTTTCTTGCTTATTGCTTATATTAGATGACTAGGGGGGTGTTTATCTAGATTAAGCCCATACCTAATTAATGCGTAAACAATTTATCTAACTGAATTATTAGTAACTATTAAATTTACAGCTTTTCAGTGACAGTTTGTCTCAAAAGGGAAACGCTGTCAAACTCTCATTTTGAGAAAAAGTCAAACTCCAAAAAATCATTTAAATTATGTCTAACAAAACATTTATAAATGATGGCCTGAAGGATAAGGATAAGCATTGCCATGTAGAAGGGGAATAGGACCAGCATACTGCCCTGCCATCATCATGGGGGCCCATAAGTAATCAGATGGCGTATATAACTTAATATTTTGTAAATCTATACTAATGTTCATTGAATATGCAATTTCGAAAAGGGCACATATTCTATACATACAATATCTCGCAAATATAAAATGTCTAATAATATATTTGGATTAATTTTAATAAATAAATAATTTTAGTAATTTTCGAAGGGTAATTAATGTAACACAATAGTTACTTTCACAATTTTTACACTGGTTTGGAAAATAATTATTTTTTTTTTAATTTTAAATTTTCACACATGTGCCCTATTCGAAATTGCATATTCAATCTATGTAGATAAATCTATTATGTTCGCTAATAAAGTTTTTCGAAAAATAAATGTCCATTGATGAGATATTAAGTATGTATCGACTATCGAAGTAACGGTCCCGAGGCACCTTGCGACACGTATCGGCCGATCCCTCACGACACTCTTATTTGGCATAATTAAGCGGTCACACATTCACCTTATTTGGTAACTGCGTCGAGAAATTGGTTGTAGCAGACCTTGATAGCGTTGCACGATTTAATACTTCTTTGTATTTTCTAAAAGTTGTCCTTTAAATGCATTGTACTCTCATTTATTTATCTTCGAACTATGTGCCCCGCCCATTGCCACTTCAGCTTTGCAACTCGTTGAGCTATGTCGGTGACTTTGGTTCTTCTGCGGATCTCCTCATTTCTGTTTCGATCACGCAGAGATACTCCGAGCATAGCACTTATAATATTAGTTAGGATTTCTTCTCTTGCTACTCGAAGTAATCAACGATTTCTTGAAGTAAATTACTAAAAACTTTGTAACCGTAATCATCAATCAATATTGCATCACGTATTATTTATGTCACCCGCTCGAATGTTAGTTGCACGTTTCTGTGGCGCAGTAAAAAAATCATTTCATAATGGAAATTCGACTGCATGTGCTTCGTCTTTGACCTAGATATGTTCAAGGATTCACCTACAATTCGTATGTTAATTATGATCTCGTTTGACCATCCTGTATTGTGTAGATTAATATGAACTTTACACATAACATTTAAGGATTATTTATATATTTCAAACATCATTACAGGTTACCCCCCAATTCACTAGCGTAGCCCTTAACATAAAAAGAAAATAACGAAACGAAAAATAACGAAATTATGAGTAGGTAGGTAAAATACCAAAGGCAGACTTCCGTTATTTTATAAACGCTGAAAGTTTAAAGCTCATGCTCCTACGAAAGGTCAGTACGGGTGCTAACTATGGCGTCTAAGTATAATGGGTAGATTTTAATATTTTCCTCTTCCCTTTGCTTAAGATCCTTAAAGTTCTATCTTAAATAGATTTTTTCGAAGAATTGCCGCGTAGCTAAGTGATTGTCGACTGGAGATATAATTTCTCATACTATGACGAGGAAAATATAAAAATACTTAGACGTTTTAGGGTCTGGGTCCTTCAAACCTGCTACCTCTAAAAGTAACCACGGTTCAATCTTCATTATTGGCTTGTACTTACCAATGGTAGGAGCATGAGCTAACAAACTACCAGCTGGCTGTCGCTGGCTCTCCATCTATAAGGTATTGGTCTCATTTACGTATAGTACTTATACTCGTACAGCCTACTAATATTATAAACGCGAAAGTTTGTATGGATGTATATTTGTTTGGATGTTTGTTACTCTTTAGCGCCGCTGCTACTGAAGCGATTTGGCTGAAAGAAATGGAAATAGATTTTACTCAGGATTAACAGCTACTTTTTATCCCGAAAAAATCCATGGATTCCCGAGATTTGCGAAAAACTGATGATTTTGATGGCATGAATGTTTGTTACTCTTTCACGCCTTAGCTACTGAACCGAATCACCTGAAATTTGAAGTAGAGATATATTATAGTCTAGATTAACGCGTAGGCTACTTTTTATCCCGGAAAAATCCATGGTTCCCGAGTGATTTGTGAAAAACTAAATTCCACGCGGACGTAGTCGCGGGCGTCCGCTAGTAATGTGATAATGTCGTCAATTCGGATTGTTTTTACATCGATTATGTGACCATGTAAACAAAGTGCAGGGATAACCTTTTAAGTGAGGATGCATGTAACGCTTCTGTCGAATATTTCACATAATATAAACAAACAAACAGTGTCTTCGTAATATTTTAATCCTGTTTAAATTTTAAGACGCAATTTGGTGAAAGTCAGTATAAGACGTGTTCTTGAATAAACAAAATAATTATGAAACATTTAATTAATTAACGTATGACATAAATTACTTTCAAGCACGTCATCATTAAAGCTCATTTTTGCCGCCAAGCAGCATTGCTATGTGTTCTGGCCTGAAGGGTGTGGTAGCCGGTACATTGTAGGCACATAAGCAGAAGCCGCCCCAGGTTGATTGCCGCTGAGCAGCACTTTGTAGGTCGCTCATCTCTTTAGCGCAGTTGGTATAGTTCTGTGTGTTCTCATGCTGGGATCTGGGAATCCTAAGTTGCATTCCCAGGTCGGGACAGTTTAGGATTTTATAATTTCTAGTCGTGCCAAGCGATTTAGCGTTTCGGCACGATGTCGTGTAGAAATTAAAAAGTGGATTTTTAGATTCCACCATCACTTTAGGTGAGATTGTAGTCAAGGGTTAACTTATAAAGAATAAAAAAAAAACAAATTAGTGAAGAAAAAAGATAAGGAAAATGGTTATCCGGAAGTAACAAATTTTCAAGTCAGGCCGTACTTGACTTTTTAAAGATAACACTATGAGAACTGGGATACAGGCCTCGGGACGCGTTCACTACAGACTTTCCAACTCCAAGGTGAGAATTTTTACTGAAAATTTCTTAGACGATACAAAAGTTCAATATTTGAAAGCTGGAATCACGCCTTGATTCCAGGACCTTGTGATCCGAAGCCACAAAGGGTAACCACTTGACCGACGAGACAGACTAGGTATTGGAAAGTCAGTAGTCACTGACTTTATAGACACCATAGACGTAAAAGAAGTCCAGAGACCGACTCCTGAACTAAAAAGTGACGCATCCCAATTCCGCTAGTTCGCATTTAGGTACACGCCGAAACGAACACATTCCTGTCTAGAACGGCCTTCGAAGCCGAGGTCTGAGTCTCAGAGGAGACGCCCTTAGAGAGTCGTTCCGCCCATCTATTCTACTTGTAAGGTGATGCTTCTGCGCTCGTCCAAACACCCCGGTGACGCCGCTGTGTGGAAAAAAGATTTACATATTATGATATTTCATCTACCTGACTATACAGTTTACACTTTACACTCACAGAAGATTAAAGCGGCTTCAGTTGTTTGACATCGAGGTACCGTCTGCCTATTTTATAAGTCTATGGAGGACACACCCTCAAGCGTAAAATAAAGGCGATCAATTACTATATCTACGATTGAAATCTTGGGTACACATGTCCTCTGAGATCTTTGTTACGCAATGCGAACACAATTTCACCCGATGCCGGATGGACGACGACGGTTTGCTTTAATTCTTTTATATTTGTACAAATCTTGCCCAACGTCTTTACGTAATTCCAGGACTAAAGCGAGCTCTCCATTTTGCAATTTCTCGATATTCGGTTACGCCGTGTTTTGCGCAGTTGTATTGACTGACCTACCATAAAAACTTTTTAAAGTGCAGTCTCTTTCCAACAGAGCATCGGATACGTGGACATGTTTTTTTTTAATAAAATGTTTTTATTATCAAGGAGAAAGTTTCCGTTAATAAATTACGTGTGCCGTAATGCCGTTTTGATATGCTTTTTATAATATTGCGTAAAGAACAATTTTCTATGATGATTTTTATAATATTTAACAAGCGGTAACACTCAGAGGAATCGAGTTTTACATTAAAGAGAATGAGACCACATAAAATTGTTGTTACTCGTTAATAAGTGTGTTACACGCCATTACTGAATCTTTGGCCCAATCTACTTTCTGATGATGAGATAAATTTACTTTAATTACTTTATTTCTTATTCGTGCCAAAACTGGAAAAGATAAACCTCAAAACATTAAAAAATTCAAATCCAGTATTCCTATACATTCATGTTACAGAACGCTCTTATAAAGCACTTGTTTTATTTTATTAATAAGTTTGTAGGCTCGAATATGTTATGTTAATTTGGTATCATATTTTTGGATTATTTAGTTACTACCTGATATTCGCGACTTTGTCCGCGTAAAATTAAGTTTTCCGTAAATCGTGTCCATAAACTATATAGTCATTAGTCAGCCAAGGTGAAATAGTAATAAACATTCTTACTCGAACAATCATGACCATCAGTTTTTCGCAAATCTCGCAAAAACATGGATTTTTGGGGTATAAATTAGCCTATGTGTTCATTTAGGGTATATTCCATCTTCGTTTTAAATTTCAGCCGAATCAAGAGTAACAAAAGATCCATACATCCATACAAACGTTTATAATATTAGTAGGATAGGATATTCTAGCCTGGAGGATGTAGTAGCCCAGTGGATATGACCTCTGCCTCCGAATCCGGAGGGTGTGGGTTCGAATTCGGTCCGGGGCATGCATCTCCAACTTTTCAGTTGTGTGTCGGTGAATGAAAAACATCGCGAGGAAACTTGCATACCAGAGAATTTTCTTAATTCTCTGTGTGAGTGAAATCTGCCAACCCGCATTGGGACAGCGTGGTGGACTATTGGCCTAACCCCTTTCATTCTGAGAAGAGACTCGAGCTCAGCAGTGAGCTGAATATGGGTTGATAATAGGATATTCTAACAATGTAGGTGAGTGTTACGAGACATAATTTTCGTAATATCTCAAAATGGCAATCGGTCCCGTTCAAGCTAGTTATGGCCATTGTCCTATAATGTCCAGTGTGCTAACTTGTCTAGTAACCTTACGTCTAGTTTCATAACCTAGACCGCTAATCTTCGAATCCTTATGTGATAAAACTTCGAATAACCGTTACAGTTAAAGATCAAGGTTACCGTACTCTTACATACCCAGCCCGTATAAACCATCAATAAATAACCATAAACAACATGTCCCACAAACCTAGTTATGATAAAATAGGAATTATCGGGCCAAGGGTTACTCAAGGGTGTATTTTATTGTTTGTTTGAACTAAGATGTGTGTAGACAAATAACATTGGCCTTGGTGTGATCGCAAGTGGGTGTGTGTGGTGGAAAGAGCCGCTAGCCGCGGGTTAGCAATGAATCAGTGGGGTTATGTGTGCCAAGGCGACGGGGCGCCCGTATGCTGATAACGATGTGCAGCCTTCTGTATGTGATAATACTTTGTATTAATAAAACACCTATGACTTGAATCCTTCGTTGACCTACTTTGTGTAGCATAATCTTGGTATAACATTTGACGACCGTAATTTCTTCCGTGTTGACTGTTTTTTTTTTGATAATAATATTAAAGTGGAAATCCACTAATTAAAATAGTATACGTGGCTTTAGCCGTGGCTAGTTACCACCCTACCGACAAAGACGTACCGCCAAGCGATTTAGGGTTCCGGTATGATGTCGTGTGGAAACGGAAAGGAGTGTGGATTTTTATCCTCCTCCTAACAAGTTAGCCCGCTTCCATCGTAGATTGCATCATCACTTACCATCAGGTGAGATTGTAGTCAAGGGCTAACTTGTAAAGAATGAAAAAAAAACTAAAGACTTTAATCTAAAAATAAATTTAAGAATCGATTTTAATTGGTAAAGTGCATAAGGCAATGGTCGTTCTCCGACCTAAATATAGGCCTACCTTCTGGTCGGGAGGAGTCGATTAATGCGATAGACAATAGGTTCTATTTGTAATTAAATTGTGTTATTACTGTTAATTTGAAGGACACACAAAACTCATCGACACATACTGCACGTGGTTGCACACGGCACTCGACATGTTTCGACACATCTTGCAACATTATGCAAATGGGCGCGCCTATTAAATCTCATTTGCTGTGTGTCTGTGCAAGTATATGCAACTGTGACTGACGCCCCTGATCTGATGGATGGAGAGCCTGCAAGAGCTAGATATACCTTTTTTATTCTTTACGAGTTAGCCTTTGACTACAATCTCAGCTGATGATAAGTGATAATGCAATCTAAGATGGAAGCGGACTAATTTGTTAGGAGTACGATGAAAATCCACACCCCTTTCGGTCTCTACACAACATCATACCGGAACGCTAAATCACTTGGCGGTACGTCTTTGTCGGTACCTAGCTACAGCCGAAGCCTCCCACCGGCCAAAATACCTCATTTTATAAAGCCTGAAAGTTAGTCTATTCTCCTATCATAGGTAAGTAAAGTACCTAGCCAGTTATGGAGTTTTGTCGGCGGTGGCTTTGTTTTTGATAGCAGTAGCATCGCTTGGTGGGGGGGCGAAGGAAGAAAAACAAGAACGAGCGTTAACTCTGAGACTCGGAGCTCGGCTTAGAGGACCGTTCTGGGAGGGTATTTTGGGGTACTTCCGAGATCGTGAGTTAAAAACCCGCGACTTGGTGACGTCAGATATCGGGGACCTCATCTTCGCCTCTGACGAAGACACTGTATTAGCTTTGACCGTCCAGATAAATCTAAAGCGTATATTTAATTTTTCCTCGGTATGACATGAGAAATCGTATCCTGAGTCGACAGTCTTTAAATCAAATCAAATCAAATCAAAATTCATTTATTTCAATTAGGCTTAGTTTACAAGTACTTTTGAAAGGTCAGGTTATGTCAAAATTTAATTTAATCTAATGGTGGTAATAATAGACGAAAACTTAAAATTAAATTTACGAGGGTTCCAAACGCGCCTTGGTCCGAGATCTTTAAAATCTTTAAGGGGGCTTACTTAAGCAAAGGGCTGCCATGAAGTGGACACATCATAATATACCGTAGAAAATATGAAAGAACTAGCCAGCTGTCGCCAGGTACGCCCTTAGACCTCTTTAATCCCTCTCGCAAAGTCCGTCTCAGCAGACGTCTACTAACGCTTTAAGCTACCTCCATGCTAAATCTCATCTTTGTACGTCAAGCAGTTTTTGATATTCCAAAAGGTTTTATCAAAAGCCGCTAAATGTACAAAAGCGAAAGGTACTCACTAGAAATCTTTCACTTTTGTATATTTAGACAACGTTTTATGCTTGGACTATTGAGTTACTAGATCTAGTCCCTTGAAAACTGCCACGCCACCACGGTCCAAACTCCATTATTGGTTTCTGTAACTACTTGCATAGGCTGACAAACACACAGCCTTCATAAAATGAAGTAGGTCTGGCAACAGCAGGCTGTCGTTCTACGATAATGAGTTGCCTGCATTCGTTTGACCATGCCGTAGAGCCGTGTGCTAGTTTTGTTCGATCATGTCGCTCTAGGGTTACGAAAGCTGTCCATAATCCATAGTAACCAGTAGCGTGCACTTCATAGACACAAAAATGCACTCAAGGACTTATTACGAAAATGGATTGAAAAAGGAGTTCGAGTCGTCGAGTTATGAAATGAGTGAAAAAAAGTGAGTTTTACGAAGTATTTCTCAGTAGCATAAAATACATCCTCGTTTCTCAGAAATAAATTAAGCCATCGATTCCGTACTTTATCTAAACTAATATTATAAAGATCTTCAGCTTCAGTTTGTTTGTTTGCTTGAACGCGCTAATCTCAGGAACTACTGGTTTGATTTGAAAAATTATTTCAGTGTTAGGTAGCTCATTTATCGAGGAAGGCTATAGGCTATATATTTTGCCCGCATTTCTACGGGAACGAAATTATACATACAATCCGAAAATCTTACATTATGATTTGATATCAAACGATCAAAATCAGGTGTTAATGATTATAGTCAAACATACGAACAGACTCAAAGCCGCCAACATGAATGCAGCATGGTGGGACTAAGCCTCTAATGCTGATCAGATTTCTAAACAAGCCATTTTGAAAAGTCAAGTGTCTGAGTGAATACTCTACCATAGGTTTTAAAAGTAAACTCTTCTTGGTAGCTTAACGACGTCTTTAGCATGTTCTTCGATTGCAAACTTTGTAACACCATCAACTTCACAACTCCGGGCTGAGAATTTTTACTGAAGTTTTGTTGGACGAATGAAGTCAGTCTTTCAATATTCCTATCCAGGACTCAAATTCAGGTCTCTTTATCCGAAGCGAAACACTTAGTGTTAGATATTATGAGTATAGGAGTTATAAAATACTTAAAACTTGGTGAAAATATCTATATCTATACTAATATTATAATGCTGAAGTGTTTGTTTGTTTGTTTGATTGATTGAACGCGCTAATCTCAGGAACTACTG
This sequence comes from Bicyclus anynana, assembly GCF_947172395.1. NCBI lineage: Eukaryota > Metazoa > Arthropoda > Insecta > Lepidoptera > Nymphalidae > Bicyclus > Bicyclus anynana. The sequence goes on along the minus strand of NC_069092.1, from coordinate 14,545,185 downwards.
GTCCGATTTGAAAAATTCTTTTAGTGTTAGATAGCCCATTTATCGAGGAAGGCCTCGAGCCTCGAGACAGTACAAAAAAAATTTCTACGCAGGATGCACTATAAATTTACTCGGAGTTACCTTTCTTATAACCAACTTCTTGAAAAATATGATATACTAGGCTTAAAGTGTAGACGAAAGCAACTCGAAGTCATGCTCTTGTATGATTTATGTAATAACAAGTACGATTGTGTAGCCCTAACGCGCAAAATTTGTTACAAAGTACCACTCAGGGCTCGAATGCGAAGTGTTCGAACGCATCAGCTCTTTGCTACCACCAACTGCCGTACAAATGCGGGCAAACGTTCTCCATTATATAGAATGACGCAATCTTACAATGAGTGCTTCAATAATATTGATATTTTTTCTACACGTGTAGGTACCTTCAAGAGGTTGGTTATAAAACGCTTACAGAGTTTATAGCTATTAGTTAATTAATAATTTAGTTTTAGTCTTTAGTCTTTTCTTTCATCCATTTTTTTTTATTCACTTTTCAATTTTTTTTTTTAAATTTGTTTGTAATAATTTTATATAAAGTATTTAGGTACGTAGTAGTCTACTTTATAGTATTGTAATCTGTGGTTTCCGAAGCTGGTGTCATATTTATAATTTTTATTTATATTACTAATATGATAATATGATTGTGTACTATGATATTGTTTGTAAGCCCTCAATAAAATAAAATAAAAAAGGCTATATAGGCTATATATTATCTCCGTATTGCCACGGGAACGGAAACCACGCGGGTGAAACCGCGCGGTGTCAGTTAGTTATATATATAAAACTAGCGGACGCTCGCGACTTCGTCCGCGTGTAATTCAGTTTTACACAAATCCCGCGGGGACCATGGATTTTTCCGGGATGAAAAGTAGCCTATGTGTTAATCCAGGGTATTATCTTTATTTTAATTTCACCCCAATCGGTTCAGTAATTGCGCATATCTCCATACAAACTTTCGCGTTTATAATATTAAGTAGGTTATTTCATTTCTTAAAAGTTCGAGTTTATTTCTTATAAAACGGGAGTCACAATTGTACATTAAAAACAAAATATAACAACTTAAAACACACCAAATAAAAAAAAGCTTTGTATTTTTGATTTTATAATAATGAATTTTAAAAAACTCTCATTCTTTTTATTTTGTGGAGATGATATATTTGTCTCATGATAAAAGAAAGTAATAAAATATTTTTGTACAAAAAATATTCATTTTTATTTAACGTTATTTCGTATGTAAAATTAAAGATATAAGTTATGGTTTTTAATTTGGTTATTTATGATATTAGGTAGCGGCCTCGATGGTCCAGCGGTTTGCTTGTATGGTTTTCTGTCACAAGGTCCTGGGTTCAAGTCCTGGGTCGGGCTATAAAATATTTATTTTTTGTTTTTTCCAAAAAATTCTCAGTCACAGGCTCAGTATAGGTTTACTAAGTCCGCCAAACCACATTTTTTTTGAAGGCCATATTTCAGAAAATCCTACATAGATCCATATTTCAATCTTAACTTAAGTTAAGATTGAAATATAGATCTATGTATTTCAAGTTTTCGACTTTAATTACCACCATAATTATATCACGACATAACTTGAAGTTTCAAAAGTGCTCGTAAACTAAGCCTAATTGAGATAAATGAAGTTCGATTTGAAAGCTGAGAATCGAACCCTGAACGTTAAATAACAAACGAAATGTTATACTCCTTAATTCATCATCACCAGCACATATTCGGCTCACTTCTGAGCTCGAGTCTCCTCTCAGAATGAGATGGGTTAGGCCAAATGTGAATTGGCAGACTTTACACACGTAAAGAATTTAGAAAATTCTCAGATATGCAGGTTTCCCCACGATGTTTTTCCTTAACCGTTTGAGACACGTGATATTTAATTTCTTAAAATGCACTTAACTGAAGAGTTGGAGGTGCATGCCCCGGTCCAGATTCGAAACTACACCCACCAGAATTGGAGGCAGAGGTCATCCCGACAGGAGGCAACATCCCGTCCAGTCCCAAGGAGGACCGAATCTACCTTCAAAACTTAAACCTTCCCCCTTACCTCTGTGGTCTAACCCCCAACACCCTCGCAAGGCTTCCAACAAACGGGTCTAACGGAGGTGATCCAAATCTATTAACTTTATTCAGCCAATCTGGCTTTCAGTGGCTATTATAAAGCTGACCCAAGGCCCCTGTCAGTCTTCTCGGCAGGCGTAAGACCTCAAGGCATAACCTAGGGTGCGTATATCGGCGGACCCTTGCGGAGAGAAAATGAGGAAGCAGTGTTTTCAAAATGTTTTTCACTGATAGAATTGTCTTTTTGAGTGTGCTTTAGGATTTTTCGTATGATTTGTCCTAAATCGATTTAACATGAATATAATATTCAATTTATGACATGCAAATCACTTAGGAGCTTATATACCTACCTACTTACATTTTTTATTATTTTTTTTATTTATTAATAACTGTTAAACACAATCAATACAGATGCTTAAAGCGACTATAAAAATCCAAATTGATAAGTCTGCTTTTAACTCGAATCCAATTTGCTAAGTTATGAGGTGATATAAATATGTGTTTCAATAAAGATGTTTATTACATAAAATAATATTTGACGTTTTTAATGTTTCCTTATTACTTAGATATCTTGAACGTGTCAGTTTAAAATAATACTGACTGCTGTTAACGTTTTTGCGACTTCATTATAATTTTATGGTGTCGATTACATATTATATTTTTTTAAGTTCACGGACTAAGCAGATGGCTCAGCAGGTCTCTAGCCAAGTTACAAATCAATTTTCTATCTAGAATTTACAAACTCTAACTATAAAACGTTACATATTCTACCGCTTCGAAAACTATACAAAGAATGAGTATCATTAACATCCCGTTTACGGTTCACCGTTGAGAACAAGTCTTTATCAGTCTAACCCCTCTTAGGGCTACACTAATAGTCTACCCGGCTGGTCCAATGCGAATTGGCAAACTTCACATACGAAGAGAATTGAGAAAGTTACTCAGGTATGCAGGTTTCCTTGCGATGTGTGATGTTTAATTTCATAAAATGCACATCTGAGAAGTTGGACATGCATGCTCTGAACCGGATTCGAACCTAAACCCTCCGATGTCATATCCACTGGTTTATCTGTGCTATCCCGTGATCGACCACACTTCACAGCATATGCAAACGAAGACTATGTCATATGTGCTGCCTTCCTGATCTCCTGAGGCGCAGATGTTAGAACCTACGCCCTCCGAATCGAAAGCAGAGGTCATATCCACTGGGCTATAACGACTCAATTTGCGTATTACACACCAGAGAAAACATTGTAAAAGTTTTCATCATCATCATATCAACCCATAATCGGCTCACTGTTAAGCTCGAGTCTCCTCTCAGAATGAGAGGGGTTAGGCCAATAGTACACCGCGTTGGCTCAATGCGGATTGGCAGACTTCACACACGCAGAAAATTAAGGAGAATTTTTAATTAATAATTAATTAAAAATTCTCCGGTATGCAGGTTTCCTTGGGAGTTTTTCCTTCACCGTTTGTGCATTTTAAGAAATTTAATATCATGTATTTAATTTCTTAAAATGCACACAATTGAAAAGGTGGAGATGCATGCCCCGGACCAGATTCAAACCCACACCCTCCGGAATCTGAGGCAGAGATCACATCCACTGGGCTATCACAGCTCTCAAGTACAAGTATTACTTGTACATATTTTATGGTTTAAACACTAGCTTGCAATTTTGCTAATAAAACTTCACTAGTATGCAAGTTGTGAGGCATAATTGTAATAATTCAAAAACTAGAACCGAGAAGAGCTTTTAGTAAAAATGGATAATACAAGGTAAGTTCCGAAAATGAATTTTGACCTCCTACCTACCAGTTACCTATAACGAAACGTTTTAAAGTAAGTAATTAAACGTTTAAATACATCAGCGCCTGTAGAATTGTTCATTTTAAAGACTATTTAGAATTATGATGTTTTGCAAAAAAGTAAATTTGAAAAAAATATACTAACCTACATACTAGTAAAAGAAAAGTGATATCATTTTGTTTTGAGTGAGTAAACATGTACCGGAAGAAGTTACGTATATTATGGATTTAAATTTAACTTGAAGCAAAAGACGACTCCTGAATTATTTATTTTAGCATTTCTGTGTAAGAAACGACTTCCACAAAGTTTATATGGTAAGTATATTTATTTGAAAATTTTGCAAAAGTTGATTGGAATACTTCTGTGTTAGGTAACTCTTGAGTGATGTTAAATTAGGTTGCATAGTAAGGAAGGCATAAATGTTCAGCAGAGAACGTCTATCGGCTGATAATGATGATGAATATGATTGAAGATAACACGTTAACCAAGAAAGGACCTATTAAGCGCCTAAAAGCCAACCAGGTATAGCCTGAGAATAAAATATAATCTCTTAAGGTCTGAGAAACTTGTACCCAAAGCTACCGTTAGTTATAAACCAACAAGTACCTCTACATTTCGTAAGTGCGTGTTGAGTTCGACAAAATAGATTGACTGTTTGCGGATGCCAGCGAGATTAGTACATGGTATTCTGTTCTTCAGCTAAAAATATCTACAAACCATGATTTCAATATTGCGCTAAGCCTAGAGCTTAAACAAAGCTTTTTCACCTGAATAAAAGCCACAAGGAGCCTGACACCCAGGGGTACTACGTTCGATTTCAGTTCGCTAAACTATCATACGCACTCCTGACTTAGTTGAAACGAAAAGAAGAATTTGCTCATGTTTATTAATGCAAAGCTACTTTTTTAACATTAAGAAGAATTGCTCATACAACACTCTCGGTTTCCCACAGAATTGCAACCAATATACTGATGTTATTTGTTCTACATCGAATCCTGTGAGAGCCTTGTAGAATTTTAAATGTAAGTCCTCTTCTATATCGATTTCAGTAACTAACAAGAGTCGATTTACGTCAGTAAACAAATTATTTCCTTTGTTCTATGATTGGGCAACAAACTTCTTGAGTTTTAATTATCGTTAACAATCCATATTCGGCTCACTGTTGAGCACGAGTCTCCACTCAGAACGAGAGGCATTAGAATAATAGTGCATCACTCTGGTTCAATGCGGAGAAAATTCTCAAATATGCAAGTTTCCTCACGATGTTTTTCCTTCACCGTTTGAGGAACGTGATATATAATTTCTTGAAATACGCATAACTGAAAAGTTGAAGGTGCATGTCCCAGACTTCATTCCAACCTACGCCTTCCGAATCAAAGGCAGATGTCGTATCCACTTATACACATATAATTATCATGGTTCTTCTTTGGCTGAATTTTAGTAAACTTTCACCTTTACGTATAATGATTAGTAGGATTCAAAATACTGTTCAATTGACACAATTTGATAAGTAAGTCAGTAGGGAACCGTTCAATAACATCAATACAGTAAGCCACCAGTCAATCACTAACGGGTATAGTCATTTATCATAATACATTGCGTGTCACGAGATTAGAGTCCCACATGACGGGGAAAAAAGTGGTAATAATTACAGCATTAGCAGATAATGATTCAGCTGAAATTACCTTGTAACTGTTGTGGAATTTATGGCATATGGAATAAAACTGGATGTTTGTAGCGGCTTCGTCCATTGCGCCGATTTGCCAGGACGAGGCGCGAGTGAAAGTGGAGATAGTTCTCTCTCTGTCGTGCAGCGAGTTGCGTATAACTGCGGGCTCCTCATTTGTCAACCTTTGCCAACACGGATACCACTGGCGTGAGTCCTTTTTAACTATGTTTTGGTGTTATGTTTATATGTGTGAATCCTTTTAATTGGGGACGTTGATTTTTTTTAAAATTTACATTTGCGTTGGATTCCTGGCAACTTCCGTGCTTTTATTTGAGTTTGTTTATCGCGTTTTAGCACAGGTTTAGCAGTTTTTAATTTACCGGCAAGTGTTTTGGTTAGTTGTATTTTTTTACATTAAAACTCTAGCTTAATATTTATATTAAGTATTTGGTATTATATGTTATTTAATAATATTGTTAATCACATAAATGCTAATTAAAACAGAAAAATTGTCAGAGAATTGCCTCAGATTATCGATATAAAACGCCAGTGCTGCAAGATTAATAATAATTAATTAATCTATTCGGAGATAATTGCGTTCTCTATAATCTATAAAACTCATTAAACTATTATAGTATAGTATATTAAACAGGATATTGATATATAAGTAGACGATGTGAGAGTGTATGTATGTAAATCACAGTAACATGTGTTTACCGTTAAGTTTGAATTCATGGCGCGGCGCCAGTGACCTAATAAGTGACCTCCATTAAATAATAGAAGCTTTGATGGATGTCGAACTACCTATAGCCATTATTCGATAGAGCTTATCTTTACTATTCGTTTTTTATGATATTAGCCATAGCTTTTAAACAAAACAACCATTCCCCCTCTAAGCGAACAGCTTGTGTATGTTGGGGATTTACAAAATACTTTTTAATCCTAGAAATCATTTATAATCCTGGGTATGTTGTGATGAGTTCTGGCTTCAATTTTCATCTCGGGTCAGTTATTATTTCTTAAATTGTCTCGTTAATCACCTAATTTTTTTCTGTTAGCTTTTATTTAAAATTTTGGTAATCATTATTATTATTCAATGTACAGAACTTCTGTTAGGTGGGTTTATATTTAATTTTGTTATACCTACATTGCCAGTAATCGTCCCTAATCACGAAAGTAAATTACACCTAACGAAATAATAAAATATATGTACATGTTATATTCAGCAATATTGCACTTGCCATTTTAAGTTAAGTTTGTATAACATTATTATTATTTTTACACTACATTACATAACATTACATTAATAGGTACCTAATCGGCAATACACTTTTTATTTTAAGTATGTACAAATATACATGTCTATAAATGATGCGGGAACAGGAAAACAGGCAACTCTCTACTAGAACGAGTTGCGGGAATCGATGCAGACTGCATACCAACCGTGGCTTTATGTAAAGTCACTTACACACGGACCACGAACGTATAAAAATGTCAAACGAAACGTGTCTCAAACGGTTAAGGAAAACATCGTCAGGAAACCTGCATACCAGAGAATTTTCTTAATTCTCTGCGTATGTGAAGTCTGCCAATCAACATTGGACCATCGTGGTGGACTATTGGCCTAACCCCTCTCATCCTGAAAAGAGACTCGAGCTTAGCAGTGAGCCGAATATGGGTTGATAATGATGATAGTACTAATAGTCATGTATAAGGCGAATTGCGACAGAGCTCGTTCATGTAAAAAGCTATGTCTAGGCTATGGTTGCCGTTGAAATGTCATGGTGGCATGAATGGGATATGATATTGCATTTCCAAACCTTAGGTTGACGTTTAACAGCACGTTGTATTATATTACCTGTAGTTTGTAAGTTCAAATAAAAATTCGTTTATATCAGTTGGCTTAGCTTACAAGCAATGACTATTTATAGAGACTTTATCACAGGTTCAGAAGGCAAGTTAATGCAGAGTAGGTAGTATACCAGCATGTTGCTAAGTTTTGCTTAGATATTTTATTTTACGTACGAGATTAATGTCAGATGGGCAAAATAATAATGTTAAACCTAACATTAATATCAGATGGGCCATGGGGATTTGTTGTTAATTTTTTTTAAATAAATATCTATTATAATAAACATCTGATAAAATTATTAACTTATTTCAAATGATTCGTTATTTTGAAATGTCTTCAAAATTATAACTATTTTAACAACGCATTTACACATTTTTATTTTACATCGTTTTTTAATTTAATTTGTTAATATTCATTTAATGTGTGTCGTGTGTAATAAGCTTTACGCTTTTCATGAGGATCACGTGGTTGATATCAAATCAGCGCCATTTCTTAGGGAAAGGTTTAGATAGTAAATACAGTAAAAGGTAACAGTAAGAAATTATTGGAAGGCTCTAAAACTTAACCGTAAACATTAAATTAGGTACAAATACAAGTCTTATACATACAGGTTAATTTTTAGAAGCAAACAATAGGTAGCTGAATTCGTAACAATGTTTTCGAAAATAATTGTGTTTTTGTTTATCCGTTACCTGTTATTATTTTAAGTATGAAAATGAATTTTTAATAACATATCTATATATATAAAAATGAATTGCTGTTCGTTAGTCTCGCTAAAACTCGAGAACTGCTGAACGGATTTATCGTATCTTGGCCTTCAAATGTTCGTGGAGGTATAGGGAAGGTTTAAAAGGTGAGAAAAATTAGAATAATTGCCGGGAAAACCATACAAATAACCCTTTTCTATTTCCCATACAAATGTTTAAGATTCAAGGGGTAGGGTATGGTAGGGGTAGAGTAGTGTAGAGTAGGGATAGGGAAGAAGTGCACATAAGTCAAAGCGAAGCTTGACCGGGTCCACTAGTAAATAATAAAAATATATACTTGAAAATAAAAGATGATTCTAATTTTTTATTAAATTAATATATTATCTATTAGTAGACTTAATAAACTTTATATTATGATTTATAATCAAAATAAAAAATACATTTGCCAAAATTATTTACAGTGTAAGCGCGTTGAAGTCTTTTGTTCGCGGTTAATCAAATTGTTAAATTATTTCCTTATTTTTATAGTACCGGACGCATGCGACTTCGTCCATTTAATGTGACCTTTTAACCGGGGCTCTGATAATATTAGCATACTTCTATCACTCTCCTTCGCTCGCCAGCATGTGTGAAATAAAATTTATCACGTTTACACCGTTGTTCTTTTGGCAGCTGCTAAGTGCAACATTCGAAGAGTCATTAAAAATAATCTATGATAATTAAGCGAATTATTATTATTGCATGCAACCCGATGTTGCTTAGAGTCCAGTGGCATTTTTTTAATTCTTTACAAGTTAGTCCTTGACCACAATCTCATCTGATGGTAAGTGATGACACAATCTTGGATGGAAGCGGGCTAACTTGTTAGGAGTAGGATGAAAATCCATTCCTTTCGGTTTCTACACGGCATCGCATCAGAACGCTAAATCGCTTGGCAGTACATCTTTGCCGGTAGGGTGTTAACTAGCCAAAGACTTCCACCATCCATCCGGACTTCCAGAACCAAACGCGCATAGCTCTGTGCCACAGAGGCGTGTAGGTTTATACTTTAATCAAAACGAGCCAAAAAGTTTCTGTACAATCAAGAAACCACGGTATTCATTAGCAGTTAGGCAGGACAAAAACACGTTTAATGGAAACGATGAGATAAATAATTGTAACGGTACAGACATGATGCCGGAGGGGCAGCGGTCAGGCTACCGGTTTTAGCGAGTGTCCTTGATTTGCTAAGACATCATGCTGGTTGATTAAATTCACTTAGTAGGACGTGCCAAGTGTGGACTAAATAAGTTTATTGCTTACATTTAATTGTATTATGGCTTTACACGCGACTGATATGAAGCGTAGGTTCGAATCCGGTCCGGGGTATGCACCTTCAACTTTTCAGTTAGGTATATGCATTTTAAGAAATGAAATATTACGTGTCTCAAACGGTGAAGGTAAAACATGCTGAGAATTTTCCTAATTCTCTACGTGTGTGAAGTCTACCAATCCGCATTGGGCCAGGGTGATGGTCTATTGGCCTAATCCCTCTCATTCTGATAGGAGACTTGTGCTCAGCAGTGAGCCAAATATGGGTTGTTGATGTTTGATAAGAAACATGATCCTTTTTCAAAGTCGTTCCCAAAGCGACTTAATTCCAACTGTTATCAATTATTATTATATGTCACATGCTAGGTATAAAAAGACCATAAAATTAACTAATCGATATACGATTGGAGGTAGAGAGCTTGTTGAATATTTCTGTAGGTAGGTAAATTTCAAATCATAATCAGAACTTTGTGATCGAAATGGGATGCAAAAATAAAATGTCACTAATAACGAAGTTTCCATGGAAATCATCAACGCTGCGCTGTAACTTTACAAAATGCGTCATTACTATAATATAATAATCTCAGAATACAGAATTTTGTATTCTAAGCTTTTAATATAAAATAGTGATTGATACGATACATTCTTTAGTATTGAGACTGCTTGGTGGATTTAAGTTTCAACTCCCCTTTGGCTGCTCTTATAAATAGAGAGGCCTGATGATGGTGATTGTCTTTCCAGGTAACCATGCGCTGGTTGCTATTCCTCTGCCTGGTGGTCGCAGTGAGTTGCCAGGAGGCAGCCATGAAGGCCGAGGACGGGCAGGAAGCGGCCACGAAGGCCGAGGATGGCCAGGGAGTGGCCACGAAGGCCGAGGGCGGACAAGAGAAGGGCATCGTGGACTGGATCAACAGCTGGCTCAGCAGTACCACCAGCACCACCACTGAGAAGCCTTCTAACGAGCCGCTTGTGGAATGCCCTACGTGTCGTTAGTATATTTATTTTAAATACAAAAGAGATTTATGGTTTTAATGGGTCTGTGGCGTCTTATACCAAACGGATGACCCGATTTGGATGCGAATTATTTCAGTAGAAATTTGGATTTCAGTAGAAAGTTAGATTGGAAAAAAAATCTTAGTTCTTTACGGTGTATCTATATAAAAGCCAACGGATATCTTTGGTAAACATTTTCAAAAAATGTTTTTTTTGACACCAATCGTCATTTTATCACGTGACGTGACCATTAGGCCATTTTAAATTTCTTTTTTTTATTTATTGAGAATGAGAAACTATTTTCCTGAACTAAAGATAATACATTCCTTTAGGGTGTTATCAAGTAAAACTTGAAGGTACCCTAAACACTAATAAAGCGAATAATAAATATTACATACATTATGTGAATGTGAAAGTAAGTCTGTATGTTATCGTTTCACGGCTAAACCCACATTACAGACATCGCTAAAAGCTTGCTAAAGCTAAACCTAGACAGATTTAATGAATTTTAGCATAGAGATAACTTGGACCTTGGAGGAGAATATATGCTAATTTTTATCCCGAAAAATCCATGGCTCCTACGAAAGTTCGCTAGTTGCTTTTAACTCATATTTTTTAATGTAGAGTGCGGCTTCACAAGAACCCGCCGGCGCATAGTGGGCGGCAACGAGACCAAGAAAAAGGAGATTCCGTGGATAGTTGTCCTTTTGTACAACGGCAGGTTCTACTGCGGCGGATCGCTAATCAACGATTTGTATGTGCTCACGGCAGCGCATTGCACCTCTGGGTAAATACATTGATTTATTATCCCTTAGTTATATCATACTAGTGGGGGTGCCCGCTAGTATGACTTCGTCTGCCTTTGGACCTCCTTGATCCAGCCCTGTCAGAAAATCCGTTCTTAGCGGTCGTCTACTTACTATAAGCTACCCACTGCTAAATTTCATCTTTAGACGTCCAGCGCAGTGGCGTAACGTGCCTAACCTCCCGGTGACGCCGTAGTGGTCCCACATGGAGCCACTTACTCAACACGAAAAAAAAAAATACTTGCCTTGGAGGGGCCCTGTAGTTTTGGGAGCCCCAATTAAAGGGTTAACAAATTCTCACAAAAAAAGTTTTTTTTTTACTTTTATCATTTCTGAAGTGAAAAACCAACATTTCTTTTTATGATGAAGCACCAAATTAAGTAAGATTGTAAATTACACTTTACCTTTTTTTTACTATCACACGTAAGGGCCCCCTGAAGTCCGGAAGCCCCGTATTATTGAGACGGCTGATACGGCGGTACCTACGCCAAGCGGTTCTTAGATATTTCGTAAACTTTCCGATTTATATAACTACTCGTATATTGATGATAAACATACCCAATGCTCATCACACAAGTAGGTATTTTTTAGTTGCGAGAATTGAACCCACGACTGTAAATGCAGAAACCAGGATCACTAGGCCATTGTGCCACGCGGCTGTCGATCAATGTTTAAGATAGTTAATTAAAGGTGAACCTAGGACATGGGACCCCATTATCATTTTAATGAGGAGATCATTGCTTAAAAAAACAAATCATGATATTTTTCTTTTTATTTTCAGTTTCCGCAAAGAGAAAATGACAGTGCGTTTCTTAGAACACGATCGTTCTGTTGTGAACGAAACAAAAACTATTGACAGAAAAGTCGCACAAATCATTCGACATTTGCGGTACAACCCTGGCAACTATGACAACGATATTGCTATGCTGAAGTTGAGCGAAAGGGTAAGTTTGATGTAATTACTAGCAGACTTTTTATTAAAAAAAACCTTAAAAAACTCCTTTTTAACCCTTTAAGGGTAAAAATCCGGAATGACAGTATTTTTAGTATTTTTCTAGTAGTAGGTACACATACCAATTTCTACAAATGTGACTTGAAAAATTAAGGACTTTCTATACAAACTTTCAACCCCTGTTTCACGCTGCTGCTGAAACAGGGGTTGAAAAAAAAATCCAACATAAATCGCAGGTAGATCTCAGCACAGCCCTGAAGCGTGTTCGAGTGGACGAAGTGGACAGTGAGGACGAGAACGACGTAGGCCTCCGCCCCGTGTGCCTGCCGCAGGCCGGCCTCACCTACAGCAACCAAACCGCCATGGTCGCCGGCTGGGGCACTACCGAGGAGGGTGGCAGCGTCTCCAACACTTTGCAAGAGGTACATAAAGCTAACCACTCACGGTCCGATATACCTACTACATGCTTGCAGCGCTGCTGGCATGTCCGGTAAAACTTATCGTGCTCGACTTGAAGGAAAAATTGCGATCATTGAATTGTGAATGATTTTCGAGATTGCTTTTTCATTGATTATGAAACATGGCTAAAACTCTCGAGATAATATTAACACGTGATATGGGCACAAGCAACAACTAGGCGGAAACCGTACTGTGTGTGTGTGTGTATCACGTGAAAATTCTAACGTAGTTTAAATTCTAAAATGCTTTTTCTTTTTAGTTAGAATCCTAAGTATAGGTCACAATTTTATCAAACTGTTATTATGCTAGCCACCCACGGTACGATATACCCACATACCAGCAACGCTGTCTGTATGACATCCGGTAAAACTCATTGCGTGTTTTTCCGCGTCGCGATTTTTGCTTCAAGTCAAGCCGTTACGCACACATTGGTATCGTGACCAACACACGATGACTTTTACGGGACGTCATGCCAGCAGAGCTGCATATTCTACTGCTCGTCACACTACTGAGATAACGCTGACTTGTCCTTGAATAAAAAAAAAATATTTTGAGTCGATTTTGAATCGCTGTTTCCAGGTGAGAGTGCCCATAATCTCCAACGCGGAGTGCCGTAAGACGGCGTACAAGAACCGCATCACAGAGAACATGCTGTGTGCGGGGGAGAAGGAAGGGGGGCACGACGCCTGCCAGGGAGACTCCGGCGGACCTTTGCATGTTCGTGACGCTACTACTGAGAAGCATCACATCGTTGGTAAGCTATTTTTTGACAATCTTTATAGACTAGTTGTTATTAGAGTTCCGTAACTCAAAAAAAAGGGGAATTCTTATACGATCATTTTGTTTGCCTTCTGCCAAGGACCTCGGAAACACGTGGAGGTATAGGTAGAGTTAAAATTAAAACCACATGAGTACTGACATCTACGGATTGTTAAAACTGTGAAAAGATCAAACTCTATCTAAGTTCAGGTAAAAAGTTATACGGCCATTAATGCCGCAAAAAACGTATATTTCGATTTTGACACTTAAGGAAATCAAAATTTACAGGGTAATTTACATTGACCTGGAACTATGACTTACTAGACTTGAGAGCCGTGACAGCCCAGTGGATATGACCTCTGCCTCCGATTTCGGAGGGTGTGGGTTCGAATCCGTTTCTGGGCATGCACCTTCAACTTTATATATCACGTGTCTCAAACGGTGAAGAGAAAACATCGTGAGGAAACCTACATACCAGACATTTTTCTCAATACTCTACGTGTGTGAAATCAACCAATCAGCATTGGGCCAGCGCGGTGGACTATTGGCCTAACTCCCCTTATTCTGAGAGGAGACTCGAGCTCAGCAGTGCACCGAATATGGGTTGATAATGACTAGAGAACTATAGCAAGTAATACAGTCTTAACTACAAGTACTTATTCTGAAAACTACACATTTGTGGTAAATCATAAAGAATATAACCTTTATTTAAATACACAATCAAGAACCTACGTATGGAACCCTCGGTGATGCGACCGACTCGCACTATTCCTGTTTTTTTTTTTAATACATCTTCATAGTACTTACTCATGATTCTGTTTCAGGCGTGGTTTCCTGGGGCGAAGGGTGCGCGAGACCGGACAGGCCCGGCGTTTACAGCAGGGTCAATCGATACTTAACCTGGATCAAGAGTAACACCAGAGACGCCTGCTACTGCCAGTAAAATTACTGCAAAACTTACAAATATACCTAGTATCACATCGGCATAATGAATTTTGCGTTTCTTGATAATAAAAACGGTAAAATAGTTGTAGTAGATTATAAAGAAGCTTTTATATTAATGCTAACATGTAGCACCAAAGCGATTACAGAGATACTCATAAATGCCTGCAAATATAACCTTACGTACTCGTGGGTTTATATTCACATTCACGCACTTTCGTTTCCGCACTTGGTCATGCGATTGGCCGCTGTGCGTAGGGTAGGCACTATACGTATCTAATGTTCGGAGAGATTGCGTTCCTGACAGAGATTGCGTTCCTCGTCCTCCTTCAGGTCGTGATCGAATGGGACAAACATATTCAATTACGATTGTCTCATTATAACAAAGACAAACAGTTGGCATAACCTTGAAACAGCAGTTCTACAACCTTGTACGCCAGTTCGAAGTTACATTGCCCATTCCATCACGAAATGTCAGAAACGCAAGCGGTCGAAATATGTATGAAATGTAATATTCCGTTTGCAATATAGGTTCCTACATACTGAGTCCTCAGGGAGGCAGTGTATTTTTTCATCTATGAAGTGCATACCCACTGCATATTATTGGCTGGGTCAACGAGGACACCCAACTGTATACAATATAAGAGTCTAACAGAACAGAATACACTTTTGTGTAAAGATCTTTGCTTTTTTTATTGTCAACGCATGTTTCGAATTGCAATTGCAAAGAGAGCAATAAAGACGAAATTGAGACAGATAGAGTTGAAAAGGTATTGTTATAATAATGCAGCAGAAAGAGATCCTAATTTTAGCTTCAAATATTCAATTTTACCTACAAATATCAATAAGTAAACTTATATATAAGCTTGTAATGACATTTATTATCTTTGCCATAAAAATAAAACTGATGATGGTGCTTTGAAGGTTTTTTAATGTCGCAGCCGTAGTTAGGTAGGTTACTGCTAAAGAAACCTTTTTAAAAATGGTTTTTAAATTGCTCCAATTGTAGGGTCAACAATGTATTTATTTCAGCATTTATGAATTAATTTAAGTGTATTTATTTTAAAATTAAGATTATAATTTATGTCACAGGGTAACCTTGACTGAGTGTACTTAAATAAAATGATTATTTTTAAGAAACTTGTGTTTTTGTAATTAAGTTTTTAGTTAAATCTTTGATCCAGTCCTGTGTTTACGTTGAAATAGGTTAAAAATTCTTGGTAGTAGTCAGCAAGTAGTATAGTCTGGCAAGTTCGTCGATAACACTCCTATGATATGCGGGCGACGGGGGACAGACTTCGCGAGTGTGAAATCGTGCGTGCGGAGAAGTGGTGGTGGTGCATCAGTCACGGGTTTTTCATTCATCGCTACACGCCCCCTGGCTCGCGCGGCCAATCGGTAGTGTTACGAACAAAGTTGCCAAGTAAGGCAACTTGATGCCCTAAGCAATCTTCCCATACGGGCCCTGCTATACTTATGAGAAGTACGAGTACGATACAACAAAGAATATGTATCAATCAACGTCAATTTAAAACGCGAGGATTATGAAATTACTTTACCTTTCGTGTCCTTTTTTTACTTGGTTGTCTCGTTTTTTTTATACTTTACAAGTTAGTCCTGACTACATCACCGGTGGTAAGTGATGATGCAGTCTAAGATGGAAGCAGGCAATACAATAGGAGCAAGGGTAGGGTTAGGGTAGGGGTAGGGTAGGGGTAGGATAGGGGTAGGGGTAGAGTAGTGTAGAGTAGGAATAGGGATGAAGACCACATAAGTCAAAGCAAAGCTTGACCAGGACTCCTAGTTTTAATTAATAAATATTAGGTAGATAGTTTATATCATTTTTAAATAAAATAAAGTATTCAATGCAGTGAATCAATTTATTATAATCAGATAAATATTAATTA
Source organism: Bicyclus anynana (assembly GCF_947172395.1). Taxonomy (NCBI): domain Eukaryota; kingdom Metazoa; phylum Arthropoda; class Insecta; order Lepidoptera; family Nymphalidae; genus Bicyclus; species Bicyclus anynana. The sequence continues at coordinate 14,528,921 of NC_069092.1, read as the reverse complement.
AATGTAGTTTACAATCTAATTGGTAAGATAGGAATTTATCTTCTAAATAATCCAGGATTAGAAACAATATCATGTATGATAGAGATTATCATTTTTTGTTGTTTGTTTCTAGAATAGTATACAATACCTGTATAACTAGATTGGAGAGATTTAAAGGGATTTACTAAGTACTTATTGCTATTACAAAAATATTATTAAAAACTTTAAAACTAACTATCACATCATAAATAAATAAATATCTTTTCATTATCTGAGTTTACCAAGCCAATATTTCAAATATTGGAAATTATAAATCTTGCCATATTTGAAATATTTTTACTGAAAGAATGGAAAAAACGATTCACACTATTGTCACTAATTTTAGAGATGACATTAATGTAATTTGAAAAACTAAACAATCTGAGTACAGCAAGGATTCTAAAAAGTTTTGAATATTGATAAAAATTGTGTATCATGCAACATAATGGGAGCTTAGTGTTGGTACAGAATAATTATTACTATATTAAAGATGTATAAAGCAAGTTAAGAAACATGACATTAGAATAGATATTAATTTTTGTATGGAAAAATCAAATTATGTTTACAGACTTCCATACATCCAATCAGGAAAATTACCAAAATTATTATTAGAGCTTTACCTACAAATTTTTTATATAAATTTATAGTATTGCTTATCAATGATATTGCCAATTAAATACAACTCTAAAATCATATAAACAACACATACTCCTCAATGTGATTGCCAGTGGTGCAGCTTGCGTTAGAGGGGTCCTATCTCAATACTAATTGGGTAAACCAATAAACAAGTGGCAAATCCTGAAAATCTCTTTAGCAGTTTTTTCATGTTTTTTTCTCTGGGAAGCACCAGATTAACTGAGATTGTGGATTAAATACAAATGTTTGCTTTCACACTTAAGGGGCCCCTGTAGTCCAGACCCTGTATCATTGATACTGCTGATACGACTGCAGCTACACCCTAAACAGTCCTTAATCATTTATTCTATACTACAGAGTATATGAATTTCTGTAATAATTTTAATAGATATTTCTCAAAAAGGAAGACAGTTGAGACAGCATGATGTTAGTAGTTGCAATAGGGTTTAATCCAGGGTTGTAGGGGTTCCTTGAATCAGGTCCCGTTGTGGTAGTCTCCTCAACGACTTCATTACCATTTTTTATAATCCTCCGAGTTTCAATTGTACCATCAGGTTTTGTGATGCTTGTAGTTATTATAGTTTTACAGAACGACTGTCCAGGTACTAAACTGCCATCAAATGGAGTCAGTGGGACCTGTTTGTCTTTCTGTTGCAGTAAGCCAGAAATTTGGTTGGATGAGATCTTACCATCTAAATCGGTGTCCTCTCTCGGGTGTTCATACCTATGTTCATGGTAGCCAGGTTTCAAGTAGTAATCTCTGATACGGTTGCTGTCAAGAGTATCCGGTTCCTGGTCGCTGGTTGGGAACTCTGTGATAGTACCCATGTCACCATGTCCCATAAAAGCTTTCATGTCTCCAAATAGACTGCCAAAGTTTTTGAACATGTCCTGCGGTAGAAAGAAATTGTCATACGTAACTTTTGTGCCCACTCCTTACACAATTTTCTCCATCTAGTTGGGAGGGGAATGGTCCTACTATTACTACAATCTTAGACTGCATTGTTATGTAGTTTGTTGAATACAATTCTGGTACTGAAAATTTTGAGCTGTGATAGCTCAGTGGATATGACCTCTGCCTTTGATTCGGAAAGCATTGTTTTGAACCTGGTCCGGGCATGCATGTTTTGAGAATTTTAGTAAACCTAACATAATGAACTAACTGAAAAGGGCTAAGTAGTTAGTCTGTACGCCGTAGAAGTAGTTGCGAGAGGATTACAGCAAAATCTCTTTATAACTTTTTAAAAGACCCTGGCTCTCTAGAACTGCAGCAAGTTCTATATTAGAACAGGTATCCAAAGCTGCTCTAATAGCATCTTAACAAAATTGTCAAGGAAGGAAGAACAACACGAGCGGAGGAGGGGAGTGTTATTCGATCGTCAAGGAATTCCTTAACCCTACATCCTGTCGTCACAAATCCAGGACTCTGCATCAGAGTTTTTCTCTCTACCACACGATGGACCCAGCACCTGCATGGTGAATCAATGGAATGCTAAGATATTTGTCTCATATCTATATGTGTGAAGTCTGCCAATCCGCATTGGGTCAGCGTGGTGGACTATTGGCCTAACCCCTCTCATTCTGAGAGGAGACTCGTGCTAAAAGTGAGCCGAATAAAGGTAGTCAATGGTGATGACAAAAAATCTCATAATCAGAATCAAGTTTACCTGAACGTGATTGAGAAACTCCTGGTGCATCTCTTGCGGGTCGAACACCTGCATTTCGTTTCTGCTGTACAGTTCGTCATCATCGTCATCGTCATCGGAGCCCCATATCGGGTTGCGAAAATCATTCCTAGGCGGCTCTTGTCTTAGCCCAAGAAACGATCGAACTCTATCCATGAACGCATTACTGGACATCGCGAAGAACACTCGAGAATATTGGTTTGGATTTTAACACAAGTTTAGATTTTGATAATTGGTGATAGGTGATGTTTGTATTGACCTTTTTTCTAATTGCGCAACAAACAATTTTCTTTCATACATCAACGTCACTGTCGTGATGTCGTCTGTCATTGTCAACGACGTTTTGCGTGACGTTCAGAAATTCACATAAAAAATATTTGTGGTTTATTAAAATCCTGACACTGTTTATAACTAAAGGTAAAAAATATATACATGATGTTTATTTTTTGTACTCGAATTTTTTTTCAAGTTATTATTTTTATTTAAATGCTTGCATTGTGCAATATTTGCATTGTGATTATGATTAATAAATAAAATGAAACTATAATTTTATCACCAGATAGAATTATCATTACTATCCAGTAATTTTATTAATAAAAAATATTAAAGTTAAAGACAATATTTTTTATATTATTATTAATTTATGTATTAAATGAGTCAGATATTGGGCGATGGCTATTAATATTTGCATTTGGCTCTACTAAGCTGATGTAGTCTGTGACCACATCAATCGATTGAATACAAAATCTGTGAGGATGCGACGTAGGTATATTATATAAGTAGATAGGTCCCAATTCTAAGTTTTCATTGGATCTTTGGTCTCTGAACTGAACCGAAGCTCAAACAATATGCCTTCGGACTTCTGACAAAGTGACAAACAATCATAGTCATACGATTACGAATATTATGTTCACTTTACTTTGTCGTGCTCGCGATTTTTGTGTAGTGTGCTTCTGTGCGCTTCTTTCACTTGCGCAAGTTAATTGGAATTCTGTGACCGGCCCATTCCATTGATTAATGTTGTTAATTTGTTTACACTATGATTCAATTATTTATTTATAATACAAAATAAGGGCCTGTGCCAATTCAATTCAAGATCTCATTACCAAGTTTAAACTCACATTTTTAGTATTGTCAAGGTATGATTACAAATAATTTAATAATTAATTAATGTCATTAATTATTTACCTACCGATTTGAAACCATTAGTATTTAGTGATAGTACTTACCGCGTTCGCGCGTAACTTTATCGGGTTGTTCGTGTATCACCATTTTCTTTTTTGACCTTTATAATTTGTTTGTAAATTGAAATAACCAGTTTAATAAAACTTATTAGTTATTGTATTTGCGACATACTTATCACTCCGTTTGCTAGCAGTAAGTTGCGCGCGCTCTGCGTTGTTTAAATTGATTTGATATGTCTTGTTTAAATTTATAATTTATGCTAGTTATTTGATATCGCAGGGATGCTTAAATAGGTAGGTTAGTATTTCCTACGATACATAATAGAATATTGTTTATAAATATTGTAACAGATTGGTAACAGAGTAATAATCTACACAATAATAATTAATCTAAGTAATTTATTATTAACTCAATAGATAAACAGTTTGTTTTTCATATTTAGCTTCTAGTTTTAGATACTTTAAATTTTAGAATCTACTTCATTGCGTTTCCAAAATTGCTTGTAAATGTAAACAATTTAGACTTAGTAAAATAAAGCCTACCTAAAATTAATAAATTTTCATTTTTTTTTCAGTTTGTTGACAGCCTGCTGGCAACCCTGAATTGTGTGCGTCTTTTTAACGGCAATCGAATCGACATCTTTTAGTCGGATTGCCACTTGACTGCTCTAGCTTGACCATATTAATTTGAAGCCCATGTAAATCACTAGATTTGAAGAATTAAAATGGCAAGTGAAAACACATCGTCGCTGCTTCAGCCACAAGGTTCGTTATTTTTTTTTTATTTTTAGAATATTAATAAATTAAATTTAATACTCTTAATATTCATGGATTCTCTTTAATTTACTGAGTGTCATAAAATTTGAAAATCAAATTGTTGTTTAAGCCGCCTACAGACCTGCAGTTTTAACTGTACGGGGTTTTTAAATGATTTTGAATTTTGATTGAAATTGCGATAAGATTAAATTGTATAGATAAAACTGCGCAGGTAAAAGTAAAAGTCTTAGCCCGCGTAACTTTAGGTTTCATAGATATATACTTTTGTATATTTTTTAACGGACGATTAATTGATCCTTTAATCGGAGGATTAATTCCAGTCAGTAAAATGACTAGTGCAACTGTCACTGAAATGTTATTTTACTAATAAAATGAGTCACTGAAATGTTATTTTACTAGTAAAATGACATTTCAGGTACAGTTGTGCTTGTCATTTTACTGATGACTAGACTTATCAGTCGTACTATATTTAATATTTCGTTATTAGCTATATGAAATAGGTACCTATGATATTTATATGTACCTATTTCGTATTATCTCGAACACAATAGTTAATGAAATGCTATTACTCGTAAATCGTCACGACAAACTTACCTATGTTTGAAATTGCGATGATTTTGTCTACTGCAATAAAATTATTAGGTAGGTAGTTACTTATGTACTCGTAAATACTAGGTAATTTGATATCGCCCCTGAACATACATTGCTATAGTTACAAAATAACATGTATGACTTTCAAATTAAAATCATCTAGACATGCAATGTCTATTGAGGAAAATCGCATATCATTATGAATGAGTCTGCCCCTGCTCCGATGACTTCCTTGCATTGTTGAAAACGAAGGATGTTCGATCGACATTCGGCACTACGATTAATGGGTTGAAGAATTAGAAAACGGCGTTAGGGAATTAGGAAAATAAGGAAAGACTTTTTTCCCTAATTAATAATTAATAGGTAACTAATTTCAAATAAAAAATAGTTAAAAAAAAATAGGTAGATTTTTTGGAGTAAGAATCGATTCTTCATATATAGCCCTCGGTATGAAAAAAATATGGGCACTAAAATTCGATGAACGAATGACAGCGTTACGTTTTTTGTGGGCAACCTGTTCTGCGCACCTTCCACTTTTCAGGCGTAGGTATTGAGACGTACATAGTGTATGCTGCAGGGAAACATTTTTTTTTTTATTATTTTTTTTTTTATTCTTTACAAGTTAGCCCTTGACTACAATCTCACCTGATGGTAAGTGATGATGCAGTCTAAGATGGAAGCGGGCTAACTTGTTAGGAGGAGGATGAAAATCCACACCCCTTTTGGTTTCTACACGACATCGTACCGGAACGCTAAATCGCTTGGCGGTACGTCTTTGCCGGTAGGGTGGTAACTAGCCACGGCCGAAGCCTCCCACCAGCCAGACCTGGACAAATTAAGAAAATCTCAATCTGCCCAGCCGGGGATCGAACCCAGGACCTCTGTCTTGTAAATTCACCGCGCATACCACTGCGCTACGGAGGCCGTCAAAAAACACCTATTTAGACAGTCGATCTGAAAGAGAGAAGAAACTCCATTCATGCGTCGGAGCTGACCTGAGCTGACACACACTTTTTTTTCTATACATGTGAACAAAGTGGTCAAACGGTTCCGGAGATTTGATTAGGTATCAAAATTGTTTTGACACCGCAAACCTTATCGATAAAGTACCTAGTTTATAGGTAGATATGTATGTACTTATATTTTAATACCTATGTAAAAAGTATGTAAATATCTATATTGCAGTGTTTTCACAAAGTAATTAACTTTTAATTATATTTATTTTACAATAATTAGAAAAGCAATTTATTAAAAATAAGTAAATATGAAATACCAATAGCTACCAACACAACCCACACGGAGAATTCATGCCACGCGTATTACATTCTTCATATGAAAAGCCTATTCTTTTCTCGTACGAAAATATTTCTTGGAAGAAATATTAAATCTTTTACTTATAGCGCTAAATAGTTACGAATATTTTAAAAGAATTATGATTTTTATAAACTTTTTCGTTCCTAAAAAAATCTTTTGTTCTACGAGTACTGAAAAAAAGAATGAATTTAACAATTTACTCCCTTTCTTACGAACTTAGTGAAAATCCCATGTTAATACGCGGTACGTCAGTTGTCAATTATGCATGATCGAACACAAGATCGCTCTGATTTATTCCAACCCCTTAAACGTTGAGTTATTGGCATATTTATGCTTGTGTGAACTTCCTCTAATAGTCCTTAATTCACCATAAATATTCATGTCCCATACTTATGCAAAACAAATTATCATTGTGACTAAGCGATTGTACGTCAACAACCATCGGTTGCGTAGAAGTTTGATTTGGAATGAATTTCTAGGAGCGAAATCGATTTACTTAAAATAGTAGCAGACGCACCGTGGTTTTATCCGCGTTTCATCCGTTACGTCCTTTTAATTGATTGGTTTGAAGGCAGTGCTATGCTAAATATGCTTATAAAGTTAATTTTGTTTATTGGCACCGCCTTCAGACCGATACATATATACAATAGAAATGACATAGGTACGATGTTATTTTTCGCTTTATATAGTAATGCATCATTGAAGTTGGTTCAATTTTTATGTTAAAAAGATTTTTTTTGAGATATACCTATGTGAAAGCTACCTAAAGCTTTCACATATATCTTATATTTTGATTTGATTTTAACACAAAATTACTAAACTGAGTTTCGTGTAAATTAAATGGGACCAATGTGGAAGTATTACTTTTTTGTAAGTATTAATTTTCTAAATTGGTAAACATGAAAATAAACATTGGCGTCGAATTGCGAACCTTCCCCTTTTTTGAAGTCGCCTAAAAACTGATCTAATTGGAGTTACCTAAGACTCCAATAATAATAGTTATATTAAAATAATTACCAATATGTTAATTTTAAGTAGACAATATTTTTAAAACAGCAACCCAAGGGTTAGAGCTCACAAATACTACTCTTACATTACATGTACTTTGATTTTCTCGTATATATAGTCATCTACTTTTCTATAAACCTTTAAAACGAACGACTCCTAGCGTATCTACACGGCATTAATACAAGGACGCTAAATTGCTTCATCACATATTAAAGAATTGTCGTTGTTAGTTGATTAAAACTTTGAATGGTCTGTTGTTATTTAATTAATGCAACAATACGTTGATGATTGCAATTTTATGTGTAATACGTAGTATGTACAGCATTCTTTTGTGTCGTGAATGGCGTATTTCCTCACTTCAGTTTCAGACAGTTTTTGTTGTTGTTTTGCATCTTCGTTTTTGATGCAAACAACAAAATTTTGCAATGCATTTTGGGCGTCAATTTTTCCTTGTAGGTATTCGGTGGTCACGCCACTTAGGTACTTGGAAATTTTCAAGGAAGTTTTCCTCGTATTAAAAAATGATTTTATTTTTGAATGTAAAAATGACGTCTAAAGTGTTTTTTGACTGTCTCCCCTTTCGGAATTAACAATAATACAAAAAAAATTAACTATAGAAAAACCTACTTGTCTACCACTAGTAAAAGCCAAATTTTTCAACTCTTGTTTTTGTGACAGAACTCACGTCCACTGCTGGACGTAAGTCTTTTGTAGGAACTTCCAAACAACGGTCCTGAGCTGTAATCGACTCTTTAAAATTCGAACCATTCGAACCACGCGCAATCAGGCTACCGGAGTCCACGTGGCCACGTTTTTAAGATCTCTATTATATCTCTCCAGGAGGTGCCTATGAATTGGTCGCGTACCATGAGCCTCATAAGAAAGCCCAGTTAGTTATGTTGGGCTAATTTGGTTGGATCATTTGCTTGTCATCAAATAGTATAAATAAATGTTATTCTCAAACTCATATTCTATCTTTTGTTTGTATCTTCTTGATCAAAGTAGTAATGTTGACGCTGCGTTAGCTCTCACGTTTCGCCTGGCGCCGAGGAGTCGTCTCGTGAACGTATTAGTCCCCGACTTTAAGACTGTTTGGTCGATATTATGAGATGTTTCGTATGACGAAATTACGCCTACAGTCCGCCTACACACATTCAATATATATTTTTTTTATTTTTAGCGCCCGATAACACTAAGAATGTATTAACAGTTTCTATTACTAGTTGTGGCGCCGGTTGGGTATGTGTTGTGTTTATTAGAGGGAAGTCCATGATTCGGTTCTTGGTTCTGGTTGACGTCAAAATTAACTTTTCAAATGTATTTTATCTTACCTACTTGTGATTTACGATATGAATTTGGATCATACGTCATCTGGCTTCGACTGCAATATTAAAAAAAAAATATTTCGGATTTCGGAGAGTGTGCACAGGAGCTATTTGAGCTGGTACCACCGTCACCATTTAACCATCGCACTGCAAGACACCGGGTAGGTTTCCATCCCTGTCATTGACATCCGAATACTACAATACGAAGCGTTTTTTTTTATTCTTTACAAGTTAGCCTTTGACTACAATCTCACCTGATTTTAAGTGATGATGCATTCTAAGATGGAATTGGGCTAACTTGTTAGGAGGAGAATGAAATCCACACTCCTTTCGGTTTCTACACGACGTCGTACCGGAACACTAAATCGCTTGGCGGTACGTCTATGTCGATTCGATTTGCTTCTTCGTTTCATATACGCATGGCTAGGGTACGTAATTCTCACGAAGTCAGTGTTTCCTAATTCTTACAACCTGGTCATATTTAAAAAGAGAGTGAATAGGCAACTACTAGGCAAGCGTGTTCCATCTTAAGTCAAACATTGTTACCTTAAACCCCGGAACTTACATTGGAGATAGCCCAAGTACGTATCTATACGTTATGAAGAGGTAAAGTTTGTGATATTGGGAGTAATCTCTGGATCTACTGTAATTTTTTTTACCAGTAGTAAGCCACGTTATTTGTGAGTGTCATAGGCTAATGTTATCCCCGTATTCCCACGGGAACGGGAATTATGCGGGTGACACCGCAGAGCGTTAGTTAATCTCCTATAAGGAGGGAATCCTAGGTCTATAGTTGTCAGTTAAAATAAAATATAATGATGAAGTTGGCAGTCAACGTAATAAGAAAATGACTTCGTAGTATTTACACAAGTAACGCCCATATCGTCCAGTAACATGGCTTGCAATTTATACAGCGCTATCTATTAGTAATTTTGTTTGTGTTTTGTTGTACATATTTGGTTGGTGTTATTTTACGATGTTTTTATACTCTGATTATGTGTCACGCTTCACTCGCCTATAAGCGTTATGTTTTATTTTCTCATGAATATGGACCTACCAATTCGTAACAGTATGCAGCAATGCATGACTATGAAATTATTAAGTTTCATGGCGTTAGTTAACTATAGGTACTTGCAGACGAATGTTTTATAGTTCATACTGCGCAGAATCTCTGCGTTAGGCTGCTTGTCCACCAGAGCCGAGAGGGGGAGCGTAGTGGAGAAACAGACTAATGCGAAGCAGAGTTCCGTAATGGTGTCCAACGGAGTGGAGCGAGGGTGCGGAGCGGAGTTGCAGACTAAGTTAAATAAATAAATGTTAAATTAAATCTATTTGACCCCGCTCCATTTCCCCGCCCCGCTTACCGGTTTTATATTAATTTTTAAACTAGCTCGCAAGTCCCTATCCACACACGCAGGAGCGGAGATTTTGTGCAATCCTATTGGTTAATATTTCTCCGTTTTTCTGCTCCGCTGCCTCGCTCCGCTTCGATGGACTGGCAGCCTTATGGATAAATAAGCGGTTACATTACTTGAAAGAATTTAGGCACTTCGTCTTCGTTTTCGAAGACTATTTTCAGAGGATGACTATGTTGACGGTGCGGGGGTTTTCTGTGGTTATGTTGACTGGGTCGAAAGGATCATTTCAACCATTTCTTTTTGTGAGATGCGTTGTTGATTTGGTCAGAGGTGTACCTAATTAGGCGCCTAAATAGTACTCATGGCTGATGGGTACTGTAATTATGTTTATAAATTTTGATAACTAGACCAAAGTAAAGGTAAAGTAGTCAGATATATTTTATATAGGTGTACTGAGCAGTAGGTATTAGTCACAGGAAAACCCAGCAGGGGTCGCTTAGCTACCTAACAGTGCACATTGATTTTACTGTGCATGTGCCTGCCTACCTTATTAGCATAACTCGTTTGTTTGGTATAGAGTTATAATTAAAATACTAAACAAGCATATTAGCCTCTAGGGGCTAAAGTAATTTTGTTTTTTTAATTCTTGTCTGTTACGAGTACTAGTCTACTATAAAACGGAGGAGGTTTTATTCGAAAATTTAATCATTATAGGTAAGGCTCTGATTGTTTTGAAAAATAAATAAAAAACTTTAAATTGGAAATAAATCCAGCGTTCTTCTCTGTGAATGTGTTCATTTTTTTATTTAATTTTTATTGAAGACATGGGACATCCTTTACGGTGTAATACCTTTGCCTTTTTCTCATGTGAAAAAAATAAAATTAAAAAGCGAGAATTTAAAAAACAAATAATACACACTTGATTTATTTCAGAAAATAATTGTAATTTGTGACCGTAACTTTCATATATTTCAACATTAATTGTTATTGGTGTCTTCATCTACTTAGAATGGTGATCCTAATTTGGAGATGGATGAAATTTTCAATCTGTTACCATCAAAGTCCAGACGCATTTACTTAAATACTTACCTACGAAAAATTTAATAAGTGAAGAAAACAACAACAAATGGATTCACTTACGAAAGGAGTTTTTTAAACTATTATCTCCCACGTTTACCTCATATACTCGTTATTCATCTTCGCAGTAGTCGGAAATTATGTTACCGGGTAAAAGCATTTCCCATAATATCCAAAATTGTAGACTTTGTACATTTAATTTTCAATTAAATAAATCATTGAATATTGAACTAAACTATTTTATTTTCTCGCAATCGTAGTGAAAAGCAGAGTGTAACACGCGGGGCTAAACCCATTATATACTCGGTTTCTATTTAGGCGGCCCTCGACTTACGTCTCAGGCCCTAAAAATACCTCGTATATAATGGGTCTTTTTAGCCCCTTGTATAACAATCTACTATATTTGCAAAAATGATTACAGAACCAAATAGTCGATTGCTTAGGGTCTCCACACTATGTAACGTTTAGACCAGCCCCCCTAGCCAAGTAGCACGTCGATTCTCTCTCTACGATCGCAGGTATGCTATCTGCTTGTTCCGTCATTTGTAACAAAATAATATAATAGTTTAAAAAACTAAAAAACGCGCTTTTAGCATGCACTAAAAATTACAAATAGAAATTTTCATATTCCTGACAGCATACCCTTTCATTTGATACACATATCATGGGGTGCATTTCAAATAGCCTGTCCGCCATCTTGGGGAGGCCGCTTTATTGGATTTGTAATGACGTTTCTTAGCTGGTCATGCATTGTCATCAGAACTGAGAGCGTGTGCAAAGTTTCGTTCTAATCGAAGACCGGAAAGTGGGTCAAATTTAGATTCCAAGATTTTTTTACATATAAAGTTACAAGTGAAGCTATATAAGCGTGTTGAAAAGTAAATTTATAGTATTATACCTCATTAGCAATCATCTTGCGTTATATCCCCCAATGCATCTTGATTAGACTGTGCTCCCCAATAGGGTTGGCATGACGTATGTTTATTAATCGAAAGTTTTTTATTATTTGAGTAAATAATAAATGAGTTTATTTCATTTCATTCATCGTTATCATATTTTAAAGGTCCACTGCAGGGAGCCTTCCTTCTTAGGGGATGTATAGGGAATACGGAGTTTAGATTTACATTATTAACGAACAGTTAATAGCCGTGATAGCCCAGTGGATATGACCTCTGCCTCCGATTCCGGATGGCGTAGGTTCGAATATGGTCCGGGGCATGCACCTCTAATTTTCCAGTTATGTGCATTTTAAGAAATTAAATATCACTTGTGTTAAACGGTGAAGGAAAAACATCGTGAGGAAACCTGTATATCAGAGAATTTCCATAATTCTCTACGTGTGTGAAGTCTGCCAATCCGCATTGGGTCAGCGTGGTGGACTATTGGTCCCCTCATTCTGAGAGGAGATTCATGCGCCATATTGAGTCTAACATGAGTTGTTAATGATGAAGATAATATTTCATAACCCAAAATAGAGCTCTATATTTTTTATATTCTTTACAAGTTGACTGCAATCTCAACTGATGGTTTGATTATGCAATCTAAGATGGAAACGGGCCGATTTGTTAGGGTAGGATGAAATTCATACCTTTCGATTTCTACACGATATCATACTGCGCTACGGAGGCCGTCAAAGCATTCGAACTCGAACCAAAGCATTCGAACTGACCTCTAGAATAGTAGGTTTGATTAGTCTCACGTTCAAAGACACGTAGACTAACCACTGGATAGAAGGAGGCAGCAAAATATTACTTCATGACTTCGTTTCAATAGTCAGTAAGGCCAGTGGCCAGTATTACAATTGTAACGCCTCATCGCGCACCGTTTGTATCAGTGGAAGTTACTTTCACTTAATTTCTCTTTCTCTTTGATACCGTTTTGGTTTTCTCTGCGAGAATTTAACGTTTTCGTTGTGTACAATGCTTAATTGTTGTGCTTTTATTTTGTAGATAAACTATTTTTATGATGCCGTTGTGAAACAAAAAATACCCGTTTTCCATGTCCGTTTATTTGCGTTTTTGTCGGCGAATGATGTTGCTGAAAGTTATAATCTGTGGGACTTTTAAGCATAAAATGTAGAACTCTAGATGATAATAAATATATACTTGCTTGCTAAATAAAATAAATATGGCATTCAATTCAGTTACCACCCTACCGATAAAGACGTACCGCCAAGCGGTTTAGCGCTCCGGTACGATGTCGTGTAGAAACCGAAAGGGGTGTGGATTTTCATCCTCCTCTTAATAAGTTAGCCCGCATCCATTTTAGATTGCATCATCACTTACCATCAGGTAATCAAGGGCTAACTAGTAAAGAATAAAAAAAAATCAAAGCAGTTTGTTTTACGGCGCGTTGCAAAAACAACTCGAAAGAAGCTAAAACAGAAAGACAGAGTTCTTTCTATTTAGGCTTCTCAATAAGATTTAACAAAACTTTTTACATTAATTGGAAAATACTAACTAGTATAATTAATATTTTACTTGTAGTGTACTACTACTTTTAAACTTATTTTTTCTTAACAATTATATTGGCTAAACTCTAAATCTCGAGATCTCTAACCACAGTATATATTTTTACCTACCTACGAACACTGAGTGTTCTTTATGTTTTAGTTTTTTTTGAGCTGTAGCAACGCGGCGAAAAAAAAATTGCTTTTTGTATTCAGTTTACATCTAGTTTTTTTGTTGTGTGGATTTAGAAGGCCTCTAGTTACAAGCCGGCAAGTAACTCAGCGGTTGTTATTTTTAAATAATGTGTAAATGACAACCCTACAAAAGCGGTTGGCCTTATGCAAGCACAGCACTCGGCAGCGAAGTAAACGCAAAGCAAAGAAACCAGTCTGTCGTGCTCCGTTGCGCGCGTAGCATTTTTCCACCCGTACTCGAACATGCTGTCCTTGTAGTGTTGTGTTTACAACTGTGTTACATTGTCATCTGTTATTGTGTGAGTATTTACCCCTTCGTTACAAAAACCCTTTTATATTTAAAAAATAACACTATCTTCTTATTATAGACCGTTTAAAAACACATTTTTGTGTGTGTGTTAGCATTATTTATGATTATACTCGTAAAGTTGCGAGATGAGTAGATAAACAGTGTAGTGTTTTAATGATATATTTTTAGAATGCCTGTTTTTTGTTCGCGTAATTTCGCTTTTAATACGATAAAAGAGACTTCGTTGGACTTCGTTCGTATAATTGAGTTTTTCGTAAATCTAGCGGGAAACATGAATTTTCCGAAATTAAAGGTAGCCTAAGTGTAAATCCAGTATCTCTATCTCATTACTAATTTTAGCCATTAGTAGTTTTTGCGTGAAACATCCATACAAACTTGCGCGTTCGTAGTATTGTTTTTCTTCTTTCTTCTTCAAGTCCACCTGGCGGTGCATAGGGATGAAACAAATCTATCGTGGACTGCACTCTTGAGTAGGGTTGCCAACATTTTTTCAGAAAAATATAGTATTTTTCAGATTTAGCTATTCCAAAAACAATGGTTCTATGTCGCCTGTATTCAGCATATAGGTAGGTAGGTATTCCTAGATACGTGTAACCAGCGGCTATAAAAAAGAGACACATAACCTTTCGAAAGGAATTTGTTTCTCTTTCAACTTTTTTGGTAACGCTCGTTAACATTCTTGTACCTACCTACTTAAAGTGTAAGTAAGCGATAAGGAACAAATGTCAACCTACCCAAGGTTGATATTATTATTTATTTATTCATTCATGGTATAACAATAGAAACTAAGAATACCCCTACACAGCTGAGTAATCATTAGCGAGTGTGTTTTGTTTTCTTGTTTTTAACTTTTTTTGTTCCTCTTATACATTGCATTTAGGTATTAATAATTGCGGTGTAGAATTTTCTAGTTTCCTTCACTTTTTTGTTCACAAAACTTTAAATAGTTGTAGGTATGCACATATACATATCCTTTTTATCCCGGAAAATCCACGGTTCTTGCGGGATTTGAGAAAATTTAAATTAAATAATCACTAGTGAAATTCGCTAGTAGGTACCTACCTCATCATCATCATCATCATCATCATATCAGCCAATGGACGTCCACTGCAGGACATAGGCCTTTTGTAGGGAATTCTAAACATCACGATACTGAGCCGCCTGCATCCAGCGAATCCCTGCGAATCGCTTGATACACCGACATATGTAGCTCAACGAGTCGCGAAGCCGAAGTGGTACCTACATAATATTTAAAAATTAAACTTCGAGATATCTCGTTGATATTCCCACATAAACAGGCAATGAAATGAATGAATTTAACCATTACAAACTATGATATATCTATGATAAAAAAAAGCAACTTTTGAATTTATTTCCGACTGTGGCGTGCACTTCCTAGTTCACGCAGCATACCCTGAGGATTCATTACGTACCTATGCTAGAGGTGGAATTTTTTATTTTGTACAATTTGTACTTATAGAGCCTACCCTAGTTAAAAACCCGGTGCACACAAACAGACAAACCTCTTACCTCTTACCTCTTACTTGAAATAAATGAATTTTGTAATTTATATTATGATTCACCAACATTGTTGCTTGAAGTGTTACTACCCGGATATTTGTTATTCGTAGGCCGGAAAAGTCAGGGAACTACTCGATGAAGCCTTACAGGTTCATAAGCCAACACAGTATGACCGGGTCAACCCTATATCCTGTTTAGTAATAATATTAGTCAGTAGGCGTATATACTACAATGATACACCAAGAAGTGTTTCACTTTACTTCTCTTTGGTTAGTTATTTATATTAATGTTGTTCTAATAATTATTGGTCAGCAAAATTATCAGTTGATATGTTTTTGGCGGCCGTAAAAAACCCACCAGAGCTTGATCAAGACTTATCACAACAAAAGCTGACATTAGCTTGATAATGTATATTTACAAAATAAAGCCGTAATACTAGATTATTATTAGTCAACACGATTCTACTTAACTTATTTTACAAAATTCATGTGATAAGAAATATAAAATTTGTCACATTACAGCTTCCGACTAACAGCCCTGATCAGCAACTCATAATTTATCAGAAAATCAGAAGACTGATCTTCTGATTTATATATTCAGGGCTTACTTTTGACAGAAATCCGATTATTCAGACCATTAGAAATTATTTCGTAATTATTTCTAACAAAGCGTTTTGCTTCTTCATTTCTTATTGGAATAGAACTGTCTTACGAATTCTGTTTTCTGAATATTACCTGTCTTCCTTAATAAAAAAATATCGTCAAGAAAATTATACCATTAACCATCGGTTACTGGTAAAATTAATCGTCAAGGAAATGATACCATTAACCATCGGTTACTGGATAAATTGTATTCTTATTAGTCCGATAATTAATTAGATTGAAGGACTAGCTTAAGTATAGTTCATTTTTTATTTTTTTGGTTAACGGACGAGTAGCTTCAGCCTTAATAATAATTTTAATGATCTTGCTTGTAATGAGTCCTATCCGTAATTAACACCTATAAGACAAGACAAAGTGTTCTTTGTCAAAAGTTGTTTAGGTCCTTAGGTCATCGAGGTCAAGCGCGATCCCATTTCATATTAAAATATTTATTATCTATAACGGAAACAGCACATTAAAGTAACAATAAGTTTAACATTTCCCAAGGTTCTATACAATTGTATGTCGGTCGTGTCCTCAGTTCTCAGTCGCGACGACCTCACTTGTTTTCACGATGACGCCGGCGGGGACAACGACTTTATTTGCAACTGTTCACTGTTTAAACGCATTTTAATTAAGCAATTGATAACTGACTCATTCGTAACTTGTATGTATACCTACTTACACAACTTGGTGGCTGATATAAACATTGCTATATGCCTATTCTTCTTTATTCTGCTCATATTATTTGTTTGGATGGATGTTACTCCATCACGCTGGAGTGGTTGAACAGATTTGCCGTAGAGATAGATTATGATCTGGATCAGAGCGTATTTTATATTCCTATAGTACATAGACGGCACCTAAGCCGGTAAAACTCACAGTTAGTGTTGCCATGTTTCACAAGAATATTTAGACGAAAATATTTATGTGGGTTTTTCAAACCTACTAAATTCCATTCCATTCTTAGACGTTATTAGTAAACATAAAGAAAGATAAAACATAAATCAATTTATTTATGTTTTATCTTTCTTTACATCGAATCGTACTTATCTTTCGCAGAAATAAATATAAATGCACAACAAAAAGAACTTATAGAAGAAAAAAGGATTTTTGTAAATCGGTTAAATATGGCAAGCACGGAAAGTTTTCTATAATGCCAAGCAAATTAGCACAGCGTAACCCTATCTAGCATAAAGCAATAAAATAATTTAAAATTAATGAAAATTTATTTATTATTTATAGTTTTACAATCACTGATGTGGCTGAGTGAGTTCGTATAAGTAACTAGCGGACGCCCGCGACTTCGTCCGCGAGAAAACCGATATAAACTTTCAACCCCCATTTTATCCCCTGTCGAAATTTCAAAAACGCAAGAACAAATGTTTAATTATGTCTTATCAAGTGCTTAAATATATAGTTTCATGGTTTTATATTTTAAAATTAAGAAATCCCATACAAACTTTCAACCTCTATATTTCATCCTCTTCATCCCTTTTTTTCGTAATAAAAGGTAGCCTATGTCCTTTCTCAGGGTCTAAAGATTGTCTGTCCCAAATATCATCAAAATTGAGTTAAGAGGTTTGAGCGGGAAAGCGTAACAGACAGATAGAGTTACTTTTGCATTTATGATATTAGTAGGGATATCAAGCATGCAGCACTGACTTCAGATAAGGCAGTGATCTGAAGTTCTATCTCCTGTAGATACAAAAGCAATGAAATAATCAACGTTTTTTATCAGGTGTTTAGTTGCAATATCTGTGTTGCAGTATCGTCGGCTAGGTCAACCACTATCACGTCTCGATTTGCTTTGTTAACTCTTTGTAATGAAAGTGAAAACGGTTTGTTATACTTCTTAATATTTTTTCTATAACTCATAGATTAATGACGTTTTTATGTGCAATACTATTGTATTCAACCTCTAATCATATCATTTTCATTTTGTAATGCTAGCGGACACCCGCGACTTCGTCCGCGTTGAATTTAGTTTTTCACAAATCACTCGGGAACCATGTATTTTTCCGGGATGAAAAGTAAACATATGTGTTAATCAAGAGTAAAATATATTTCCTTTCAAATTTTAGCCAAATCGATTTAGTAGTTGCGGCGTTAAAGAGTAACAAACATACAAACTTTCACGTTTATAATATTAGTAGGGAATAGGATTAGCGGTAGCGATTGCAGAAAGATAATCGATATGTAACATAGCTAGAGCGGCAGGCGGTACTTTGCGGAACTTAATAATGAATAGGGATTGATTTATTTAATTTTCAACATGAGTAGAGTCATGTAAAATCAACATCTCCTAAGCCCTGGTTTCGGATTTAAACGAACGTAGATGATTTTCTGTTGGTTCCGGCGTGAAGTCGTCGCGGCGGATTTATAACATATACGGTTGTTGTACCTTGTTAGATTCTATCTACATATCTACTTAGATTTATATTAGTTGGTAAATGTAGGTTTAGTATTCCTCATCATTAGATTAATTAGTGTCGTGGTTGCGCTAGGGGAATTATCGCACATATATGTTATTTGACGATATTTACAACGTATAACGAAGTTGTTATTGTTAATAATAGTATATACGAGTATATTTTGACGGCCTCCGTGGCGTAGTAGTATGCGCGGTGGACAAAACGGAGGTCCTGGGTTCGATCCCCGGCTGGGCAGATTGAGATTTTCTTAATTTGTCCAGGTCTGGCTGGTGGGTGGCTTCGGCCGTGGCTAGTTACCACCCTACCGGCAAAGACGTACCGCCAAGCGATTTAGCGTTCCGGTACGATGCCGTGTAGAAACTGAAAGGGGTGTGAATTTTCATCCTCCTCATAACAAGTTAGCCCGCTTCCATCTTAGACTGCATCATCACTTACCATCAGGTGAGATTGTAGTCAAGGGCTAACTTGTAAAAAATAAAAATAAAAGAAATATTATATAGAGAAGAGGATTTGGCACTTAGTTGTCTGGATTACAGACTTAGGGATATGATTTAATTTGATCCAGTAATTGCTAACTTGATCTGATCCGACGTTTGAAAGCATTGAACGTGCTTTCTTCTTCGTAGATATAACACAAGAAACTTATATACTAAAAAAATAATCAACATAAAACTATCCCTATCTTAAAAGATCTTAATAGATCAAAGTCCCTGAAAGTATACTTATTAATCAATATACCTCATTATTATCAGGTATTACAGATCTAATTGTATTGCTCTTATCAGCAATAGATCAGCTCAAACTATTATCCGTATTGTGATAAGGTATCGCTGCTGTAATATTCGGAGATACTTGCTTTCAGTTTATTTTCAGTGACAAACCGTTTCCGACGATCTGTTGGGTAAGAAATGAATATTGCTAAATAAGTAAATCATCATCAAAAAAAGTAAAAAACTAAATAAGTAATACAAAGGTACGTATATTACTTACTGGTCATCAGGATATTCCAATATTTGTTAAATTTTTGATAATAAATAAATAACACTGTCATTTGTTAATCTATATCTAACAAAAAAGTCTTTGTCGTCGTACTTAGCAAAGAAATCTTTCACGGTAAATTCGTGGTCTCGCAAAAATTCTAGGATTAGAAATTAGCGCCAATGTTTCAAAAGCATCAATATCGTCCAAAATATCACTTAGCTGGCCTTCATAAATATCACTTAGGTTGTCAATCATTTATTTGTAAGGATCCCGTTAGGTAGTGAATATTCTGGCTCCTAATCTTAAGGAGTCTCTAAAGCGGTTAGGTGTTTCCTAAAGGTTGGTGAAAACGAAATAGTCAGTAAGTGTTACTTAAAGTTGCGTAAGTAGTCCCTAAAATTTAGGAAACGTTGGTGAAAACGGGCATAAGTGATTCAGAGAAGTTAGAGTAGGTACATCATTTCATGTCAAAAATATGTGTTATGTAAATGTAAATGGCTTCAAACTACAACCGTTTGTTTGATCCCCATAGATCAAACACACGGTTCTAATTTGAAGCCATTGAGTAAATGAGCCAAAATGAGTATTCTATGGTATTCTATATTTAGCATATTGTATTGACTAGCATAGCATACTGATGCTTATAAATTCAAAGAACATACTTTTACTTTAAGATAGTCGTAAGCATATTAAGATATATTCTTAATTTGAACAATAACCAACACCTACTCTTTTTTATATATTTGTAATTATTGGTATTTTCCGTAAAATCATAACCAATTTTATGTTTGGCGTATACAGTAATAAATCTGTCATAGTACCCTCTTGATTAGTACCCTCACATGACTTTAGTTTCAAAGTAAATGCAAAACATTCAATTGCAAAGTAGACTATCTGTATTATCTTTAAATATTTTGATAATAGTATATTTCACTATGCTAGACCGAACGTTGATTTAAGAAAGTCTTTTATAGGGTTAAGAAGGGTTAATTTTCAAGGTTAGGAGAATTCGTTTCTATCATTCAAGGGTGAAATTTAATGAAAAATACAGGTATACGAGTACATACGAGTAGGTCAAACACCTTTAGTTATGAACTTTTTAGAGTCAATCGATTTTTCTGCCCTTCTAACCTGTGAATTTCGTGATACATAGTCGTTTGGATTTCCGTGTTGTAAGTAATTCCTTTGCGTATATTTGTGTCAAAACATTCCGAGTGTAATAACCTTATTGCTTTATCTTGAACTTTTGATTTCAACTTCTGATCGTCTTTGCCTACTGTAAAATTGAAGAAACAAACGACGATTTGTAAATAACTTGGGATAACTATAATGACGCAATGACAAATAGGACGAGAGGGTAATTATTGGAGCAAAATTAACAATTTAATTGTTATATCACTATAGAGATTAAGAAAGATTACATTAATTTTACTCGTGTTAACTATGGCACACACGAAGAATTTACAGGATTTTTAAAATCAATAATATTTAACAAAAATACAGACTTTGTTCTAGTAATAATATGTTTTGAATGTTAATCCGATCGTAGAAATTTATACAGTTAAAGGATATATATACAGGTACAATACAATACATCGACATAGAGCACGAACTTTTGTGAAGAGATTTCATGAAACGATACTCATGTATAAATGTGGACAGTTTACCACGGAGGATATTCACTGAGTCGTTTTGTATAACATCATGTATATACTCGTATAATATGTTTAAGATACTAATAAATTAAATAAACAATAGTAAGATGGCAAATATGTTTATTAAATTCCTTATTAAAAAAATATATAAATAACTAAGGTCACAATATCTTTACTCTGCTAAGGTTCTCATCCAATCACTAAAGCAAAAATAATAGGTATAATCACGTCTTGAATTATCATACAACTCAATTCATACCAGTCATTGTGATAGCCTAATGACTCTTGGTCGCACCTTCTGCAGGGTTATTATGTAACTCGGTGTACCATTCATATATTAAGTCACTACATAGTTTGTCATCGTAATTGTGATCATCTAACATAGTTATTTCATCGAAATGATCTTGATTATGTCATTCATCATCATCGTCAAGTGGCAGTGATTTTTTTGTTTTACGATCATCTAACGTGACATTTCAACGAAATTACGTATTTTTCGTTGAAATAATGTTACTACTTGCTACTTTCTACCACTTCTATGTTACTGCCATTTTACGTAAAATGAGGAATTTTGTCATTTCGTTGAAATCATTTTTGTCATTTCGTTGATGTTATATGATTCCATAAACGAAAATATGATGAAAAGCGACGTACTTACTCATTATTTGAATGGTACACCGAGATACATTTTAGATTAAAATTTGTTTACAGTTAAAATGTTGATTAGCTGTTTTAAGTTGCATAAATACCTAAGCGGAACGAATGTTTTTGTCACCTTCAAGTTTTTGTATCCCATTATGAATAATAAGATCCGTTTGAGGTATTTTAAAACCTGTCTGCCGGCAATTTTCTGCTAAATCGTTTATTCCATTTTCAAAAAAAAAAAACAATTATTTTCTTCTTGAGTTGACCGGTCTTGTCAATCTTTTGTTGTTGTATTAAGTTCCACTAGAAATATCTATGTTCTATACTCTATACAATATAATTATATGTATATTAATTTTCCTATATTATATCATACTAGCGGACGCCCGCGACTTCGTCCGCGTGGAATTCAGTTTTTCACAATGAACCATGGATTTTTCCGGGAGTAAAATCTATTTCCATTCCAAATTTTAGAAAAATCGCTTCAGTAGCCGCAGCGTAAAGGAGAAACAAACATGTTTACACACTTACACAAACACAAACTTTCGCCTTTATAATATTAGTGTGATGTGATAATTAGTGTGAAGTGTGATAGGTATGCTAATTGCGTACATCTTATATGATGTAATAAGACGTCTCTAAACCGTCAAGAGAGACTTAACTATCTATGTCTAGCCGACGCACTGCGGTTTGCCCGCGTATGTCCCTTTCCCGTGAGAACATGGCAATTAATTAAAATATAGCCTAAGAAACTCACCAATAAGCCTTCTAGTGGTTAAAAAAACTTTTAGATTTAAAAAAAAAGAACGGTTTAGTAGATCCAGAGATTACTTCCTACAACAACACAAACTTGACCTCTTTATAATATTATTTGTATATTAGTATAGATATAAAAGTAGAAAGTTCTAATTAATTTATTAGAGGGAGCGGCAAAAGAAAAGTAGAACACAAAAAAACAATTTCTAAGTTTTTGTCATTCGTTTAACTATATTTGTGACTGTATCAGTTAATTTCCAAAAGTACTAAGCCGTTTTATTTTTAGAGATTTAGAGAATGAGGCTAAGTATATCCTGAAAGCTGTTTCACTCTACTAATAGAGTTAGAAAAGTCTTTCTAAAATGAAGAGGTTTCCTTTACAATTGCGAAGTTGTGTAAAAATTACAAGTAATATTTAGTTCAACACTAAGTAGAAACACTTGTGTGGGTGTGTTATAGGTAGACGATTCGTAATGCATCAATGCGCTAGCAATCGGCGTTCTTAATTGTGTTCGTTCCGTTTGTGTTTACTTTACGAAGACATTCCATCTGTTTAAGAGAGCTGTTTGAAATATTTTAATTGGTATAATTGAAGAGCAAGAAAATTTTCAAACTATAAGTACCTACTGAAAATCAATATAGTCGTATAGAAATAAAATTGAAGTGTATGTCTGTGATTTCAAAATTATTGAACTTTTCAAGCTACTTATTGCACGATACTAAAACGTAATTAAGTTTTTTTTTTATTATTGTCTGCCAGTTTGTCTGTCTGTTTATCCGAGCTTATCTCTGGGACGGCTGGACCGGGAGTTAGTGGAGGCTATGTAGCAACATATAGGCTACTTTTTATCCCGATAAAATACGTAGTCCCTGCGGGATTTTTGAAAAACAGAATCTCACGCGAACGAAGTCCCGTGCGTCAGCTAGTATATTATAAATAACAATACAAAAATTAAATAAAAAATAAAAATTCAAAGAACTTCCATCAAACTGTGCTGGACTCTTGTTTAGTGCATTTCAATTGCAGAGTAAATTGCTGTCCTAGAAAAGGAAAAAATTACATATTCATGTACATCGATTACAGTTTAATAAGTATGATGTAGAAGGAAAACCTAATTGTTTAATGCGACTCAACCAGCATGTTACTTTATAAAATACCTATAGACTAGATATCGATTATGTAACACAACACACCAGTTTAATGTACTAGTATTGCTTTAGTTATCTTGACAACTTCAGCCGTAACATAACGATAACCTATCTTAATCTCATCTTTCACTAGAAGGTATCTTATTAATATGGTTGTTTCTTGTATATTGCAGAGTCAGTATCTCGGCCCAAGATGACGAGCGGGGGCGCCACCGGGCCGTTGCTTTACGCCGTCTTCGCGGCCGTACTTGGAATGCTCCAGTTTGGATACAACACTGGAGTCATTAACGCTCCGAGAGGATTCATAGAAAATTTCATTAAAGAAAACTACGATGTCAACTCTGGAACGATTTTTGGCGTCATCGTCAGCATATTCGCCATCGGCGGAATGATTGGATGTCCGTTAGCCAGTTGGGTTGCTGATAAACGCGGTCGGAAGTTTGCTCTGCTCGCCAACGCTGCCTTCGGCGTGGTTGGAGCAGTCTTCATGGGCTTCAGCAAAGTGTCATCGTCACTCGCCATGCTGATTATCGGTAGATTTCTTATCGGCATCAACTGTGGCTTTGCCACAACTGCTTCACCAACTTACGTGTCAGAAGTTGCGCCTGTTAGATTGCGTGGTGCGTTCGGAACTGTAAACCAGTTAGCAGTTGCTTTCGGATTAGTTGGGGGACAGATTTTAGGTATCGATGTTGTCCTGGGAAGCGACGACGGTTGGCCCTGGCTACTCGGTTTAGCTATTGTACCATCAGCAGTTCAGTGCGTGATGATTCCTTTCGCCCCTGAATCTCCGCGATACCTCTTACTCGTCCAACGCGATGAAGAACAAGCTCGCAGCGTTTTAACGAAAATTAGAGGAACATCTGAAATCGACGACGAGATCAAGGATATGCACGACGAGGATCACGCAGAGAAGCAGGAGGAAACGTTTACAATTCCAGACTTAGTCCGCATCAAGTCTTTGCGTACACCATTAATTATTGGTATTGTTATGCATCTTTCGCAGCAGCTAGGAGGAATTAATGCCGTTCTGTATTATTCATCCACGATATTCATTAATACAGGACTTTCTGAACGAGATGCTCGGTTAGCGTCCATCGGAGTTGGGAGTATGTTGTTTATCATGGCTTTAGTATCGATACCTTTGATGGATCGCCTCGGTAGAAGAACACTGCAGTTGTGCGGATTGGGTGGCATGGCGGTGTTTTCAGTTTTAATGACAATAGCCTTCTTTACATACGAAAATAATACAACAATGAGTGTGTTTGCAGTTTTGTTTACCTTATTATACGTTGGGTTCTTTGGTGTCGGGCCGAGCTCTATTCCTTGGATGATCTTGTCGGAATTGTTTGGTCAGGGCGCTCGAAGTGCCGCAGTCAGTGTTGGAGCCCTTATCAATTGGTTTGCTAATTTTATTGTTGGCCTGACATTCATTCCATTGTCAGATTTACTAGGCAACTATGTGTTTATACCATATACGATACTTTTGCTTCTATTTTTCGCATTCACTTACTTCAAGCTACCTGAAACCAAAAATAGGACAATCGAGGAAGTGACGGCTCTATTTAAGAAGTAGAAATCATCTCGAATAGTTAAACTTAAGTTACATTCCTTAGACGTAAGAATACCTAATAACGCATTTAGCGATCGCTACAAATTGTGATAGTTACTGTATTATCTCGTTTTATTGTAAACGTTCGAGACAAGTTTTGTAAAACCTCGTATTTACCTTTCGAAATCGTATGTCTTCGGTTTCGAATACAAGTTAGGAAGACTGAAAACTTACGTACGTTAAATCTATTTTATTACTATAACTATGTACTTATTACCTTAGAATGGATTATAGCATATTAAACCTTTATATTTTAGGGGAAGTATATCACATTTAATATGGAAAAATGCATATAATATATTATATATATCTTGCCCACAATAACGTTAACACCTAACGTCTACCATAACGTTTTCTCATGATTATTGTGATAGTGGTATAACGTATAAATTATTTAATTTGAGGACCAAAATTTTAATTTTAGTTGTATAGTTTCTATGTTGAAATTCTTAATTTTAGAATGATAAGTCCATTTGTATTCATATTCTTATTTAAAGTAGATATTTGATTTTGGTGCTCATTATGTATGGTTGATTCTATTAATTTAAAACTTCTACAGTGCCTTAGCTTGTATTCCCGTTATTACCAATCATGATATTACATTATGGAGTTACTTAAATAAGGTGCGTTCTCACTGAAAAATATTGCTAAAAATTCAATAATTTGTTGTTTGTTGAGATGACTTTGTTTAATAATGTAAAAAGTACTTTCTTTAACATTTTGTAATTTTGCTATTTACTTTCTGTGAGGACGAATTATTTGTCTATTATATTGTTGCATCTATTAGTTGTAGCTATAGTTATTTAAGATTATAGAGTTCAAAATTTTCAAACTCCGTAGGCTCCTAGTTCACCGTCCTAGTGTATGTTTTAGTGCCAAGAACACTTATATTTACGATAGAAATAAAACTATTCATGTTACGATAAATGTATTTATTGTATAAATTAAGACCAATAAACCGTAGAGTATTGCACAATTTTTATACTCAATAAAAACTGGGAGATCTTTAGGGAAATTCGTCAGAAATAATAACATGTATCAGCCATTTTATTTAGACAAGTGTTTTATCTAAATTAAGAAGTATCGGCCCCTAAAGACCCCCTCGTTCAAATAACATTCATCACTGAATTCTCAAAAAAGACTTGCTATTATAATGTTATGGATACGTTTTGTTGTTTCTTCAAACATGTGTAACATTGCTGCTAAACATTCATGGTCTAAGATTCGGCATTCCTGAATATATACCTTCATCTGTTATTCATTAGTGTTACGAATTAAATGATATATAATATTCACAGTGACACATTGCAAATAGGTTGCCTAGTTAAATTGTGGCTAAACACATTCTTCATACAAAATCTAGGAAACCATGAATTAGATCAAAGGCCTTATAAAACCTAATACTGTTATTTATGCATAAAATTAGCTTTTCGGGTATATAATGTTTACCTCACTTTTTCTATTCTTTTTGGTATATTATGTTATAACTAGTGTACGATTTTTTAAATTAACTAATGAGAGAAGAATCTTAAATAAATTAAAAAAAAATAATCATTTAATAATTGTTCGGCCGCAATTTAACTAGGCAACCTATGTGTCAATGTGAATATTTTCTATAATTTATTTCTTATCCCAATTAAATAACAGGCGAGGGTATATATTTCTTATGACGGATCTCGTACCATAACGAATGCGGGGCATTGACTCCTGATTGATAATTATTGTTAATTAAACAAATTATAATTATTACAATAATAATATTTCATCCTTTTTTTTGTAATTTCTAAGAGAACTTCTTATCGGCACGCTTTTTTTATAAAGTTTATATATTTAAGTATTTTTACTACTTTTACAAGTACACATTTATATTTTTGCGAATTGTATGAGATTCATACCATTACAAGGCAAAATATTGTTAACATTATTTACATACATTTTAAAATTCATCAAATCTTGCGTTTTATCAGCTACTGACGAAACGATTCTAGACGATGGTATTCTAGTGATAATGGGTATCAGAGCATAAAATACTGAGATGTTGAGTGACTAATCAAGCGTGAAGTTTACGAACCTTAATGAGCAAAAAGGCCTTGACTTGACTACCAGCTAGCCTATTCACTAATTTGATCTTTAATAACAATCTATTAAAATAAACATCAAATCCATTGAGAAACGGTGTAGGCACCGGGTAACATTTGTTACGTAGAATCTGATTTTCGTGTAAACTAACATACGTTAAAGTTAGTGAATTGGCCTGTTGGATTTTCAAGTACAATATAGCTATTTAAATATCGTATAACACTACGACTAACAGCCCCTTCACACTGGCGTTTTAAAACGTTTTTCAAATCGCAGCACGTTACGAGAACTTGTTCGTATATTATGTTTTATAATTATAATTACAATTAATAAAATGTGTAAATTATTTTTAATTTGTTTTTTAAATTAATCAGTATTGTGATTTTGTGCTTTTTGATTTTTTTTTATTTGTAGTAATAGGTGGAATCTGTGGTCTAATGAAAAGGAAATTGATTAATGTAGTCTGATACTAACACAGGGCACTCGCGCCTTTCGTCCTTCGTCCAGTCGTGCACAGCCAAAGGAAACCATTCATTTTGGGCCCTTTTTGAAAGTGCCGGCGAACAAAAAAAAAATAGCACGAATCTTTAGAACTTGCCATTTGGAGTAATAGCTAATATGGCATATAAGTTGTAGGAGGGTCCCAAACCAAGTTATACAGGTTCGTGAAAATTGACAAAATGAATGGAACTAACGAGTCGTCGTTAGTTCCATTCATTTTGTAAATTTTTAAAAATGCCCGCAAAGAAAATACTGGTTCCTATCGTTAGAACTACCCATTTGGAGCAATAGTCAGTATGACACAAATATTACACACGTCAATTCTGCAGCACGTAGTGCAGCAGGGATGTGCTCTATGGAAATAATATTAAAATCATATCTAATACGATACTTTTTTTCTTGGCGTTAGATCGCATGGATTCAGTGCATAGACGCTTCGCTAGCATCGCATCATTCCAAGTGTTGTGCACGCCATTGACGATCAATTATTCTCACGTTTCTGCAGCACCCACGACTATAACTGATCGTGTATTGGGCGCTGCGTGCATGACGGCTCGACTTATGAAACGCTGCAGAAACGTGAGAATAATTGATCGTCAATGGCGTGCACAACACGTGCGTCCCTTACTCTAGTGTGAAGGTGCTCTTACTAAGTTTTAAAATGTATTGCGCGCAAGATTTACGTACACATTTGCTACATACATTGATATTTTATTATTAATCATAATTATAAGCAATATTTCGCACTATTATTGTTTTAAATCGTTTTATTAGGTTATTGTAAATATTTTAAAATAATATAATACAAAATACAATATTGTGAATCCTGTTATATTAATGACATAAATACGAATTTAATTCGCCTGTTGATATTAAATTATTATTTAGTATTATAATATGTTTTTTGTTTAATTATACACCTACTAAGTATTTGAACCTACTTTAAATAGAACTAGAGGACGCCTGCCACTTTGTCTGCGAGAAAAAAAAATTAAATATTAAAGTGGGTACAGTAAATTATCCTAAAAGATAGATAATGTCATCATGGACTAGTAGATCTAGTACAAGAAAGACAAATATTCCATGTATGTTTTTGTTGAGGCGGCTTGATTTTTTCGTTCCTCTTAAATTCATCAAGGTGAAAACCGAATGAAAATTCGGTATATAGTCTTTGAGTTTATTGCTAACAGACAGACAGATAACATATATGCAATTATGTCACTTATGGTAAATTGCTCATACCATTTGCTTTGTCAAGTTTCAGAAAACAACTTTAGATAGAATGTCGCGAAGATAATCATATCATTATCAATCGTTCTTTTCCTGAAGCCTCCAGAAGTTCTGTGTTCATGTGTCGGTGCCTAATCTTCACCGCAAATAGCGGAGAATAATTGTAGAGCTTCTTCCGGATCGTCTTCCTCAATTTCACCTTCCAACCAAAATGTCTCCATCATGCCTTTGCCCTGGAATTTATGAAAACATGTTTGTTTAGGAATTTCACCATATGTTTCTCTTTAGATTTGATTCTTCTTTTGCATGAGTAAAAATACTTTACTATTTATTATATTAGACATTGATGTGCCTTATTTAGCACCAATTTTAACTATTATTGAAAACTCGTTCATGAAACCTCACAACAACTATCATTTTCACCTTAGGCTTATGCCAAGTCTTCAGAAAACATTGTGGATGTGATAGCACCATTTGTTAATTTAGGGATCCATTTATGCATTATCTATACTAATATAATAAAGAGGAAAATTTTGTTTGTATGTTTGTTTGTAATGAATAGGCTCAAAAACTACTGGACCGATTTTAAAAATTCTTTCACCATTCGTAAGCTACATTATCCACAAGTAACATAGGCTAAATTTTATTTTGGAAAAAAATGGGGTTCCGTAAGATATTTAGGTTTTTCGGACACAAGGTGTAAAAAATCAACCAGATAATTAGGGTAGGGGTAGGTAGGAGTAGGGTAGGGGTAGGGTAGGTTAGGGGTGGTTTACATCGAGTTTCACGCGGACGAAGTCGCGGGCGTCGGCTAGTTAATAATATTATTTGTCTTACCTTAACTTTGATAAGACCTCTTCGTCTAAGTCTGAATTTTCCTGGCGGTAGTTCAGCTTTCGTCTGAGCAGAAATCTGTATGCGTCCAGGCTACGAAACATAATTAAATTATTTAGGTAGAATCGAGCTTTTCATAGCAGCATGTCTAAAAGACCCCGGTGAACCTACGAGTATCTATCGTGTACCTTCACTATAAATATTTTGTGAAAAAACCAAGTTTACACGCGCTGATGCAGCAGCAGAGAATTTGCAAGTTAAAATTAGTCTTCATGCAGAATACACAACTTTACATTAGTTTTGAATAACCGCCAACAACACTGAGGACGTAAGAAAACTTGAAGTTACCTCGCTTGTGGTTTGCATTCGGCTGGCTGTGTTGACGGTGTCCCCCACTAAACAGTAGCGAGGCTGTCGGAAACCCAGCACGGCGGCTTGGCAGGGACCCGAGTGAATACCTACAATGTATCAAAAATGTGCTAATGCTGACTTAACTTGTGCACACTGACGGACGAAATAGAAGATAATCGAGGAGGATTTTTCTAAGAAACACATTCTGGGATACCCCGAATTGCAGTATCCGCCACAACAACGGAATGTGATAATCCTACTAACGACAATGCCTGCATTGTTCGTCAAATAGTTAAGGCCAACCAGTGGTTCACCGCTTAGGCTTGTGGCTTCAAATCGTAAAGGTCCTCTGGTGATGATATATGGAGCCATTTTTGCTTCTGCTAATAATATTTATATATTGCAAGATACACTGAAATATATTAAGAAATTATCAATACCAGCCTATGTGATCATACGAAGCGTCAGCTTTAGTGCTCTGTATGGTCTGTGGATCAAACAGTATACCTGCTAATTGGATGCAATGTTTTTGACGTTTACCAATACCGTGTGTAAAGCTTCGCAATACAAGATTTTAGGTATCCTCGGTTACTGAGGGGCGCGGCGGCAAGGTATCACCCAGGTATATCAGGTAGGATTTTTGTATGACCTGTGAGTAGGATCACCTATTCCTGCTCGCACTTCGGATACGTTATAAATAATGCATCCGACTATACCACCCTAAGTCCGCCACCTCTCATTGGAACACCGTGAACATAAGCTCTACATCAGCTCCTCTCCCTTTTCTACTTCAGTAAATGAAGATGTACCTATGCTATTCTTACCAATAGTCAGCATGGGCAGAGAGCACGACACCGCGAGCGCCGCACTGGCTATTTCCTTAGCGTGCGCGCGCGTCTTTTCTGGTGCTCCCGATACCACCATATATACTGTGCCCACTGTCTCCACCTGCAGGGATAAGCTTACATAAATCCCTCCTTAAAAATAAAATTTAGTAACGTGATGTTTGTTGGTACATCAATTATCTTTGGCTAACGTTTACTAACAAATTGTCGACCTAGATGAACATTATTAATGTGTACTTTCTGCCAGGCCTTGATGACACTGTGTATATCTGATATTGAGTCCAATGGTTTCAGGTATCTTTGATACTGAGTCCAATACAGGGATTATGCTTTTATAACATTTAAAGCAGTGTCTTCGATTGGCTTGCACGACTAATAGATAGGTAATAGATATGTTTGGGATGTTGATGGAAGTTGGAATTTGACTTTCTGTTCTTATTAATATCTGTAAGTAACGCGTATTACCTATCAATCAATAGGCCAAAATTCAGCCAATTATGGAAGGATTTGCTGCACAGGCAGGCGAATACCAGACCTTATAGACACGATGGCTATCCAGCATGCGGTCGATCCTGGAGTACACATCGTTCATGTAGCTAACGGTCTGCATCACGTCGGCGCGCGTCGTTGCGTCTGCCAGTTGGATGCCGCAGAACATTATGCTGACGCAGTCAAATTTCTGGGAGTGAAAGAAAGACGACAGGAGAGTCATAAGCATATATACAGAAACAATGCATGTATGAATTTTCTTGTGCCTTTTAATTTTGAGATTGGGTTCGTGGAGACAAAGGGCTAGAGTTCTTTTTAAACAACTTTCGAAAAAGATTATCGAGTATATCAGTGACCACAAAGCAAGGCAGTTAGGCCTTGGGAAGCGAATTAGGTTATCAATTTAAAGAAATACTTACCGACTGCAGCCAGTATTTTGGACAATATTGCTTTATGTGGTGGAATCGAGGTTTTAGATTTAATTAAGATTTAGTGCCACTTTATAATTATACTTATAATAATATGAAATTGAATAATTTAATAGCCTTCCTCAATCAATGAACTATCTAACACTGATATATTTTTTCTATTCGGCAGCCAGTAGTCGTCTTCAAGTAACCAGCAGTTCTCAAGATTAACGCTTTCAACCAAACACAATTTCTTCCGTATTTATAATATTAGTGTAGAAGTAGAAATTATAGAATTTCAACCTTTTGCCAGCACTCTGCAGTTGCACTTTTTCCCGCTCGCAACTGTGCCGCAATGCCCCTCGGTATCATGGAATAGAGAAGCTGATCCCCCTTCTTCTTCCATTCGTCCAGCAGCCTGCAAGATTTTTCCAAAGAAAGACTCCTGGTCTCTGCTTTATCGAAGAGCAGCTCTAGACGTGAGAGATGCTGCCAGCCTTGCAGCAACAACTCTTTCGAGCGGCCATGTCCATTCATATCAGCTAAATAGAGGCCCGCTTGACGGAGTTCATCGAGGTCGTTGAAACTGTAACAAAGTAGAAATTAGAAACAATTGATATAGTAACTGTAACCTCCTTGGACCAGTGGTTAGCCTATGTGGCTTCGGATCAGGAGCTTCTGGGTTCGAAACTGGGTAAGTAAAATTTTTCCGCCCGGAGTTGTTGTTGTCAGCCCGGGGAATAATTTGCTGTTGATTTTGGACTATCATAAATGAACTCTGGCTTTCATTAACAACTGATAGTGGTTGTAATTTAATATTATCACCTAATTCCGCTAATCCGCATTGACCCTGAAGTAGGCCGTTTAAATGCAAAATAAGCGAAGCAAACAACAGCAGACAGTACTCATTTGCATGATATGGATGTAATTTTCCTTGATCTAGGAACGACAGTCATATGAATACTTAGTATTAGAATAGTACTCATATTTGGCAAGATAATAGTTTTTACTAACTTGACCTCCACAGCTGTTTAAGCAGATAGAGAAACTTGTCATCGGCAATATTTCGTATGTAACGAAACATTTTTGCTTTGAGTTTTTTTGGTGAAAAGTGAAAACCTATGTCCAAGAAGCTCCTGCGGCATTTAATTTTACAGAAAAACGTCAAGATTTTCAATTTTCAAAATGTGTTGTTCATTGAAACAGTTCATTCTTCAAATCGGGGGCAAGCAATGTATGAAAAATTGTCGATCTCTTTTATCAATTAATGGATGTGAATAAGTAACTCACATAGGGCTACACAAAAACGCAAGAGCATCAATCTCCTCTAGGAAGTAGATCGGCCCTTTCAGTAGGATCGCTCTCGCGCCCTGCGAGCCGCGGCGGGACTCGTTGGCTAATTTGGTACGCCAACGCATCAGCTCCAACTCGAACACTATCGTCTGCATGCATACCACCTGGAATATTACAACGAGAATCTTAGAAATAATTTTGCTCTTTGCCAAGAGCTGTGATAGCCTTGTGGATATGACCTCTGCCTCCGATTCCGCAGGGTATAGGCCCGGGGCATGCACCTTCAACTTTTCAGTTGTATCAAGCGGTGAAGGAAAACCATCGTGAGGAAACCTGCATACCAGACAATTTTCTTAACTCTCTGCGTGTGTGAAGTCTGCCAATCCGCATTGGGTCAGCGTGGTGGACTATTGGCCTAACCCCTCTCATTCGGAGAGGAGAATCGAGCTCAGAAGCCGAATATGCGTTGATAATGATGATGATGATTTTGCCCTTGAATACGATCTCATCTGAGATAAGTTACGATACTGTCTCTCCTATGGATGGTAGAGTGCACAATTCGGACGGTTTCTACGCGGTAGGTAACCTATATCTAATACTGGAACGCTGAAGAGCTTGGCGGTAGGTCTAGAGTAGTAACTGCGACCACGACAGATGCCTACCTACCACCAGATTTTAATATTGAAAACAAGAATTTTGTTGAAAACCAAAACATTACAAATTGTGTCAAAGGTGGTCACAACAAACTTGTTAGTATAACCTTAGATTGGGCTTTATATATCTAAGTTGAATAGTAAGATGTTTCTTATATAAAAGATATATATAGGTCCCCTACTCGGTAAAATATTTGTTAATGAAATGCCACATTTCATAATTTACCTTATCCCAGGTAAAAGAAACTTTAGGTTTCCTCAATCGAAGAATCTCGTTGATGGATATTTTTTCTATTTCACTGATTGGGCCTCCCCACGCTTCAACAAGCTGAAAAAGTCAAAAATATAATCATCAATACATATACGAGTAAATAATATTGAAGTATCTAAGTGTGTTTTCTCAAGTGCTTAAATATAGTTATTCTTACGACTCCAAATCACAAACAAGCTTTATAAAATTTTTGTCTGTTGGTCCTTCCATTTGTAAGTCTTTCTGTTTGTCCAGGCTATAGTTTGAAACGGCTGAACCGATTTTATCGGGACCTTCACTGAAGTTAAAGAAGGTTATGAAGCAACTCATAGGCTACTTTTATCTCGTAAAAATCTATGGTTCCCGCGGGATTTGTGCAGGTGTGGGGTAGGGGTAGAGGTAAGGTAGGGGTAGTTTAGGGGTAGAGTAGTGTAGAGGAGGGGTAGGGAAGAAGTGCACATTAGTCAAAGCGAAGCTTGACCGGATCTGCTAGTAAATGATAAAAAAGCGTGGTGTTGAACTGCACTGAGTTTGTCGTGCGCTCTTCTCGGACCAAGGCGCGTTTGTAACCCTCGTAACTTTAATTTCAAGTTTTTGACTTTTTTGAACGCGGGAAATTCCGAGGAATTGAAACAGTGCCATCTAGTGGCACTACTGCACAGCTGTTTCAATTCCTTAGAAAATCGTGTTTACGTTTACGCGATAGTCACCGTAAACATTGAAAACATTGAAAACTGCCACTAGGTACACTCCTTACCTTCTCGCCCGCCATCAGTATTTTCATTTTCCTGTCAAGTAAAACGCCGAAGGGGAAAAGCTGCACTAGAAGAGAAGTCGGCACCGGCGGCAAGAGACACGGCAGTGACTTGCGGACCATGAGCGATTGGACCTGGAGAGTAAGGTAAGTAAGGCAAAGATTTTATACTATAGATGTCCTGAAAAATTCTTTCTGTGTTAGATAGCCTATTATTTCTGAGGAAGGCTATAGGCTATATATTATCCCCGTATTCATACGGGGACGGGAACCACGCGGGTAACACCGCGCCCCGTCAGCTAGTTATTAATATCTATACTAATATTATAAAGCTGAAAAGTTTGTTTGTTTGTTTGATTGAACGCGCTAATGACAGGAACTACTGGTCCAATTTGAAAAATTATTTCTGTGTTAGATAGCCCATTTATCGAGAAAGGCTATATATTATCCCCGTATTCCAACGGGAAAGGGGATCATGCGGGTAAAACCCCGCGGCGTCAGCTAGTTTTTTATACATTCTCTAGAAGCAAAACTTCTGGGCACACTAGGAGATAACACAATCAATCCAGGAAAACAATATACGAACTCTACCACAAACATCTCTGCTAGCACTACACAGTCTAAACAAACTTAATTATAATTTTGTAAATATCTCTAACTAACAATGATTGGTTCCTTATTGATGTCACGTGCGTCTAATTTAAAATGCTGCTAATAAATAAAGTGTACATAGGTTCGCTAGCTGTGGGGTCCTTCAATAATATTGATGATAATGACACTGCAACCTTCTTGGTGTCATCGATCATCGAACAATACAGGTGACGCAGTCTATTATGGTTATCCCTTATGAGTACCCATAACAATGATTTTATACCGACTAGAATGTTTTTATTTATAAAACCCCTAAAGGTCATGAAATTATTAATTACATTCTCGATCAAGTCATCAACATTCTCTTTCAGTGCGCTTTCATTTGAAACCCCAATCGAGTATATTTGTACACATTCGGTTTTTCTTCCCCACTTTCAACCCCCACAACTTTTAAACGGCTCAACTGATTTTCATCAAACATATCTAAGAACACTCGCCCATTTGTCACCTATCATACAAAAAAAAACTAAATTGAAAACGCTCCATCCGTTCGGGAGCTATAGTGCCACAGACAGACTGACAGACATACACGTCAAACTTATAACACCCTTCTTTTTGCGTCGGTTAATAAAGTACTTCCTGCCTTTTCAAGGCACGAGTAGTTTAAGTACTTACCTACCAAGGTATTTATGTGAAAGAGATTACCATCTCTGTATTTGTGGCGATGAAAGCGTTCAGAATTATTTATGAGGCAGGTTTATTATTCGTTATCAAATTTTATTTATTACCTACCAATAAATTTTCTCTTATTCGAGAACATTTTTGTGCTTATTGTCCTTGAAGATTTCGTAACGAAAATTACTTAAGGAATATGCATGTACAAAAATTGACCTCTTCATTCGTCTTGCCTGTATGGCTTTTGATCATTGGTTCCCAGAGATCTGAAGGACCTGGGTTTGAGTTAGGGCTCACGCTATGTAATACTAAACTTTTCCTTTTTTTCCAAGATTTTCTCAGTATAAATTCTCAGCCTAAAAGTGCAAGTTAAGCCGTCGGTACCAGTCGTTATCATTAACGTATCATTGCGATCTTTTAAACGTCAAAACATTATCTAAACCAGACAACTGACACGTTGGAGCAATGTGGTAGCCTGGTGAGTCTAAGTTCTATATACCCTCTTTCCCACAACGGAAAGCGCAGTCTTGGTCGACCCCCTACTAGGTGAACCGAGGATATCAAGCAGATTGCAGGAAGCCGCTGGATGCTGGCGGCTCGAGATCGTTGTGTTTGGAGCTCCATGCAAGAGGCCTTTGTCCAGTGGACGTCCATCGGCTGATAATGATGATGATGATTCAGTGCTCGTAAGTAATATAATCTATTTAATGGGACGAATATCTTAGCATTCCATGGATTCACCGTGCAGGTGCCGGGTCCATCGCGTGGTAGAGAGAAAACCTCCGAGCAGAGTCCTGGACTTGTGACTGCAGGATGTAGGGTTAAGGAATTAATTGATTATTTTCTTCCTACTTACGTAATCGCTGTTGTCGAATTCGAGTCTCAACACGGCGACGTAGTAAGCGCCCTCCATGCTCTCCTTGACGATGGTTACTTTCAGCTTCAGAGAGAATATATCTTCTGCTATCTCATACAGCTGACCTGAGGTGAAGAACTCTCTTTCTTGATTTACTTATTAGGTAGTTCTATTATTATAATAATTAAAGAAACAATACAAATTAGATAGACACATGGATATATATGGAAACATTCATAAAGTAAAAATTTATATCTCGAAAAGGACTAGTACGAATCTTTAAAGTAAGTTCATGTCAAAAAGTTCATTATGTGTGTATATGTGTGTGTGTGTAAATAAAATAAAGCCCATGTTACTGAATATAAATAATTAAATGTAAAATGTAGCTTTCTAATGGTGAAAGAATTTTCAAATCTTTTTCAAATCGGTGCAGTAGCTTTTGAGTTAATCCATTACATACAAAAATACAAATATTATCTCTATATACTCGTAATATCATGCCTGGTGGAAAGCAATGATTGAAGTTTAACTGTGAAATTCATAGACGTTACGGGGCACCCCCAGGGAATCATTCATCCGCTGGTGTCGAAATCTCAAACAAATACAGTTTAAATGCGACACTCAGCGGGTGAAAGATCCCCTGGGGGTGTCCCCACAACGTCTATGAATTCCAAAGTTAAAATACTATGTGGTTTAAGTTAAGATCTTACCCATTAAATAGTGAGTGAAGCCGACCCTCCCACTGCTGTACACCAGCTCAGCGCCGTGTATGTGCGCGCGAGTCAACTGCATGCTCGGCGACCGCATCCGTGGGAAGGTGTAACTCATCCGCTGGTGTATGCTGTCCACTGACTGCAGGAAGGTGCAGAAGTATCTGCCGGTTGCGCGGATCATGGTGTCGTAGCTGATAACAAACAATCATCATTCATCATGCATTCATCATTATCAGCTGATGGACGTCCACTGCTGGACTTAGGCCTCTTGCGTGGACCTCCAAGTACAACGGTCTAGAGCCGCCAGCATCCAGCGGCTTCCTTCCGCTTCCGGTCCACCTAGTGAGGGGTCAACTAACACAGCGCTTTCCGGCGCGGGGTGGCCATTCCAGCACCCTAGGATCCCAACGACCATCGGCTCTTCGATCTATGTGGCTTGCCCATTGCCACTTCAGCTTCGCGACTCGCTGAGCTATGTCAGTGACTTTGGTTCGTCTGCGGATCTCCTCATTTTTGATTCGATCACGCAGATAAATACCAAGCATAGCTCGCTCTATTGCACGCTGAGTGACTTTGAGCCTTAGCCTATATTTATCATCATTATCAGCCTATGAAAACGACTCACAGAGCCATGCCATCCTTAAAGGGGATATGAAGCCGAAGCCCTTATAAAAAGGCTCGAAGTACCTTAGCGGGCGATGCAGCGAGCTCGAGACAAAGCAAAAAAGAGAAAAAAGTTACAAAGTATACATTTTTGGATACCTTTTCTAATATAGAACTTGAAACTACTAAATTGATTTGAAAAATTCGTCCACTGTTGGGAAGCTACACTATCCCTGAGTGCTATAGGCTATATTTTATCCCGTTATTCCTACGGGAACGGCAATGTTTTATAAGTTACAACTCACCCATAATTAGAAAAGAACTTCACAAAGCACCTTCCGAAAAAATGCATGACTTTATCAGGCGTGCTAAACTTTTCTCTCAATGTATTCAGTTTCTCTGTGTTTACAGTACTAAGACTGTTTAGTCTCGGTCGAACATTTCCAGATCCACGACGTTGGTAGATATCCACTGTGCAGCTGGTTTTTCTCAGAGAAGGTTTCAAAGAACTCCTTCTGGTGTTTTCCTGGACTGGCGAACTATTGGAACATCCAGGTTCAGTACATTTAGACTCTTTTGCAGGTTTAGGTTCTTTTGCACATTCTGGTTCTTTGGTAGATTTAGATTCTTTGATACATTTAACTTCTTTTGAACTTTCTGGTTCACTCGGAGATGTCGATTCCTTTTTGCATTCAGGCTCTGTATCCACGTTATCCGTTTCTGGGATTAGTTCATCTGCTGACATTTTTCTGTCTTTTATACGTTCCAAGTGTATACCCAAACTCCTTCTGTCTCTAGGACACGTTGCAGTCAATTCGTCTTCCTTAATCCTCTCAGGAGACATAGTGCTAGTTGGTGATCTTATTTCCTCTGAGGATGTGTAAGCGTCAATCTGTTTTTTAGTAACAGCAGTCAAAGCATTAGTGGATGTGAATGGACATTTGAAATGTTGGCCTCTGTTATCGCCGTGGACTGATGCACTCCTCCAGTTTGATTTGGACTTGATGGATGGTTTTTTCGGCACGGGACTGTTGGGTATGGGTCCAATAGTGTTTGAATCCATCATCAGTAATCTCGTTAATGCTGACGCCAGACGAAACATTAGAGTATCCGGATATTGCTAAAAGTAAGAGCAAAATTGATGATGGTCAATGGATCCTGGTTTTGAAATAACATTGTAGTTTGTTTTTTAATAAACTTTGAAAGCAATGAAATAATTAATATATTATGTTTCTTCATGACAAAAGTGTTGTCATTGGTTGGCCAATCGGAGGACTAGTACAATCAGATAACATAATTAGCTTTAACCAATAGTATGTATATGTAAATTCCCACAAACACCGCATCTATTATGGAAATTTCATCTGATCAGAATATAGCTAGAAAGAGAATACCTGATTGAATTTCCATTACTAAATGGCACACTCAATTACTCACCTGTCTCGTCATAAACACGGTATTCCTGGCGCCCGCCTCTCGTTGTATAGTGTCCCATATTTCTTGTCCACATTCCGCCTGAAAAATACATTTTCTTTTAGTCATAGTCAGATTTAATTTATGCAAAACACATTAATATTTTTAGGCAATAGTTTAAGTTTATATGTTTCGATTCGTCGATTAATAAGCTTTTGACCTTAACTTTACAATTGAAAATATCTGCTTATTAGATTTTTGCTTTTTGAATATCAGGGACACATTAAACAATAAAAATAACATTTTGTTCATTGTACATCCTTAATTTGTGCAAAATAAGTATCAAAACTTAGCCACATGATCGAATCCTGAAATAAAATAAAATAGGAAATAGGAATGTGATGTTCCTCTGACATTTGTATGGAACACAGAAATCTGAACAAAGAAGAAAGTTTTTAGATAAAAGTGTCTGAATCGGTTGTTCTACATGTAAGTATTTGTATTATATAACACGATATATTCTTAGATATGTGATTATTTAAGAGCATCATCCATCAACCCTACCATATGCGTCTGACACCTAGTGGAAAAAGTTCTGAAAATATAAGGCTTAGTTTACACTGCTGACTAGATACACTAGTGAAAGAATGATATAGAAGGATTTGATCAGTCACTACGTCTCAAGTGGAACTTTCTAAATCCTTCACGAAAGAAAGCTATCAGCTTTAAACAGAGTTGTTAGCCGCTTATCTATAAGAATTGATATTGAAAATTTATGATTTACATCGATTTTCAGTAGTCCACTAATCGTTTTACAAAAATATAACTCAAACATGAACAATTTATATTGAAAAACTCTTCAGCCCTTATTTCACCCCTTCTGGTTTTAGTTTTGGGAAAAAAGTACCTTCTTCGTATTATGGTATCAAATCGTGCTAAGTTTTAAATTCCTTCAATAGTTTCAGCGTTATGGTCGGTCAACAATAAGCATGGACAGATAGACAGACAAAAAATATAAAAAAATATTTTTTTGGCTTCAATATCGATTATGTAATGCCCTCCTAAAATGAAAATTACTTCAATGTACAGAATTGGACTTGTTACAGTTTTATTATAAGTACAGATTAGTTGCGTACCTAAAACTGAAAATCATCTTATATTATCACTCGGGTCACTGCTGAGCTCGAGTATTCTCTCAGAATTATATTGTCAATAGTCCACCACGTTGGACCAATGCGGATTGGCAGACTTCACAGACGCAGAGAATTAAGAAAATTCTCAGATATGCAGGTTTCCTCACGATGCTTTTCCTTCACCGTTTGAGACACGTGATATTTAATTTATAAGAAAATCATCTTACTATTATAAAATGTTGAACGCTTTCTAATAACATTCCATACATTCTGGTGGCTCAGTTATTGTTCACCCCACTTCAAAGGCAACGCGGCAACTAGAATAAATGAATCTTGATTAGTTTACATGAAGTTTCATTACTTAGCCTAAACCAATAAATTTATGATTTCCATTTGCAAAGGAGATAATATAACGAAATTGTATAATAGAATTTTGCTTGGACCTTTAATAATGATTATTATCATCTAATCATATCATGGCTTTGTAAAACTGATATTTATTATTTCAATGAAATAAATAATTCCACAAAAATTTTGATATTTTAATTGTTAATTTTAAAAATAAACTTTTACTTGTATGTTTTTTTTAATATTGAACTATTTACCATTATAATCAAAGTTCACTTTTCCACGAAAAATATAAGGGTTTTCTTCTTCGCCCTTATGACAACTTTCCCGTAAGGCTTTCGCGCTAGTACTGATGTCTAACTGCCAACGCATTAGGGGTGTCCTGTACGCAACTAGTTGGTATTCCGCGGGTGACGCCTATTGTATTCCTTTTAGAACGTGTAATAGCTTGCTTTACACACGCAGCGTGTATATGAATCTAAAATTATTTTTAGAGATCCTTATTATAAATGTCCTCGAATTTTCTAGCACTAAACGAACATTACATCGCTGGTTTTTCGTGATTTTGTTAGTAATAGAGCTTTTGGTGACAGAGCTAGTCTATCGTCATGCTTATTTCTGCCCTCAAGTCAGCATTGTTGTGTTTCGGCCTGAAAAGCATGGTTGCCAGTGACTACTAGCAGACGCCCGCAACTTCGTTCGCGTGAAATTCAGTTTTTTACAAATCCCGAGGAAACCATAGTTCTCAGGACAAAAACTAGCCTCAACGAAAACATGATTCCACTTTCTTACTAATCAGCAGGTAAAACAGGATGTTAGTTTTCGCTTTTTATTTTAATGGATACGTTTTTGGGTCGGTTGTATTTTTTTTATTAATGTTTTCGTCAAAAACTTGATAACATAATTGACTACATGGACAGTTATATTTATGCACTGTTCTTTGCGATGGACGTTGGGGTCCCAAGGTGCTGGAATGGAGACCCAGAAAGCGCAGTGTTGGTCGACCTCCCAGTATGTGGACCGCGGACATCAAGCGGATCGCAGAAAACCGCTGGATGCTGGCGGCTCGAAACCGTTATGCTTGGAGGTCCATACAAGAGGCCTATGTCCAGCAGTGGATGTCCATCGGCTGATAATGATGATGATGATGACTGTTCTTTGGTAATTAATCTGTATATACTATACAACGTTTTCAGGAGACAGTTGGAATCAGATGACCGCACTATGATGTCATGCACATTTCAATCATCAAGCGCTGCAAGTAGCTGAATTAGTTCAGTGGCTCAGAGACAATTGATGCCCTTCGAAGGACGGTTCAGTTTATATTTGGGTTAATGTCAGTTACATGTAAACGGGATACTTTGTTTTCAATCTATTGAACTTAATTACAATGTGTGATGATGACTTTTTTATTGCTGACGCCTCTTTATTACAATTTATTTATTATTTATACTTATAACCGTGATAGATAGGATATGACCTCTGCCTTCAATTCGGAAGGCATAGGTTCGAATCCGCTCCGGGCTTGCACTTCCAACTTTTCAGTTATGTGCATTATGAGAAATTAAATATCACGTATCTCAAATGGTGAAGGAAAAACATTGTGAGGATAATTGCATACCTGCGAATTTTCTTAATTTTCTGCGTATGTGAATTTTGTCGATCAGCATTCGGCCAGCATGGTGGACCATTAGCCTAACCCCTCTCATTGTAAGACGAGACTCGTGCTCCACAGTGAGCCGAATATGGGTTGGTAATTATGATGATGTCAATCTAATAAAGAGTAATAAAGAGGTAAAGTTTCTGAGGTGGTATTGTGGGAGTAATCTCTGAATCTACTGCACCGGTTTTGATATTTCTTTTACCAATAGAAAACCACATTAATTGCGAGAGCTGCTAGTAATCTAGAATATTTTTTTGTATCAGTGATTAATGTTATGAATTCAAAAGTTGATATGGATAGATGTTACTCAATCAAACGAACAAATCTCAAAAAATTTAGTTTAGAGATAGATTATGGTCTCGAACAGTACCTACGTAATGTAGATTTTAATCCGATATTTCCAATCGATCGATTTAACCAATATTTCATTTCCCTTCCATTTAGTAAAAAATACTGTGGTAATAGTCGTAGCTTATAGATGGTACTGACATAGCTTAGTACTTTTTCCAAAAAAAAAATCGTCTATAAATATTTAGATATAGATAGATTTACGTCCA
This sequence comes from Bicyclus anynana, assembly GCF_947172395.1. Lineage (NCBI taxonomy): Eukaryota > Metazoa > Arthropoda > Insecta > Lepidoptera > Nymphalidae > Bicyclus > Bicyclus anynana. The sequence goes on along the minus strand of NC_069092.1, from coordinate 14,485,361 downwards.
GAAATAAATTGTGTAATTAAGTTTCGGTGTCACCCGGTGGTTTTCCTTTAATTAAATCGGTCGAGAGAGGCAATTGTCACAAATTGTAACAATTAATAAGAAAACTTCCATTAGAGCTTCCCAAATTGGGTTAGTAATTGTTTTCTACGATACGCTACCTGATTAATACTTTTATTTTATACCAAACAATTGTTCGTAATACAAAATTGTTATAAAATGTGGCCACCTTTTGGTATTCTAAATTTTATTTAAAAAAAGCTTACATCGGCCACAATAAAGTTTCACCCACGTAGTTCCCGTACCCGTGGGTACATGGGGATCAAGTATAACCTATATATGGGCTAATATAGGATTCTAATGCTGCAAGAATTTTTCATATCGGTCCATAGTCTCGAAGCCTTTTTTTGCAAACAAACAAGAATATGTTTCTTCTCATAATAGAAAAAAACGGTTGTTATTATAAAATAAAATAAAAATAAAAAAGCCTTTTACTAACATTATAAAAAAAAACTAAAGGTATTTACTTAATTAAAACTACATATATTTTTACTGTTATTACACCCGCTTTTTATTCATTTTACTTTTGTCGAAAGTATTTACGCTTTATTATTAGGATTTCGTTGCCGTAAAGAATCAGCTATTTAGCAATATATGTGCAAATTACACCCATATACGAGAATAAACACAATGATTTACAGTTTCAGTACGTTTTACATATTTTGGAAGCAGAGTAATGATAATAATAAAGCCATATAACCTGCAATAAGCACATTTGTGTCACCAAAGACATTTCTCTCAATATTCCACGGTGTCCGTAGTTAAATTTTATGCGAATGTGCACAGACCACTCATTTCATAGAGATAACAATAATTTGTGATTGTATAGTATTGATAGTGTCTTATAGCGAAAAGCTTCGACCAACGCCTTAAGAAGCTTTCGCTTAACTGTTGGATCAAGAGTCGGATACAAAAGGCAGTGATTCTTGAGACGGCGCGTATTACTAGAGAAGGTTCCTCACTCTGGAGCCCTGACCACCGGTTGCTTGGGCACTCAAATGTGGGAGGGTGAATTTTTTTTATAAATTTTTAATAATGTTTTGTATTTTATACTTATATTGTTAAAAATTAAAAAAAAGAATTAATAAATAAATGACAGATAATAAAAAAAATTGTGATTGTGCCATAAGTTGTTTTAGTCAATGGTCTTACGAGTACACCGAAAAGCTTCGATCAACAACTTAAGAAGTTTCTTCACTGCTATATACAGAAGGTTAAGTGATTCTTGATTTTTAATAATTTTTGAAACTATTACTCTAAAAATGATACAAACATACAAACTTTCAACCCATTTTTCACCCCATTTTATTTTCATTTTAGGGTCAAAAACTACCCTATGTTTTGCGTTAAGGTCTCATTTACTACTATACCAAAATTTATCTTAATCAGTTCAGACGGTTAGTCATGAAAAGGTAACAGACAGACAGACTTACTTTCGGATTTATAATTGAAATGTATTGATTTACAATACTTATCGATGATGATGACTTATCGCAATTCGAAGAACTATATACCTATAATTAATTATCATCATATTCTATGTTTTCCTTTGCACAAAAGAAAGGATGATATCAGGTACTGTAAAATTGTAACGGTTCTAAGTATAGAAGGATTCTACTGAAATTTTTATAGAGATATTGTATGACAATTCACCTAGCTAACTAACGATGATGATGATTTTTAATATTATGCTGATGATGGTGATGTTTACGATGATGATGATGTGTTTCATCTGTTAGTTTATTGATCTGTGCGTGCCTCTAATAGCTGGGCGCGTGTTGTGTTGACCCTTGCATTAAAAAGTGTCGTTTGTCTAGGAATTGGTGCGCGGGCCACTGATCGCACAGCACTAAATACACATTACTCCGCGGCCTAGTTATGCATCAGGGATGATCAACAATTGGGAGATAAACGGAGATATCGAAGACTGAGAACACTCCAGGGTGCTAAAGATGTGCGCCAAGAGATAATGAGATGTTTTCTACTCTCTCTCTCTCTTTCGTTTCAAAGCAACAAAAGACAGAGTGATATTGATGCTTCGTTGCGATGGTACGATAGAGAGAGAGAGAGAGCTAAACGTAGTCAAAATCTCTTGGCGTGCATCTTAGACTTGCTTATTTTCTAATAAGATTTACAGGATATGACATGTCTAACATTTTCGCCTTAATATAGTGTATTTTCGGATAAATACATTGTAATATACTTACAGACCCACGTTGCAGAATAAATAGATAGTCGTATATAAAAATATATAAGAACGTTCAGTGCTCTACAACTCCCTAAAAGTTAAATCGTGTTAAAACTGATGCTACTTGGCAATTAAAATACAAAATTACTTAAGTATTAGTCCGTCATAATTAGGTGTTAGACTTACAACTACAAGACAGGTAGGTATAGGTAGGTATACTTAAAATTTTGGTGATAACCGAGGGACTTAGCTTTTATAGTATTTATCCAATAACGTATTATACGAGTACTTTATTTAAAAAATATTATTGTAGTATTAGAAGTTGATTTTAATAAAATACTGTTGGCAAATAGGCGGCAGTTTATTTTTAAGCCTCCTTGTAAATATTTACAATATTTATATACTTAATATAACTAATATGTAGCTTTTTTTTTAAAAAAAAAGCTCTCAGTGCTTAAATTTTTCTTTTAAAAAACTTTTACATATGAAAGGTTTGGTACCCCTGCCCGCCTAGACGTAGTGCGTGCGAGGCTTGCGCGCACGCATATTTATTGCTATCCCGGAGGAGAGGCGCGCAATCGCAGCGGCGCGGGCGGGCCGCGCAACCCCTATACCAACTGTTCAGGTAAGCTGTGATTTTTATTACTATTAAAGTTGAGTAGCCAAAGGTTTTTAGAGTAGGTTTTTCATTATATATACTAGCAGAAGTCCATAATTTTAATTACACTGGGATTTTTGTAACTACCCAGGTATGATATTAATCAAACAATGCCAATAGTTTTCTTAATTTCCATTTATTAAAATAAGTTTATCATTATAATTATTTTACTCGCATACATCCGCGATTATATGTATATTTACATGGTTTTTTCTTGGTAATTTTTATCCAGATCCGAATTCCGATCTTAAAACAAAGCCTGATTAATCCAAAAATTGTCTAATACACTTACGATGAAAATCAGTAGTTGTGGAGAATATAGTGAATATGCCGAGAATGAATTATAAATAATGATTAAATTATTAAATATAACTATAAAAAAGGGAAAATATTTTTCCATACAACTATTTTTATAGTGAAAAGCTAATTCATCAGCATTCATCAGCATCAAAAATTTTTAGCTCCACAGTTGAGTCGCCGGATTCGAGTACGCATATTTTGATCCTCCCCTGTTGGACTATTGTATTATATTCCCATTGTAAGGATTTTCGTTTAGTTGTAATCTCAGACCAATTACCATTGTGTGTATTACGATTTCAATTTATAGTTGTGTGTAGTGTAACGATACAGAATATATTTATTGGTGTTACATTTTTTTGATGTGTGAGTTTATCTCGTCCCCCTCAAAAAACGACGTAAAATTTTGTTGGTGAATTTGAGTGTGATACAAGTCCAAAGGGTTACTAAGGTTTTAGTTATGGAGTCACAGGGAAAGAAGCTCTTTTTAATATAAGATTAGTTTGTTCAAAGAAAAGAAACTTAAATGCTTTTAGTATATTAAAGATACAATGTAGTAAAGTAACTAATTAGTAAGGTTCCGATTCCGGAGAATGTGGTTTAGAATCCGGTTAGGGGCATGCAACTCCAACATTTCAGTTGTGTGCATTTTAAGAAATTAAATATCACGTGTCTAAAACGATAAAGAAAAACATCGCGAGGAAACCTGCATATCAGAGAATTTTCTTAATTCTCTGCGTGTGTGAAGTCTGCCAATCCGCATTGGGCCAGCGTATTGGCCTAATCCCTCTCATTCTGAGAGGAGAATGAGAGGGATTGAGCCGAATATGGGGTGATAACAACGACGTTTGGTCAGGTTGAGGATTGCAGGGTAATAATAGTTGGGCAAATTAGTGTGAAGCTTTGCGACTACGCGATTACCTTATAATCAACTTTAAATTTTATGTAGGCGCTTAACCGACGAAAAAAAGGAGGAATGTTCGTAATTCGACGCGTATATATTTTTTAAGTATGAACATCATCATCATCATCATATCAGCCGATAAACGTCTACAGCAGGACGTAAATCTTTTGTAGGGACTTCCAAACATCACAATTCTGAACCGCCTGTATCCAGCGAAGCCCTGCGACTCGCTTGATGTCGTCAGGGGTCCTGGTTAGGGGTCGATCAACACTTCGACATTGACTCTTCGAACCATGTGCCCCGTGCATTGCCACTTGTTGAGCTATGTCGGTTACTTTGATTTTTCTAGCGATCTTCTCATTTCTGATTCGATCATGCATAGCTCTTTTCATCGCTTGTGGTACGACTCTGTGAGCCCTCTTGTTGCATAGTTAGCAAACAAGTCTTGGAACCATACATGGTCATCATTGCCAATACGCATTGTTGGAAGACTTTGTCTTCAGGCACTGAGGAATTAAGTCAGTTATATCAGTTAATTACATTAGTGAATTGTAAATAGCCTTAATACTTAGTTCATCAGTTCATTGAGTGGAATTTGTTCGATGAACTTGTTGTTAATGGATACAATGTTAATAATCTTGAACTTCGTTAATTAATGTTGTTACATGGATTTAGATCAGAGTTGTTATGGAGAGTTAAGGCCGCAAAATTCTCAGTAAGCAGGACTGAGTTGAGAATTCGACGGGGTTTAATCCATGTGTCTCGAAGAGCACGTTTAAAGTCGTAGTTTCCGATCATTAATATTAATATCTATACTTATAATAAAACTGGTCGAATTCTATACATTTATTCGCAATTTGAGATTTTACTTATACCATTTGTAACAACAAACGTTAGCGTGGCATAACGGACGACGGCGCCATCTATAAGTTATACTTATAATACGAATTCTGTACATTCTGTTGTTGGGGGCATTATATAATCGATACTGAAGCTAAAAATACTTTTCTTTTAATTTATTGTCTGTCTGTGTTTTTTTGTTATTCGGGCAGCACGCTGGAACTCAAATGAAACTAGGCACAATTTAAGACCATAATATGGAGAAGATTATAGGATACTTTTTATTGCGAAAAAAAAAATATAATAAAATAAGAAGGGGGTGAAATAGGGGTTGAAAGTTTTTATAGAAAGTCCTTCATTTTTAGAGTTACAGTTTTAAAAATTTGTTAAATCTGTTGTCTAAAGTGCTGAAATAGGGCTTAAAGCTTACATTGATTTGCACGCAAACGAAGTCACAGTTGTCCGCTAGTCTAATAATAATCGTCATATAGTCAACCTAGACTTAGAAGTCTAAGTGCGTCAATTCTCTTTGGAGGAGGGTCCTAGGTCAAAATCTCTAGAAATCGAATTTCGAACCTCCTCCATTTTTAAAGTCGGTAAAAACAAGGCCGACAAAGATGATGAGACGTAGGTTTCGATTTTATAAACTTATTCATAAAATAGCGGACGCCCGCAGAAATTCTGTTTTATTCAAACAAATTCTGCGAGAACCGTGGATTTTTCCGGGATAAAACTTAGCCTTTATGTTGTTCAATGCCCTTCTCTATTTTACTTAGTGTAAGCCTTGTAAAGTAGGTAATGTATGTATTAAAATCGGTTCAGCCATTCCAGAAAAACCGAAAGACAGACACAGTCAGGCAAATAGACAGAGAGAAAGAAAAAAATGCTTGATTGTGTTTTAGTATCGTGTAAATAATTTAAGAAAACACAGTTACTTATATTGAAATCACAAACTGACACGTATATTTTATTTATATATATTGATGATATTGATGTACATAATGATAAAAATTCCTTCTGAACACGTGCGTATAAACAATTGAATATCAATACATTCCACGCATTGAGCCAATTCAAAAGGTCAACGACTGCCCAAATCTGAGTGATGAAGGAGGTGAAACATTCATAGCCACTTGATGGTCACAAACAAACAGCCTATCTGTCGCTAAAATTAATTACTGTAGGCGCCAATTGGTACTGTCAACTTTATTCAGACATATGTTCGTTGGTGCCAGATACAGGTTACTGGGTCACATTCATAGAACGAGAAAAGTAGGGGACAGTTTTAGCGTATTCGTGTACGAGTAATTGGATGATACTATTTCATATTTGACTGGTAGATGGTCTAATTTTGTAACTGTTTCGGTTCCTGGAGATTTCATTGTTGACCAACGAGCGTCTCCTCGGAGACTTGGACCATTATCTGTGATTTCTTTCTTACTTTGTACCTGAGAGTTCGTTAGTGACTAACAGTTAATAAGTTTATGAACTTAGGAAGAACTTATAATAGTAATAACTATGAAACCTCATTGTATTTTTTAATTAATTTTTTTTTTATTAATAATTGTTGTAATCGAAAAATTTATAATCATCATTATAATAGCCTGTTACAAAATCCCACTACAGGCCAGTGTTTCCTCCTTTTACGAGAGGGGATATGAAGCTTAGACCCACCATGCTATTCATAGAAGAATAAATCATAGAACGAACCAGAACTTTGATGGCTTTTAATTTAAGCCTCAATAGCTCAATGGTAAAGGGGGCCATTACTTTTTCCCGGGAAAGAGAAACGGGAATATTGGTCATGTTTAAAAAAATATGGCAAATATTCTCAAAAAATATCGTTTTATTGTGATTATTTACAGAACAGAACAAGTAGACGATGTGGCAGACAGGAGTTGCCTGTCTCGCGCTGCTGGCGCTTCCAGCAGCCTGCAAGGATCTGGTGGACGTTCGGGAGGAGCTGCCTCAGGCGCAGGAACCTGATCTCATAAACTATGACGATTACAATCCTTTTGGTGAAGATGACAATGGTGAGGATGGTTCTTTGCCAAATTTTAATTGATATTTGTAATATTATATTGTTTTCTGTGAATTATATTTATTTCGACGTCATTATCATTATCAGCCGATGGACGTCCACTAATAGACATAGACCTCTTGCATGGATTTCCTAACACAACGGCCTCACCACCTTCTGGCTGGTGGGAGGCTTCGGCCGGTAGTTACTACCCTACCGACAAAGACGTACCGCCAAGCGATTTAGCGTTCCGGTACGATGTCGTGTAGAAACCGATAGGGGTGTGGATTTTCATCCTACTCCTAACAAGTTAGCCCGCTTCCATCTTAGATTGCATTATGACTTACCATCAGGTGAGATTGTAATCGAGGGCTAACTGTAAAGAATAAAAAAAAAAACTTCAACATTCTTCGGCTTTGAACTATGGGGCCTCCCATTGCCACTTCAACTTCACGACTCGTTGAGCTATGTCTGTGACTTTGGTTCATCTGCGGATCTCCTCATTTCTGATTCGATCACGCAGAAAAACTCCAAGCATAACCTGCTCCATCGCCCGCTGAGTGACTTCGAGCCTTCTAATAAGGCCCATAGTTAGCGACCAAGTATCGGATCCATAGGATCCATCATTACTGGCAACACGCACGTTCGAAGACTTTCGTCTTCAGATACTGAGAAGTTTTGGACGTAAAGTTGTCGCGGAGTTTCCCGAACGCTGCACAGCCGAGCTGGATTCGGTGGTTCACCTCTTTCTCGAATATTTATTTATTTGCATATTAAAGATAATCCTTAGAAAGCCCTTGAATTTTACAGCCGGAGCTGATGGAATATGTAATGTGGTGTAGGATCTGGACGAAACTGTCAACAGTGACTGCATTTCGACAGATGTGCCATAGAAGCATTTACCATTTTACTTTTAACCGGTTTTATTCGTATTATCATCAATTTTTTGTTAATTGGATGAAAAACTTGAAAAAAATGGATGTTGTACATAATGACATTGGGTTACATAATATTTTTTTTAATTTATAGCTATACTTGCTGAACGGGATTTCATCGGATCCACAGTCAGTAAGTATCCATTTGTATCTAACAATATTTTTCATGTAAGTATTTTTTTATATAAATACCATCGTTAACAATCAAAAAATTTATTTCCCACTGTAATGCTATAAAAAATCGAGTTATCCAGCTACGTAATGGTGTTTATAAAAAAAACATCCGAAATCAGTTGTTTTACGATTAAAGATCTTCTTACAAATTTGGTATAAAATAAGATTATGTGTTCTACAATACGTGTATGTTTGACGATTTTTGCCAGTTCAACTATAGTAAAAAAATTTCACCACAATCATATTTTACCTACGAGTAGTTAGGTAACCATTTTGAAACAAAACTAAAAAATTTTAAAACCCCCATGGTCATGAAATTATTAATTAAACTCTGGATCAAGTCATCAATATTGTTTTTCAATGCGTTTTCATTTGAGTATGGGTAACAACCATGGCCTATCAGTGACAGTCCTCTTTACCATTGCGCTATTGAGGCTAAATAATCTGAGTGTTGGTGGCAGGGCCGGCGAGAAGTTGCCTGGACATGGGTCGGACGTATGCCGACGGGGACACGTGGAAGCGCGACAACTGCACGCTCTGCCAGTGCTCCACCGGCCGCGTCAACTGCTCCGTGCTGCCTTCTTGTCTGGCTTGTAAGATAACAAGCTATTTTATAAGGACTTGCGAACGCCTTCGTCGGCTAAAAATTTGTTTTTATAATAAGTACATACCTTTTTGTCCGCCTTAGTTGGTGTTGTGGTTCGGATTACGAGTTCTTTGGATGGACCCTAGGTCGGGACATGAAATACTTATTGAATATTTTTTTTATTCTCTACAAGTTAGCCCTTGACTGATTATTACTTGATGGTAAGTGATGATGCAATCTAAGATGGAAGCGGGCTAACTTATTAGGAGGAGGATGAAAATCCACACCCGTTTCAGATTTTACCAGAACCCTAAATCGCTTGGCAGTACGCCTTTGCCGTTAGGGTGGTAACTAGCCACTGTCGAAGCCTCCCAGCCAAAAGTAAGTTGGGGTACTTGCAACCCCGTGAAATTATTTACCACAGTTTAAGGAAGAGGTCAGTCTGCCAGACCAATTATTTTACTTCTATCCTACATTTCACTTGTATCCAATGCAGGTTAGCGGGCTAAGAGTCGCAATGATTTTCTCTTTATCTATCATTATCAGATGTTAATGGTGATAATGATTTTCTTAAAAGAAAGAATAGTTGTAATATTTCACAGCCCAACCCAGACGACGAATTCAGGACCTCGTAATTTGTAGCCACATTAACCACTGATAGAGCTATAAACATGTATTTTACTCGTAACTCCACCAGCACCCGCAACCACTCGACCTGTGCCGTTGCCACCATCACGACCCAGTCCAGTGCCCGCACCTCCTGTGAGAGGAGTGGCGGGGGATCGGGGTGTAGACGGACCCCCCGGCCCGCCTGGCTCGCCTGGCGTTAACGGCGTACCCGGCGCCCCGGGCGTACCCGGCTCTGTAGGAACCATGCCTGATGTAAGTTGTACACAGACACTTTAAAAGAATCCAGCTGGCCTATATATCACGATATTTGGCCCTTATTAACAACCTATTAAACAACAAATCAAATCAAGTGAGAAAACTAATATTATAAAGCTGAAAAGTTTGTTTGTTTGAACGCGTTAATCTCAGGAACTACTGATCCGATTTGAAAAATACTTTCAGTGTTAGATAGCCCATTTATTGAGGAAGGCTATAGGCTATATATTATCCCCGTATTCTTACGAGAACGAGAACCACGCGGTTGAAATCGCGCGGCGGCAGCTAGTATATGATATACCTACTGTATGATATCCACGAAAGGATCCCACAGAAGACACCGAATAACAAATTTTTACATTGAATCTCAATTTCTAACATACGTCACAATTAGTGAATTAGCCTAATGGACAGCCATACGTAAAATTAGTAGCAAACCAAAAACTATTTACGCTTGTAGCTGGCATTAAGGCTGTATGCAAGCTCATGTTGTTTGTTGTTTTTTAGTGTTGTTTCTTAACGGCACAGTAAACTACACCATTACTAAGTATACAGCAACTATTTTGCGTATGCTGCACCTGTAGTGTGTAATTTGCAAGCTTCTTACGTAAGTACATAGCTTATTTTTGTCAGTGTACTTAGTTAATAGTGTACTCGTAGGTAAATTATTACTAGCGGACGCCCTCGACTAATAAAGTTCATTATATTAAAAAAAGTTAGAATATTCGTCACTTATCAGAAGGTAATAAAACTGGCCATAAGAGCTTATCGCCGTGGAGGTTTTATATTTGGTATATTTATTCATTCACTTATTGTAACAATTGTAAAAGGATAGAAAATAAAAGTACTATCAAATAGATGATGCGATGTGGAATGGAGGACTGGTTAAGATCTAATGAATGGTCGAAACAATATATCCACGCATGCGCGGTCGAGGGAATTCTAAATATGAAATGAATCTGGAATGTGAATGTAGATTGCCTAACCTAAAGTGGGCGAACGAAAGAGTACGTTCGCCACAAGCTTAACATCACTAAAAACTATTCAAAACTAAATTTGACCATAAATCCGAAAATGATTTCAATAGGTAAATCAAAATTTTAGAGACGGGAAGTGTAAGTTAAGTTAGAATTTGTATTTTTTTTTTAATTTCGATATCCTCTTTGAATCCTAAAGTTTCATAGTTAAAGGTAAATATTTTGCTTCAATTAGCTGAAGTAAGGAAGGCGATATTCATTCAATTTAAGTAGGTACTTATCTTTGTTCAATCTCTAAGAGTGATTCAATTTCTTTGAAAGGTTTTATGGCAAATCTGATTACCTACCGACTTAGTTCTTAGTCATTAAATTCTATTTTAATTTTCTCGCTGCCGTGTTTTTTCTTATCTGTTTTATATGGGGTTTATACGAATTCCCAAAAACAGCATCACATTAGCGGTTTCCAATTCCACTTTACATTTCCACTATATTGGAATTATATACAGCTAGCGGACGCACGCGACTTCAACCGCGTGGAATTCAGTTTTTCACAAATCCCGCGGGAACCATGTATTTTTCCGAGACGAAAAGTAGGAGTAATCAACAGTATAATCTTTTTCCATTCTAAATTTCAGCCAAATCGGTTCAGTTGCTGCGCAAAGGAGGAACAAATATACACACGAACTTTCGCCTTTATAATTTTCATTCCGGGCGGCAGTAATCACTTGACATCATGTGACCTGCCCAAGTTACTTTCTACAATCGCTAACGCTTTCAAAATTAAATAATGTATGGGAAAACCATATCAAACTGATAGGTGGGTCACTTGTCCTATTGATAACGAATTTCCTTTTGATGACTGGTGGGGTTAAAGACCCAATGTATTAGAATGGCGACCCCGCACCGGAAAGCGCAGGGTTGGTCGATCTTCAACGTAGACCGAGTACATCAAGCGGGTTGCAGGGAGTTGCTGGATGCTGACGGCTTGAGATCGCGTTGTTTGGAAATCGTTATATAAGGCACATATCCAGCATTAGACGTCTATCGCCTGATAATGAAGCTAATGCAGAAAGGAATCGATATACCTATAACATGGCTAGAGACCTTGCATGCTTGCTCGTGATAACAGCGATAAATAAAATTTAATTGTAATAATATTCTGGTAATATGCAGGTGAACGCTTATCTGGCTCAGTTGGCAGCAGCGGCTGGTGGCGACAAAGGTCCAGCGTTCGATCCTTATCACTATATGCAGGCATCGGTCGGCTCGCCGGGAATAAGAGGAATACCAGGTTACAATTATCTTCATTATTAATCTTTTTTTTTACAATCTTATTAACATAATAAGGGTTCCGTTTTTGTACTACGCACGTTTGGAACCCTAAAAATGAAACCAACTTTAGATACAAGCGACAGAAGACGTTTTTCAGTTATAAAATAACTGAAAAACGTCTTCTGTCGCATTTTAACATTAAATTAGTAGAAAATGAAATGCTATAAAGCTATTTCAAACTTAAATATAGGGTAATAACTTATATAAAGGGTTAATAACTTGGAATGGAAAGCCAGGTGTTAGCTAAAACAATGATTACAAAAACGCATATCATTCCAGGTCCACAAGGCCCGCCAGGTCCACAAGGTTTTCAAGGCCCTCGAGGAGAGCCTGGTGAAGCGGGGCTTCCTGGACAGCCTGGTCCGGCGGGAGAACGCGGACCGCAAGGGCCTCCCGGAAAAGATGTAAACATAAACATATATATATATATATATATATATATATATATATATATATATATTAGTGTAGCCCTGCGCACTTTTATACAAATTTTAATTATATTAAATTTTTATTTTTATTATTTCACCTAATTCTATTAATATTATTTTTTTTTTATTCTTTACAAGTTAGCCCTTGACTACAATGTCACCTGATGGTAAGTGATGATAAGATGGAAGCGGGCTAACTTGTTAGGAGGAGGATGAAAATCCACACCCCTTTCGGTTTCTACACGGCATCGTACCGGAACGCTAAATCGCTTGGCGGTACGTCTTTGCCGGTAGGGTGGTAACTACTGGCCGAAGCCTCCCACCAGCCAGACTTGGACAAATTAAGAAAATCTCAATCTGCCCAGCCGGGGATCGAACCCAGGACCTCCGTCTTCTAAATCCACCGCGCATACTACTGCGCCACGGAGGCCGTCAAAATTATATAAAATATTTTCGCTTTTTTTTATAAATATAATACTCCACAAAGCATTTTATAAAAATATAATTTAAAACGAGATTTATATTAAAAAAACTTCAAGAGTAGTGTTTTTCTGGTAGTACACATACAAATTTTTACAAAATATGTAACTTGAAAAATGAAGGACTTTCAACCACTGTTTCACCCTCTTCTAATTAAATTTCGTGACAAAAGGTATCCTATAACCCTCTTTGTGTTATGATCTCACATCGTGCCAACGGTCATTTTCAGCGTGATGCTCGGTCAACAAAAATACGGACAAACAGACAGACATAAAATAAAATAAAAAATTGGCTTCGGTATCGATTATATAATGCCCTTACTTATTTGTATGAGTTTGTGTGGGTTGTAACCTGAAATCTGTTAATTTTATGTATAAATCATTCCGTGAAATTAAATAATAATTAAGCATCTTCATATAGCAATGTTGTATGTTTTCCCGCTTGGCACATAATATCGGTTTTGTTGTTAGTCAAAGCCGTTATAACATATAATATTTACCAATTTCAGGGATCCCCTGGTGAGGATGGTGAGCCCGGTCCTTCGGGAGCGGCAGGTCAACCAGGTTCTCGAGGTAGTCCAGGCGTACCAGGCATCCAAGGGTTAAAGGGCCATAGAGGCTTTGATGGCAAAGATGGCGCAAAAGGTGAACAAGGATTGCCTGGCGAAAAGGGACCAACTGGATTGCCAGGTCAAATGGGCCCACCAGGACCTTTGGTGTGTATTTAAAAAAAATGCTAAGGTTTATCTAAGGACACAATGCCAATTTATGATACATTTTATACGTAGGTATTAATTTCTTTCTGTTTTAGGGCCCTGTTGGACCGCGAGGTGAAAGAGGTCGTGAAGGCCCCATCGGTCCGCCTGGTATGCGAGGCGTTGATGGAACTCCAGGGGCCCCAGGAGTTATGGTATATAACATAGCAATGGCTAAATTTTTCGCACTTTTAAAATTATATGTCAGTTTATTAACTTTCTAACAACTATTAATTTATTGCCAGGGTAACGTTGGGAAACCTGGTTCTCCAGGCTTTCCTGGTTCACCAGGCCTTAAAGGTGAACAAGGCATAGTAGGACCCAAAGGAAGCCAGGGTATGCAAGGCCCGAGAGGTGAGTCTGGACGACCTGGTCAGCCTGGAGAAGTTGGACCGACAGGCTTAGCTGGACGAGATGGTATTCCGGGTGAAAAGGGTGTGCAGGGTCAAGCTGGTTCATCGGGACCTCAAGGGTTCCCAGGGCCTCGGGGCATACCTGGTGTTGCTGGTGATGCAGGATTACCAGGAGTGAAGGGTATGCCGGTGAGTATTTTTTATGATGCAGTTTGATCGTTTAAAGACATAAGATTAATAGACAGGTCTAAAATTATTCTATTATTATATCTTTTAGGGACAACCCGGTGACCGTGGTATAAAAGGTGAAACTGGAATGCGTGGAGAGACAGGAGGTCCAGGTCCTCGTGGTTTACCGGGAGCCCTTGGACCAGAAGGAAAACGTGGCAAGAGGGGTTTGAGAGGGCCGGCTGGTAATATTGGACCTCAAGGCGACAGAGGTTTGCAAGGATTAAGAGGTTTGCCAGGGGCAGATGGACCGTTAGGTCCTAAAGGCCAACCTGGTGAAAGAGGAAGTGTTGGATTACCTGGACCAAAAGGAAGTACTGGTGATGCAGGGAGGCACGGACCTCAGGGCCTGCCAGGACCAAGAGGTATGATTGGAAGGCCAGGAATTACAGGCAAGTCGGGGCATCCTGGAGAAAGGGGTATACCCGGTGCTGATGGTAGACCGGGTGAACAAGGACCGCAAGGGTTACAAGGACAGCCAGGGTTAATAGGCAGCCCAGGAGAACGTGGCTTGCAGGTACCAATACAAAATATGATGACCTTTTATACTTTGATGTTATGCGATATAAATCATTATTCAGTTTTTCTTTAATATTTCAGGGTGAACCTGGTAAAGATGGTGAAGTTGGACAACCTGGACCATCTGGTCCTAAAGGTGATGCAGGGCGTGATGGTAGTCCTGGCGTCCAAGGTCCACAAGGCCCTGTTGGTCCTACAGGTGAAAGAGGGGCTACAGGTCCCACCGGACCCACTGGTTACCCTGTGAGTCTTATTTTTTAAATTACCCTTTTTTTCTTGACAAAAATATTAATTATTCTTAATGAAATTATACCCTAATATTATAAAATATCCCTTCACTATATAAAAAGAAAATTAAGTATATTTATTTGTACGTAAAGAATAAATTCATAAACTACTAGACAGATTTAAAAAAATATTTCACCAAAAGAAAACTACATTCTCATGGAGGCTATATCATCGCATTTTCACGGGATTTGGAACTACGCTAGCGAACTAGTGACCGTTGAAAGAGTAGAGAGTATAGTGACTTAAAGTACATTGATATAGGAATTCTTAAAGCTTGCAAATTTTTAGGGGCTGCCTGGAAGTGCAGGCTTAGCCGGTGCTCCAGGAAAAGATGGAGAACCAGGTGTGTCTGGTCCGGCTGGACCTCCAGGGGCTGCCGGGCCACGGGGAGAACGTGGTTTTCTTGGTGAAAGAGGCATACCGGGACAACCAGGAACACCAGGAGAAAAAGGCGAAGCGGGTGCCCAAGGCCTTGACGGCCCACCGGTAAATATTTTGTGCATCTAATAATAACTAATTTTATTGAGTAGATTATAATTCTTAACTCGTAGTTTATTTGTTGCTCTTTTGAATTAAATTAATTCATTATTTACTGATCTAATTACATAGATTCTATAAATTATAAAACATAAAAATCCTCAGTAATTTATTTATTTATTTTTACAGGGTCAAGAAGGTCCACGGGGTAGTAAAGGTCACCCTGGTCCAATGGGAGCAATGGGATTACCTGGTCCACGTGGCTTAACTGGTTTGTCTGGCGAAAAGGGAGAAAGAGGCTCAGCGGGACCACAAGGACCTGAAGGGCCAACAGGTATTTGTGTTGCTAAAATATTACAATCTCATTTATTTAATTTTCCCTTTTCTAAAATTTAACAACATTTAACAACAACAACAACTTCTGTATCCGACCCTTGATCCAGCATTTAAGCGAAAGCTTCTTATGGTGTTGGTCGAAGCTTTTTGCTATACGGCCATTGACTGAAACGACTATCGGAACAATAATATTACAGTTATGACTATCTTCTTCTTAATTCATCATTAACATCCTATATTTGATTCAGTGTTGAACACGAGTCTCATCTCAGAATGAGAGGAGTTAGGCTTATTATTCACCACGCTGGCACAATGTAGATTGGCAGACTTTACACGCATCGATAATTAGGTCAATTCTCAGATAAGCTGGTTTCCTCACAATATTTTTCACTCACCGTTTGAGACACCGCGTCTGTTTGTCTAAAAAATAGTAAAAAAAAATCAAGGTAACGAATTTTCATGCGGTTTAAACCAATAAATGAAAACCGCATGAAAATACAGTGAGCCGTGAAGAAGATTTTTATATAATTTTAAAAACGTTTGCGTAAATTGGTAGAAATATGACGATAATGGTTAAAAGTCTGGGGAAATTCCCCCCATTTGGGAATTTCGACGAAAATAATGTCAAAAATAATCCCTTTGAGATATTTAACTTTTAAGCGTCTAATAGTCTTAATTATGCTTATATTCAAAATGCTTTTAGGTCGACAAGGAGAACAAGGTCCACAAGGTCCAATTGGACTGACTGGACCACCGGGTGAACCTGCTGAAAGGGGTGAGCCGGGGGCACCAGGGATTCCTGGTGAGCCAGGAGCACCCGGGTCAACAGGCGAGCGTGGACAATCGGGTCCCCAAGGAGCGTCAGGCTTACCTGGTCCACCAGGGCTAACTGGCATGCCAGGATTAAAAGGAGATCGAGGTTATGCTGGGGCTAAAGGACAACAAGGAAGTCCGGGTAATCCAGGTAAATACAAGTTTTCAATTATATTTGGAAAAATTAGATAAAAAATGGAACTGAAAGGGCGCCATCTAGTGGCACTACTGTACAACTGTTTCAATTCCTTAGAAATTCGCGTTTACGGTTACTCTTTAGACACAGTATAAAAACATTTAAAATATTTATCATTCATCAAGTTTTTCATGCATATTACGTTCGTGAGATTTATTGGATCCTATAATATAACTTTCAAATTGATTTATCAGGAATTCCGGGAGAGCCAGGCCTGCGAGGCTTACCCGGGCAAGCAGGAGCTAAAGGAGCTCGGGGTGAACAAGGGCTTAAAGGTGATATTGGTCACATGGGACTAGCGGGTAGGCCAGGAGATTTAGGACCACCTGTAAGTAATACTGATCAAAAACAACATTTATAAGTTTGATGTAATTTTCTTATCGGTCTCTGTATATTATATAGAATTATTTTTATGTTTGTAATGTTCTAACAGGGTCCTCAAGGAAGCCAAGGTCCAGCTGGGTCACCTGGTATACCTGGCGCAAAAGGAGCTTCAGGTGACGCAGGAAGACCAGGCCCTGCTGGACCTCAAGGATTGACTGGATCTCCAGGACCTGAGGGAGTAAAGGGTGAGAGAGGCAGCGAAGGAGATACCGGACCTCAAGGACCACCTGGTTCCACTGGTCCAGCAGGGGAGAGAGGACCAAGTGGTATACCAGGTCTAGTTGGTCCGCCTGGAGCACAGGGATTAAGAGGAACGCAGGTCAGTATTTTATAAATATTTTTTGAAGTTGCCTAAAAGTTACAAATATGTATACAACATGATACAATCAAATTGACGGACCAGTCTTAGTTAAGTAACTGTAATACAGATTAAATAGCTCTGTTAAAGTATTGTTTATTATTTATTGATTATTGTTGCTATATACTCGCAGGGTGAAAGTGGAGCTCCTGGCAAGCCAGGTGCAGACGGAACACCTGGACATACTGGTGCTCCTGGACTGCAAGGACCTCCTGGACCAATGGGTGAACCTGGACCAGAAGGTCGTCCGGGTAAACTTGGTCAGCCTGGTATACCTGGAAGACCGGGAGATAAGGGACCAGTGGGACAACCCGGACAATCTGGACTCCCAGGACCTTCAGGATTGCAGGTCAGTAAAACTAATTAATGATTAATTTGTGTATTTACATCAATACGATTAACAGTTTTAGTTTTCTTAGGAATTTACATTATCGAAACAATTGGTCTGCATATCATCTTTAGAAATAAGAATCTTTAAAACAATACAGTGAAAGAGTGCGTTTTTTTATTATTTAAGGGTCCTCCTGGTTCATCTGGGCCGCCCGGACCCACTGGTGAAAGAGGTCCAAGAGGAGAATCTGGGCCAGCAGGCATTGAAGGACGCCAGGGCCCCACAGGAAAACAAGGCCCACCTGGGGTAGATGGTATCAAAGGAGAACGTGGAGAATCAGGAGCAGATGGAGCTAAAGGTCACGCAGGCTTACCCGGATTACCTGGAATGGTTGGTGCCCAAGGGAGAACTGGGGACAGAGGACTACCAGGGCCAATGGGACCGCCTGGAAAAGACGGTGATTCGGGAGCGAGAGGTAAAAATAATATTAATATCGTAGTACAATTATAATATGTTTTTTTTATTAATAACAGTTAATATGTGACTTCAGATCATGAGGTCCTGGGATTGGGCTGAAGCTTTTCATTCTTCCAAGAAAATGTCATTAAAAAAATTCAGTTCGGAGTTGAAAAGTTGGTGGTGTTAAGCTCTTGTGCCTCAGATAAGCTCATTAAACTACTTATTACTATCATTAACATCTGCTAGTGATCATTACAAGAGTGAAACGTTATCACCCTATGGCCCTTTGGAGCAGCGTCGTGGTCTAAGCTCCATAATATATCCACTTTTATAACAAGAGAGGGATGAGCATGACCCTATTATGGACCGTTATAATAGGTCATTAATAGTTCGTAAACCAAATTATTTATTAGTGATTAGGATCCTGAATACACTAATTTTGCAATTCTGTCAATAGGTCCGCCTGGCCGTGATGGAAGCATTGGTCCACAAGGTCCTGTGGGTCCACCTGGTGGTCGCGGTTCTCCTGGTGAACCAGGACGGCATGGCGCCCCAGGACCCGCGGGTCCACCGGGACCCCCCGGTCCAGCGGGAGAAGGACTTGCATATGATGCTGCCGCTATTGCTGCTATGCTTCAACAAGGTAACATTGTATAAAACGTCTCGTATATAACGTACTGTTACATCTGACCAATGCAGCCTTTTGGCTGATGAGAGTCATAGATCAGCTCTAATTGTATATTTATTAGTTGAGTAAGTGATTATCTTTGACAAAATTGTGAGAGTTTGTCGCCTTGGTGCCTAGACTAGTCTGATAACTTTAGTCGTTACATATCATACCATTCTAATTACTGACATACATTTTAAGATTGTATCGTCGCAATTAACAGTATTATAGTTAAATTTCTCGGTACCTGTCTCGGTATAGTAAACACCGTAATCAGTTAATATAGTATTGTCAGTCCTTTCCGCCTATGTTTAATTAGTAAACAGATTAATGATTAAGGTTCTCAGCAAATAACTTAATCGATGGAAAAGAAGACTTCATAAATTATGAGAATAGTATATAATGATTTGATTCGACTAAAATTATCATTTTATTTGATTAATTTAAAGGTTCCATCAAAGGACCAGACCCGTTAGGTGATGATCCAAACATAATGCCTCCAAGATTCTTCAAAGATGACATGACTGCGGCGGAAAAGAAGAGCATCGTTATGAAAGCTTACGAACGACTCAAAGTGTCTCTCGATAAATTCTTAAAACCAGACGGTTCCAAGGAAGCGCCTGCTAAGACATGTGGCGATATATTGTATCATCATCCTGAATATGAAAGTGGTAAGTATAATAAAGTTAGTGTTATTAAAAGATTACAAAAAAATAAATAACATACTTAATCCTTTTCCTAATATGTATCCAAACTTGAACTATACCAAAACTGGTCTACTTTGACATATCATTAAGATTCGAATGCTCTGATTTTCTGAGATCTTTCTCTGAAGAGAAAACTCTGACAAGTGAATGGTGTTTACTTACATCCTAATTCTAGATAATCCAAAAGTCTAATTAGACTCATCATTCAGATGAGTGCGAACTTTTCTTTACAGACAATTCAGTTAATAGTCAAATAATGAACAACTAACTAGGGCTTCCTTGACTATGTAGATCTAAGTCTACCTTCAGATTTGTTTCATACGTAATCAATCAAATGAGATGAGTAAGTCCTTAAACTGAGTGATGGGCAACTAATATAGATAACATTCTACATTCAGGTCAGTACTGGATAGATCCTAACGGAGGAGACATAAACGACGCAATACTGGTACACTGTGACATGCCAAACGGTGCAAGCTGCGTGTTCCCTAAGCCGATGATGTCTGAAGAGCTAACACACACTGGAAAGAACGAAGCGTGGCTAAGTGAACTGGATAACGGGTTTACGGTAAGCCATGAATTTAAAGATAGTGCTCTCACAAATTACAAAAAGGTTTAAAGTTTATTATTAAGTACGATGACATTCTAATGTGTTATAAAAGCTATTTGTTTACTTGCTTTAATACAAATATAAAAAAAAACTTGTAGGATTAAATTATTACAATGAAGTTTTTCTATTAATGTCTCTAACAAATTTTTAACGAATAATGCTAATTACAATAGGTATAATATGGAATTTGTTTTTAACCGACTTCAAAAAAAGGAGGAGGTTATCAATTTGTCGGAATCTTTTTTTTTTATGTGTGTTCACCAATTATTAAGACTCGAAAGTATTTCTCGGAAAAACCATTTCGATCACATACTTAAACTAGCAAGCGCTAGATTAAGCATAACGAGATGAAGAATTATATAATTCTATTAACCAGTTTGGTTTAGATTATAGTACCTAGAAATTGACAGTATTTGTTTGAGAATAGTCTCTCATATAAGATTATATCATCATCATAATCTCTGAGTTGTTGAACTATCTTTCACAGATCTCATATAAAGCGGACCACAGCCAACTCACGTATCTCCAACTCCTATCAATGAAGGCGGTACAGAATGTGACGCTGCATTGTCACAATATGATCGGCTACTACGACCCCGCGACGAGGAATTACAAACACGGTCTGAAGTTGCTCGCTTACACTGACGCGGAGGTTTTACCGAAAGCTAACAACAGGCTCAGATATAAGGCTCTATTGGACGAGTGTCAGGTAAGATATTTACTCCAGTTTTCACAGTTAGTTTGTGTTTTTATGATTTTAAATCTCGGAATGAAAACTTTCCGAGATTAAATATCATAAAAGCACAAATAACAAACGGAATGGGGATGATGACCTTGACCAGGTTTGAATATATTGATTTTTATGAGACACTCGGATAAATAAAAACGTAAAAAGCAAAGATTGTCTGTATGTTTGCAAAATAAATAAATAGTGGCGCAAATATGACCCTTTAAATCTCTGTAGCAACGAAAGTTATTAACGCAGATATCCTGTTACTGTCACAAAATTGCTTTACTATTAGCATACTCCTAATATATTCAAAATTCAAAAAAACTGTCATCATCACTATAGTAAGTTTGTTTAAACGCGACGAATCTATAATTTTACGAAATCATGACATCATAACTTATTGTGCAGTTAATCGTTTTTGAGCGATCCACGGCACCGCCGCAAAGAAGTCCTTTTATCTCTGATAATAATAATCGTAGATACACTGTTACTTCCACGAAATTGCTCTACTATTACATATTCTTCAAATATGTGTTTTAAAAATCAAAAATCAACGGTACGAGCGGTCGAACTCATCACTGAGGGGTAGTGGTTAGACCCCACCCCGTTGGTCTATTCGTACCCACTCCTAATACAGTCTTTCCCGACTAGTTTGAGAGGAATGGGATGGGAATATTGGTCATATTTAAAAGATATTGCAAATATTCAGTCAATTATTTGAATTACAGTACAAGAAACAAGAATGGGCGAAAACAGTGGTCCAGTACGAGTCGGACAAGGCAGGTCGACTGCCACTTCTTGACGTGGCGGTGAGGGACGTCGGCAGACCGCAGCAGATGTTCAAGATTGAAGTTGGTCTCGCTTGCTTTACATAGAGGTATTCTATGTGTAAACAAAATCTTTGAATAATTACCGTAGTACCTTTTTAATTGTGTTTAAGGTAGAAATGTTAAGTCTTGCACATAACTACTGGTACCTATGTAAAAAAATAATTCAACTATGATCAAAGTTAATACTTATTCTAAATATTTTATTCCTTTTAAATGTTTCAATGTTGACTGTATGAGCATATTTCCATGACTCCATATTTTAGTAGTATTAGGTATTTGTAGTAATAAAAGACTATCAGAGCATTTAAATAATCAACTTACAGAATAAAGTATTATTTACTAATTAATGAATCAAAGTTACTTAGATAAAATTTCAAGTTTTATTTTTTACGAGTATTATTAGATTTATGGTTATATGATTTTAGGTAAAGTTATATTATTATACGTCGTAAATAATAACTTGTATTATTTACGACGTAGATAACTAAGTAGATAATTAAGAAATGTAATAAAACTGTGTTCATTGTATTAATTTTTTATATTTACATAAAATATATTAGTTAAATCTAACCCTGTACTTAGTGTAAGTACTTAAGTTTGTATAAATAAGTCATATTATTAAGTCGTCACAACATAGTTTTAGAATTTACAAAGATCCTATATAAGGCTGTGTATGTAAATAATTGTAAATTGCTCCTATTTGTTGTTTTTTTAAGTTTTTTTACCAAACCTCGCCAAAACTTTAATATTAATTAAGATTTTTCTAAGAGATAAAAACAATGTTAGTATATGTAAACATTTAAGATAAAAATAGGTAAATACATTGAGAATTAATTAAAAATATCCATAATTCGAGGTTGTTTAATTTTATTAAAAACATATCTACCAAATGTTTTTTAAGCCGAAATCGAAAATAGTGACGCTCATAAACTGCAAACGGTGAGCGAATTTCGGTTTAATATTTTAGTTCCAAATTACTAAAATACAGAAAATATTTTAAAGCAATTAATTTATGCTAATAATTATGAAAACGGTTCTGTGGGAATTCTAAAGGAAATGGTTGCAATAAGTAATTACACCTATACATATTTAGTGATTAATGACTAAAAACCAAAATAAAATCAATGAGATTCAAAAAAATCTTAAAACACCTATTTATTTAATAGCTAAATTAACAAAAAATATTAGGTATAATAATTTTCTAGAAAAAAAAAATATCCTTTAAAAAAAACGATTTCGTAAAATGATAAAAATAGTTATTATCTCTGCGTCACAAAATTCATCAAAATTTATTTACTTCGTAATAAATCTGTTCTTTATCAGGGCTTTTCCGCGTGGACGAAGGCGCTATAAAGTCGAATATAAGTCTGATTTTAACAGGGTTTCCGCAGGGACTAAAGACTAATCATCACAGGAACCCTTCATAGTGCAAGAGACATATGGGGGCACGTCGCAGACGCACTTGGTGCATGTCTCCTGCACCGTGACGGCGTCGCCCACGTCTACGGTCATGTTGCCGTAGTAGCACTGCGAGCTGACGCCGCGCGTGTTCAGCCCACGGATTACTTTTGTTTTGTCCGTTGCTGTAAACAATAAATTAAGATGTGCTAAATAAATCAATTTGAGGCAAAGAAAAAACTATCAGGAATTGGCTATAATCAATTGTAAGAAAACCCAGTGTCAAACAAAGGTTTGTCAGGACAACTTAATTATCAAATCAGATTGTAACCAAAAAAGACCCTAGAATGGCAAACAATGACCTTGAGTGGAGTCACGAACTTGTGATCGTTGTATGTAGGGATCCCTTGAGAGTTAACTAACTCCCCCCTTTTACCCCTCCCTCTTCCCGCCTACCCCAAAATAACCCATGAAGGAATATCCTACAAAAGGTGTGGATGGATTGAACGCCACGACAAGAATAAGCTAGACCGTACCTACAGCGAGCGCCTTATATCGGCAGTCGTTCTCACCTGAGGGCTACCTCTCTCTAACTCCCTACTTTTGACGGAAACAAGTCAACAAGAGATCAAGCGTCGTCTTAGCCATCTCAGACTACTATTTCCTACAATATCCTATGTCAGACCTTGATGTAACAAAGTCTATAATGTTCCCCACTAGACTAAACTTAATTCACCTGTGAAAGCCAGTTGAGTAATTCCGAAGATTAATACGAAAAGTAGAATAAGAACTTCAAATGATTTATGTATTGTTTGTTCTGTTTTTTCGTTCCCAACTCGACTTTTGGCGATTCTTAGAGCAGACACAATTTAGAAATAAAGAAAACAATAAACACTATAATTAAATTAACTTACGACAAACAAACGAAATGGGGCAGCCCCGTTGATCCCTAAAGAACACGGGTGCGCATTTGTTGAAAATCATATCCTGGTAGTGGATTTCCACGGCACAGTCGAGGTCCCTGCAGCTGGTCGGGTCGTCGTACCGGCCATTCCATTGCGCAGTGCACGCGCACGTCTTCTGCGTGTTGACCGGCTTGAACGTCTGCCCTTCTTTGTACACCACGCCGTCCACTTCGCACGTTTTCAAACTTGCTATGGCGTCTTTTCCTGAAAATTCAATGTTAAGTATAATATCTACGAGCAGGGCCAGCCCGTCAATACAGTAAACGGAGCAAACGCTTCAGGCGCCAAATTCTAGAGAGCGCCTAAATGATAATTCTTCTCAACCGTAGACGGTACTGCGCCTGATATTCAATTCGTCACCCCATTGGTCGCGATCTTCACGTTCCATTCTTACTTTACACTCATAATTTGGTATAGGTATCTACATATTATTAGGAACAAACAGGAGAGGCACCATAATTATTGGATCTAGCTCCATTTTTAAATTTACTTCGGGGTGGCGCGTAATGTTTACAAACAAGCAAGTCAAAAAAACAACGTAAGCACATTGTTTTGTTGACTGATATGAAATGATGATGATGGTACTATGATATCAATCCATCATAATCATAATCACATCAGCCGATGGACTGCAGGGCATTGGCCTTTTTGTAGGGACTTCCAAACATCACGATCCTAAGCCGCCTGCATCCAGCGAATCCCTGCGACTCGCTTGAAGTCGTCAGTCCACCTGGTGGGGGGTTGACCAACACTGCGCTTTCTAGTGCGGGATCGCTATTCCAGCACCTTGGGACCCCAACGTCCATCTGCTCTTCGAACTATGTGCCCTGCCCATTGATACTTCAGCTACACGACTTGTTGTTTATTAGCGATGTTTAAACAAATCCATACTATCTACTAAATATACGTATGATGTAGTTAAATATTTTCTTACAAGAAATTTTATATAGATAATCACTTAATAGCACGTTATCAAAGAATGATGAAATCGATTGCACCAGCGTGTCTACTTGTTGAGCAATGTTTGTTGTATTTAATAACATGTGCTGAATACAAAGATGAACAAGATACGATTTGGAATAAACAATAGATCATTCACACTGTAATATGATACAAATATCGCGGTAGTGAGGAAAATGAGCCATTGTGTTCAGTGCATGCAGGAAGAAGGATGAATGTTTTTGAAGACATAATGAATCGTATCGAGTGCCCATAAATCCACTGTGACCACTTTTTGACCATGTCTCATTGGCAGCTTGATATCCCTATTTTGTTTTATTCTATGACATCTCTATTTATATCTATGATATCACAACTGATGTTAAGTGATAATGAAAAAGGTATCAGATATTTTAATACAAATGCCTGAATAGCTCAACGGTAAGAGCGGTTGGATTCACCACCGAGGGGTGGGGTTCGATCCCCGCCACGTTGGTCTATTGTCGTACCTACTTCTAGCACAGTCTTTTCCGACTAGTTGGAGGGGAATGAGAATATTGGTCACATTACAAAAAAATATGGCAAATATTATTTAAAAATAAAAAAAGTTTATTCTACTCGTATCCGTTCAGATCTGACAGTTTCTACACGACATTGTACCCGAACGCTAAATCGCTTGGCAGTACGTTTTTGCCCTTTGGGTGGTAACTAGCCACGGCGCATACCAGACCAGACCTGAACTATATCCCGATAACTTGATAATGATCGTTAGACAAATACACCCAAATGTAGATGTAAGCTCAAGCTATCAAAACAAGCTGATGATGATGTTATGTACGAAGAGCCAATGAATATTGAGGTCCCAGGGTGTTGATATACTCCTCAGCCCTCGTGAAAAATAACAGTGTCAGTTTTTACTCGTAGTTGACTGGGAGGACTGACGTAATCAAGCAAGATGCAGTGAACCACTGAATTAAGATGGCTGAAGGATAATGACTTTCCCAAGTACCTATAAAAGCCAATCCTGTGGACATCCATCTGCTGATGATGATGATGATATTTACCACACACGGTCCCAGTACTGCAGCACGAGTCAGCCTCATATGTGAGTATACACTCGTCATGCCCCTCCGCCTCCACGCAGTCCACCACCGCGCACGAGAACTGCGGGGTGCCGTTGATGATGCTGCAGTGGCAGTTCTTGGTGCACGGGTTCTTGACTATGTTCTGGGGGAACGATGATCCCGGTTTGTAGGACACTCCCCTGTAAAAATATTTTCAAAATAACACAACTTAAAGAACAAGTCAAAGTAGAGCCTCAATAGCTCAACGGTAAGAGCGGTCGGATTCATCACCGAGGGGTGGTGGTTCGATCCCCGCCCCGTTGGACTATTGTCGTAACCACTCCTAATTACAGTCTTTCTCGACTAGTTGGAGGGGAATGGGAATATTGGTCATATTTAAAAAAATATGGCAAATAAAAAATATATTTGTATTTAAATTTTATCATCAACATCAGTATAATTCTATTTTAATGGCCAGGCCAGGCTATCTTTTCAGAAGAAGGTATAATATGGCGCTTTGTGTGCAAGAAACAATCACTTGGTTATCAACTTGGTGTCTACAAGTCTGGCGAGTTTGCTGGTCCAGTCTACATCATCAAAAGGTGGTGAATTGCTCCTGATTGGCTCATTTTGGTGGTGGAAACCTACCCTCGATAAATAAAGGAACTTCTCGGATTCTTCCAACCAACTATGTTATACAGCCACAATTCTCTTCCCGTGGGAATATCTTTAATACTGTCTATCTAGGTTAGACTATCAAGCAACGACCATCAAAATTAAAAAAAAACTTCTAAAAGCATTTAATTTCACGCCTGAAACGGCGGCTCGAATTGATAACTTGTACCATTTAAACTAACTAATACATTTACGTCCGTCTTACCAATTGATTCGGTCTACGCAAACACATATTTGAACTACTCGTAAGTAGCAGGGCAGTGCATTGCAGGATGTGTTTCTAGCCAGTAGCGTAGCTAGGCATGGGCAGAGTTTCTTACGAGTATTGGGCGGTATTGATTTAATTTTTTTTTTTTTTTTATTCTTTACAAGTTAGCCCTTGACTACAATCTCACCTGATGGTAAGTGATGATGCAGTCTAAGATGGAAGCGGGCTAACTTGTTAGGAGGAGGATGAAAATCCACACCCCTTTCGGTTTCTACGCGGCATCGTACCGGAACGCTAAATCGCTTGGCGGTACGTCTTTGCCGGTAGGGTGGTAACTAGCCATGGCCGAAGCCTCCCACCAGCCAAACCTGGACAAATTAAGAAAATCTCAATCTGCCCAGCCGGGGATCGAACCCAGGACCTCCGTCTTGTAAATCTACCGTGCATACCACTGCGCCACGGAGGCCGTCAAAAAATAGTTTTGAAAAACCGCTACCGTTAAATAAATAATGATCACAATAATTTACGACTTTATTGTGGGCCATCAATTAGTTCTGAGTATCCAGAAATTAACTTTAACGTGTCTCAAACGGTAAAGGAAAAACATCGTGAGGAAACCTGCATACCTGAGAATTTTCTCAGTTCTCTTCGTATATGAAGTCTGCCAATCCGTATTGGGCCAGCGTGGTGCATTTTTAGCCCTTTTAACCCCTAAGGATGAGAAGGGTTATAGTCTAATAAGACTATTAACCCTTCTCATCCTCAGAAAAGACTCATGCTCAACAGTGAGCCATATATGGGTAGTTAATGATGATGATGATGATGATGATCCAGTATAACCAGTAGGAGTAGGTATAATAAAGAAAATCACTTATTTCTCCTAAGCAAATATTTTTTTTTTTTAAAGAATATTTGCCGTATCTTTAAAATATGACCAATATTCTCATTCCCCTCCAACTAGTCGGGAAAGACTGTATTAGGAGTGGGTACGACAATAGACCAACGGGGCGGGGATCGAACCACCACCACTCGGTGATGAGTCCGACCGCTTTTACCGTTGAGCTATTGAGGCTTACGCAAATATAACAACTGTGTATCGATTAAATATGATACAGCAATGTTGATTCAGTAAATATTAATTCAATATTGTAGTATCGAAGGCTGCGGTATTTCCAAATGACCGGTCATGAGGTCGGACCGTTTTTGTTGCGCGAGACAGACGGACATTCGCAAAAAGTACACCTTTCTTGGGATCATAAGGCCATGTCGGCTTCAAGGTTTTCGCTTTATTTGCTCTTTATTGTATCAACAATTCCTTACTCGGAAAGAATATCCTTTATGCTCATCTCAAAATAACTTCATAAATTAGCCAAAATGTAGAATTGTTTTTAAAATAAGCACTTGCCTACTGACTTTCGGTCATGGTGACCAATCTTATGTTGAGACTGGTCAGACGGCTAGCCTCCTATGTTTAAATAGTCCTTAAGAATGCAAACACAATGTGCACTCCCTTTTCTCAGATCAGCGCCTGTAGCCGTGTGGCACGGTGATTCTCTTTCTACAAACGCTAACGCTTCGAAAATTAAAAAAAAACGTATGTTAATTTTTATGATCGACACGGTCACGTGATCAAGTTATCGATCGGATCTGTCATTCCCATACATTTTGTTAGTTTTCGAAGCGTTAGAGTTTGTAGATAGAGAATCGACGTGCCACATGGCTAAGACCACAGAGATCTATTGATTTTCTTTTTTCTCAGCGTGTGTGAAATCTGCCAATCCGCATTGGGCCAGCGTGGTGGACTATTGGCCTAACCCCTCTCATTTTGAGAGGAGATTCGAGCTCAGTGAGAAGAATATGGGTTGATAATGACCTACTTACCAAAATTTTAGTAACAGTAATTGAGCACTAACTTAACATGCAATAAAATCAATTTATTGTTTAGATTATTGTTCATTGATTATTGTTTAGTTTCCGAACCGGTGGTATAATCTTTACAAATAGTCAACTGACGTATCAAAACTGCTTGTGAACTGAGCCTACTTGAAATAAACGCATTTTGAATTTTGAGATAACCTACCTGTAATAGCAGGTGTTCGGATCAGGGTTTATCCGTAGGTCTGGGCAATCGAAAGCGTCTGGGCAAATGGTCGAGTTGTCGGTCTGAGGCAACGGCGTGCAGCCCAGCTCCAGGTAAAACCCCGCCATGGAGCATTCGCCCGCCATGTCAGCATACACTGAGCTTAATACTGGAAACAGTTATAAAATTAAAAATATAAGAAATGTCAGAAGTATCGAGAGAATGAGATATGAATGAGAATGAGATATACAGGCTTCCCTCGGGCAGGCATTTCAATCGTAATTGAAATGCCTTGGAAAATGCACATAGGAAATCTTGGTCGAGAATATTATATTAAGTTTTTCACGTCATATCCAAAACTCAGATTTTTCTACTACCCTCGGACAGGCATTTCAATCGCAATTCAGCACAGTAAACCTGTGTGATGGTTACCGGAAAATGCACATAGGAAATCTTTGTCGAGAATTTTTAGTTAAGATTTTCACGACTCAGATTTTTCGGTTCATTTACATTCTAATCATTCATTTCTAAGCCGATTTCATATTGACATATTGACTGTAATTAGTGATGACGCAATTTAAACGGGTTAACGCAGCAAGCAAACAACTTGACAAAAATGTGTTAATTTAAGGCCAGTTTTTGTTAAACTCCACAATCAATCGCTGAATTGATTAAGAACATAATTGTTTTCTACTGAAAAACTGATTACGGAAAAGATAGTAAAACATAAAACTTTTTTTTAATTAAATAATCAAGCCTCAATAGCTCAACGGTAAGAGCGGTTGGACTCATCACCGAAAGGTGGTGGTTCGATCCCCGCCCCGTTGGTCTATTGTCGTACCACTCCTAGCACAGTCTTTCCCGACTAGTTGGAGGGGAAAGGGAATATTGGTCATATAAAAAATATGGCAAATATTCTTTTTTTTGAGGACATCAAGCGGGTTGCAGGGAGCCGTTGTATGCTGGCGGCTCGAGACCGTAGTGTTTGGAGTCCATGCAAGAGGTCTATGTCCAGGAGTGGACGTCCATCGGCTGATAATGATAATGATGAAATTTATAATTATATATAGTTATAGCAGCAACATAGCCCATTGGATCTTAAGTGAAAAATCATCGCTGACACAAGAACGTCCCTTTATAGGCGAGTCCTATAAGTAGGACTTTATATTGAGAAGACGTATGTAATTGTATTTTCAGGAGCAACTCCACCCATCACACAATCTGATCAGGACATCGGCAGCGGAAATAAAAAAAATGGCACACTGTTACTTTCTCGGTCTACAATGGACATGCAACTTAGAACTTGGGAATTTTTAATCCAGCCAGAATTGAAGCAGTATCGTTGAATACGTATACTTCGAGAGATCTTGGGTTCCCTAATTCTGTAGCCCATACTTTACGATTGATTAGAGTGGGAAAAGCACTTTAAAATAATGAAAATTCTGTGAATTTCGGTAACCTAGATAAACACGGGGTAGTGTCTTTAATCCTAATTAAATCGTTCACTATCGTCATCATCTCCTTTTCCTTATCCCACTTAAGTGGGGGCAAAATATGTGAATCTCCTCCAGCGTCTCTACTACTCGTCAATTCATCACTATACTTATTTAAATAGTACTTTAATGTCACTGTCCCTCTAAATATCATTCAACAAAAACAATGATTCACATAGTGCATTCATTACCTCGTACCACAATTAAATGCATTGTAATACAAAATACTTACATGTCAACACCAAACAAATCAATGGTATCATATTGCAGTTAACTAAAACTTCACTATTTTAATAAATATACACCAAAATATATGTTACAAACTTCCTAAAAAGTTTGCAAACCAAATGTGTGTGGAAAAATCACGTCTTAGTTTATGTTCTTCTTAGTTTACGTTTTAAAATTAACTTGTTTTTATTGATTTATTATAACACGTGTTAACCATACAGTCTCGCGAACGCGATTAAAGTTGAAACCCAAAGTAGTATGGCATTGTTATGCCAAGAAAAGATTGACGCATTAACTCAACGCATGGAAAGAGCTAAGAAGCTTAAGTTCTTCGGGAAAATGTGAGTTTACTTGTAAATAACTTGTAGGTGTTTACTATACTATACTTGCTACGTACATGTGAATGACACGTAGAATTCTGTTGACATTGCATTTTGTAAAATTAAATCGGCAGAATATATTATTATTTCTAATTGGGAATGCCCACCGGCTTACATCGTCAGTCCCGGGAACCCAGGTATCAGCAGCGAAGAGTTCATGCAAGCCGATTCCCGCCGGGTTACCTTTAAATTCATGCATATTGTTGTACTGTATAATATATGAGAAACCGGATGTATCACGCTGTATAAATGTCCTTTTCTTTGGGACAGCTTACCTTCATCTCAATTCCATCTATCGCCGCTCTCAGGTATACCTCTGTATAAAAGTATATGGAGATGATACGATAATATGATGTAAAAATAAGGATCTGATTAAATAATTGGTTTAATAAAAGTATGTTTCTTGAAGAAAAAATATTTTTATAACACTCAAAGTTTTTAAGTCTTCAAAAAAGTTCGTAAAACTCAGTCTGTATGGTCAACGATCTTTGCTTGTACCCGTTAGAGACAAATGAAACGATTAAATTGATTGAAGATGACGTAAAACGTTGTAGCGTTCTTTTTTGATAAAGTAAATGATTTCATTATTATAATGGGCATTCCCTTTTCAGTATTTCTTGAATTCACCATGTGGGTCTGTGTGGAACACACTCACTCTCACATCTCACAGAGAGAAAAACTCCTAGAAGATTTTGAGAATTGTGACACGAGCGTAGGTTGAAGGAGTTCCATGAAGCCGCGTGTCTAAACTCACCTTTACCGCTCGTGTTGTTCTCCCTGCTCAGCCATATTTGGTATATATTAATAACTAAGCTGAATTAGTAAGTTTTGCTAGTGTAGCTTTTGACATCCGTTCCAATATGGAGGCCAAGGCCAAGATCTAGCTGGTACAAGTATATCCTAGTTTAGTCTTAATAAATAGACATCAGACAGTGGAACAATAAGCTCGCAATAAGCAATTTGCTCTATCTATCTATAACTATTACGTACAGTGATTGATTCTACATCTTGTTTAAAGATGAAAGCCAATTCAATTGCTTCTAAGGGTCTTTATAATCAACAAATTCATCAAAGTAAATAAAATCTAAATAAAACACTGATGACAAATGTATCCAAAATATATTTCAAGACTATTATTGCAATAATGTCACTTTAACTATTTAATTTACATTACGTTAATGTATGATTATTAATTGACTTACATAATCTATAGCGGAAATATATGATATGTAATTAACAAACGTAAATACTCGATATATATATTAATGTAGTATGTACTTTTTAAACTTATGTAAATGCAATAAGTACCACAATTATTTGGTATTAAAAATGCTACGCTTAAAATAAATTATCCCTGATATGACACTCAGACTATCTTTGTTGCACTTATTGGTTTAGAAAAGGACGAGGCACTCGTACTCGGCGGAGCTCCTCTCTTCTCCATCGAATGGGTAGTAGCAGACGCCGTGGCTCTGGTGAATCTGGAATGAAGAAAAAAAGTTGATAAATCACATAAAATACTGTAGGAAATAGTAGTCTGGGACGGATATGACATCGCTCGATCTCGTGTTGGCTCGTGCCGACGCTAGGTGGCGCGACTTGTTTCGCCAAGAGTTGGAATTTAGCACAGAACAGAGATCGCTAAAAGCTAACGCTTTTAGCAATAGAAGTAGCATAGGGGCGTGGCCCGCTTACACCCGGGTGTGCGGAGCTTCGCAAGCCTATCCGCGCATGTACTAGCAGTCTTGTTTCGTTGACTGACACGTTACGTCCTGCGGTTGTCAAATTCGGTAATTGAAAATAATTAAAAACGATTAGAAAAATGCTGTATTGTGCCGTTTTGGAATACCAAAATGATAGCCGCCACAAACATTTATCAAATTATGGTGTTTCGTACCATCGTTAAAACGTATTTTATTATATTAAAATATGAAAAAATAATTTTACTCAAAGTCACAAACTAAAATGAACTTTACGTGAATAGTACTAAAGTTTACTTTATTTTAATACAAGTTCGATTTTCTCGAAGATTCTATGGAAACCAGTGGGCATACATTTACTGCGTCAACAACAACAACAAAACTATCATAAATCAAAAATATACAAAAATGATTTTATTGCAATAATTCTTCTTTTCCTAATTAAATGTATTTATTATTAATATTAATAATCCTTGTTATTTTATATTTAGCGAAAACACCCATTGATTTTACATAAAATTAACAACAAGAAATTGTAACCATTTGTATTTTGAACTTTCATTGTTAACGTGCGAAATATAATCTAAACTGCTATATTCTGAGTTGCGCGTTGTCAGTCGAACATTAATCACAAAATAATCTGTGTTAATTTTTAATTAAATATTTAGGAATGCTCCAGCTTTAAATAAAGGCTCATCATATGAATTTTTAAATGAAAGTACCTTTTTATATTATTTAAAAACTGGTTGTTAGGCATATAATGTACCTAAACGAACATTTTCTTTCAAACAATTTTAAGGTCAAAATAAACTCAAGAGACAGAGTGTTCGTTTTGCCTTTAGGTCCTTTAATTGAATTTCTCTGTCGGTCCCTCATGACTGACAATCGGTACCACCTTGGCGAGTCATCTTTCGATAAACAATGCTCCTCCATCGAGTACGGATACAGGCCATCTAGATGGCACTATAAAAGGTGTGGGCATCTGTTTCTATGAAAAGATCCGACCGTCGGATTGGTGATCTACCTCGTGGCCGTTTTCCTTTTAAATACCACCATGTTTCCACTGTTATGCCAGAGCTGTGAATTAATAAAAAAAAGACAGAAATGTAAGCGTCGAATCAGTAAAAATTAAATTACGTGTACGTGTACATCACCGCAGTATAAAATAAATAAATAAAAAAACACAAGCGACGAAGGGGAATGTTCATTGATTTGAGACAGTGAAACAAGATTAATACGATTATTTTATTGTCTGAAATCAACAAATATACGATTATTTTATTGATTTCAAAGCCAAAGGTTTCAATTGAAAAGCAGCATATTTTATTCTGCTTTTATCTGAAAACTGCAAAACATTTTAAAAATATGATTTCAATGTATATATTATATTATGCTTTATATAAAATAAGAGGAAAAATAGACCAAAAAAAAGTTTTTCTTTTTCTTGTTTTAGTTCTCCTGAAAAGAGTGTAATTTTGATTTATGTTAGTTTTGAATTTAAGCAGCTGCCACATGTCATTTGGCTATTCATTTAGGGATGTCGATAATAATATATCGATATTTTATATCTACTACTATTATATTATGATGACACGATAATGATGAAATTTTCGAAAAATTTTTTTAGGAATCTAATTTGTTCCAAACATTTTACGCAGTCAGACACGTTAATGTAAAGTGGAAACAGAAGATATTTAATAGTCACGGCAGTGCCAAACAAAAAGATTTTTTTTCTGAAAGTCGTATTCGTCTCTTTTAGGATACAAAAAAAATGACGTACTTAAAGTGTTAGGAACGTCAAATCTGAGTATTTGTAATTGACCTATTGACTACTAACGGGTTGGAAAATAATCTACTGGTAACATTCATCACTATACGAAATACTTAGAGTCATGTGTTTCTCAAAACTTAAACGAACGAATTTAGACATTGCAATAATGTGACATTGTGGTGTTTTTCTGATGATATCTAAAGTTGTCAGATAGGCATAACAATACTTGCAGTTTGGTCTATTTTGTATTGGCAAATATTGTACAGTATACAAAAGAATAGTCATGCGAAAGATACGACGACGCTGTACTATCTCGTGTTTTATTTTTTATTATTTGTTTTTATATCACTTTCATTTGTTAGTCAAATTGTCCTGAGAAATTTGTGAAACATTGTTTAACATTGTTTAACATCCAAATGTATCACTCCGAAACTACTTAATAAAATCAAATGAAACTTAGCACAATTTAAGCAAATAGTACGAAGAAGGTTATAGATTCTTCATGTTGCGAATAGAAAAATAGAAAGGGTGAAATAGGGTTATTCCCTATTTGTTAAGGTTTCTTACTTAATTTTTCAAGTACACAAGTTATGGACTTGTATATGAACTTCTTTGTTGTGTAAACTCGAATCGTGCAAAGTTTCAGTTGAATTAATGTTTTTTCAGAGTGGTAAATTAAAAAAATGCTGGTTTTTTACTTTCTTGTGTGTGTTTCTTCATATATTTTAAATTTTTGATTGTTGTTCTTCTAAGTTTTATAAAATTCAATTTTTTTTTAAACAACTGACGTTCGTTTTATTTACTGCGAGTAACGAGACTATCGATGTTTAAGATTATCGTTATTTCACATCCCTAGACAACATTAATAAAACAAAGTTAGGATCATTTTAAATCTTATTTATAAGGTAATAAAGCTTATATATAGAGACAACTAGTGACGAGTAGCGGTACTACAGATTTCATTCATGAATTTTCATTCAAGAATTTTCATTTGTTCTGAGACAACAGTAATAAATAATTTTCAACTCTAAAATAAGGGAAATATGTTTCGTTTTTCACTAAATATTAAACAGCCAATTAAGTGAAGAGTTTATCAGTGTGATAAGTATTATTACACTATAAATGTGTTTGTAAGGCCACGCCCCCGGGTACGCTGGTTTCAATACAAACAGTTGGCACTTTATAAATCTAGTTACTTCTTATATCTGTGGGATTTAGAGAGGGGTAGCGATCAGTTGGCGGGAACGACTTGCGATGTAAGGCGCTCGTCGTCCGGTCGGCTTCAGTATGCTTGTGACGTTCGAGCCGTCCATATTTCTTGTTATGTAATTCTATATGTGTTACTTGGAAGAGGCGGGGAGAATGACTTGAGTGGGAAAGGGGATTGTTTGTTAACTGTCAAAGGTGCCTTTAACCCTACACACAACATTCACGTTTTGGTTACAGTTTGATTTGTTAATTAAGTTGTCCTGACAAATATTGTGAATCATAACGTTTGTTTGATTGGTTTTCTTATTTTTGTAATTCACTTTTGAGTCTGCTTAAAATACATAATTATATTCGTGCTATTCATTATACACAACACTCAACATTGAAATTTTTCTTCTATCCGAGAAATTGTTAGTAACAACAAGAAGTTGGGAAACTAGTTGTGTTATGCGTGCTGCGGAAACCACCTTTAGCTACCAGTCCCGGTAACTATCTAGTAGTGATTGTAACAAATATTATCATCATAAACCACATTGGGTGTGGAAGATCCAAGCTGGAACACTTATAGATGCGAATTTCCGAGGTCTCATTATGAATAAGTGATGCCTTTAACAGCACCTTTAGCTGTCGATCTCGAAAATAATCTAATAATAATGATTATGGCACAACTAAAAATTTATTATCATCCAAGCCAGTCAACTCTCATTGGAGCAGTCTAGAGATCTAAGTTCAACATCTCTCTTATAGGATAAAGGAGTCTCGTGACCTGGTTTACGCTTTTATCAATTATGTTAATACCTTTCCAGGAGTAGTGCAGCCATCATGCGTAACTCTTCCGAAGTAGAGCTTCTCACCATCAGCAGTCATGCCAGCCTCGACTGCGCCCGGGGGTACGTTTCCACCAGTGGAGAACTGCCACGAGAACATGGCTGGTACCAGCACCTGGAAACCATCATGAGAATATGAATGACCAGGATTTATTCTAACTGAAAATATACTCTTTATTAAATTGTCTGCTTTACAAATAGGTACACTTAGACGACTTTTGTTATTGAGGTGTTCAAAACTAGAATCGATAACTTATCTTACACATGACATTCAGCGGAAAGGAGTTTAGATTTTTAATACCATACATACCGTATAACGATGTGATGTAAACATTATTTATACATTCGAGATAAAATTTTAGAAAGTCAGATTCTTTTCTAATAAGAGTTTATCCAAAAAATCAATAGCGATAGGTTTTCTATTGTTAAATACGAACAAGATATTAAGGTTAAAGTTTGATGGCAGTAGGACAGGGCATTGTGGAGTATGTCTTGAAGAACGGTGAATTGCTCATAAGATTGTATCCATAACTGGTAATAATAGAGACAACATCAATTCTTCTGGCATAGTTAATAAAATTCTTTTCCGTATTAGTAAACAATTTTATTTACCTCAAACTGGTCTTTCAGGATCTCTTCACCACCATACGCGATGTAGCATGCATTCTTTGTGGGGATGACTTTAGCAGGCAGGACGTCACCCTCGTGGTGGGCTCTACCTGCGTAGATCTCATCACCATCTGCGTCTGTGCCCACGCGCAGCGCGCCCATGGGTATGCTCCTCTGACTCAAACATGCTGGGACCCAACGATATGTGCCTATAACATTTCATGACTAAGTTAATTTGATGCCCATATCAGGAATATATGTCCGACAAAGAAAACTTCTAGGTAATAATCCCAAGAAATGATAGATTTGTAGACATTAAGATGATCATTATTTGAAGTGATCATGAAAATGTTCAGAAGTATCACAAGCTAATGATAAGGTGTTGTCATCTGAATGAATGAAAGCAACATCTATAACGAAGAAAACAAGATAATTTTCGTAAATAGCAATTGCAAAAAAATGTAAACGAAAATCATAAATGGCCCACTAACTGATTTTTTAGAGAAACAGTATTAAGTGTCATGAAAACATTATTACAAGAAACATTTAATATTAAGGATTGCCTTAAAACAAATTCAGTGTACCAGTTATCAAATAATATTTTTGATAATGGCGTTATAGTATCAGTGAATTATCAAAATACTTGGTAATCAGGTGAAAAATTGTTTTTATCTGCTGATAATGATTACTAGGTATGAAACAACGAGTTGCATTTTTGGTGTAATAACTTATCTTTGTTTAAAAATATGTATGGAATTTTATTGACAACACAAAAGCTATGGCCAAAACTCTATATGGTTTAGATGTTTTTTTCAAAATCAAAAATTTATATATAAACGGGTAACGTCTAGTATTTGTTTAAAGAAGTGACAAAGGATCACGAAGAATAAGAAAGGACAGGAGTAAGGAACCATAGAGAGGATTGGCCCAAGTCCCAACATCGGCTCACGATACGCGAAAATTTGAAGAGATAACACCTTAATCCTAAGCTAAATTAGAACGCAATGTCTTAAATTACATTATCTGGTTTATAATATAGTTAAATGTGTAGCAAAATATAGCAAGCAATGTACAAATAAGCTAAAAAATGTTATGTTTTTATGATTACGAGGTATAGCAATTTGAAAGTTTTGTAAATTTTGGAAGGCAACAAACTACAAAGGTGTCATCTCTTCGTTATCTTGTTGTGATTTATCGTTGTCAACAATCGCGTAATCTTTATATCTGACTGTTCCGTCCCATTCCTGATTTTTCTAGCTGTCAGAGGCCTTACCACAAGTTCTTAAATTCGTAGTGATGCCATAATGTTTCGACATTTCGTACTCTTGAGGGCATAATATGCTTCGCAGGATTGTTGAAACATTATGAAATCGCTACAGATTTGAGAGCTTGTGCTGAGGCTCCTGGTCAGTGCACTATGGTGGTGTAGTTAGGTCAGGTCAGTGGACTTTGGTGGTAGTCAATGTTAGGTAAAGATTGCGTGATTGATTCGACTTTTCACACCCGGGTAACTTACTCCAAGGCAACTCGACTGTCTCTCCGGTTAATTCAGGTTCCTCTGGTGGGGAGTCAACTACTTGGACCGTGTCGGGTGGTGGGGGGTAGGGAGGATGGTGGTGTGGTGGGTAGAAGTACGCGGGGTGGACCGGGTAGAACACGACCCCTGGGCCGTAAGGGTACGTCTGGGGAGGGTGGCCAGGGGCACCAGATCCAGGTGGTCCATGAGGGTAGCCGTGGTGCGGCGGCATTCCACCCCAACCGTAATATTTATCTGCGTAACAAATTTCGTTGTGAAATTTTGATGGCATCGTTTTGGTTTGGTGTCGTCTACCTCCAGACTTTAGGAGTAAAACCTTCATGTTTAATCATTTCAATTCAGATTTTATCAGTTAATTTATCTTTAAGTAAGTAAGCTTTTTCATCGCCAAATATATTAGGTATCTATTATTGTCATTGCTTGTAACTCCACTTTGTGTACCTATTAACACCACATTATAATGGTCTGGTTACGACATCAGATAGATTACATTAACGAGGTGGAATATGGAATTACTAATGTGATAAATGTTATAATTTTAGATCCCCTATTTAATAGGTTGTAGGTGAATTTAATTATTGGTGTCAGACAAACTAAACTAAACAAAATCCTAAATTAAAAATTCTATTAATTTATACTAAACTTTCAGTGACATGTAAAATAAAAATCGTTAACTTGGGAGTATGGTAAAAACAAGCGTTGAAAAATACTGAATAAACACATACATTACTTCCAAGCAGTTGTGCTATTTAGGCTTCATTATTTTCATTTCATATTACCTACAGTGCGTAGCAGGTATTAATGTCAAAACATTTTTAGTCATCAATTTTCTTGTTTGTCGCGCCTATAGCCATGTGATTACTTGATAAGGCTAGGTACATTTTTCCATGAACAAGAAAATTATTAATAAAATAAGAATGTACCTATTGATAATAATTATTATCAGTAAGAAATACTTTTCGATGCGTGTAATGTTTTTTTAGAAAACTAATTGATTCACGTCACTGCCTTCAGTGTTGTATCTACATTGACAGCAGTAGCACCATCGGGGGGTTTGACCCACCATTCAAACTACATGTGTCAAGTCCAAGTCGATGAACGTAGGGGACGGAATGTATCTCTAAAGGCTTCGATGAGTCTCGGACCTCGAATTAGAAGGTTGAAGATCGATGTGGTTTGTGGGCTTTAGTGAGATCAGGCCCAAAGTTTTGCCACTTCCAACAGATGTACTTCTTGCCTCATTGGACCAGTGGTTAGTCTATGTATATTATGGGTTCGAGTTCTAAGTCGGGTACCGAGGTTATAGGTTCGAGTCCTGAGTCGGGCTATGTAACACTGAGCTTTCTTTCCTTCTAAGAAATTTTCAGTACTGATTCTTAAAAAAATGTTCAGTCTTGAGTTGAGAATTTGGTAATATTAAATCCCCGTGCCTCGGAGAGCATGTTAACCGACCAAAAAGAGCAATAAAATATTTTACTGTTTTCAAAATATTCTTTAAAAAAAAATCGAATCATAAAATGAAGGTAGG
Source organism: Bicyclus anynana (assembly GCF_947172395.1). NCBI lineage: Eukaryota > Metazoa > Arthropoda > Insecta > Lepidoptera > Nymphalidae > Bicyclus > Bicyclus anynana. The sequence continues at coordinate 14,444,949 of NC_069092.1, read as the reverse complement.
TAAGCTAAGGTAATTAAGGTACTATTTGGGCAATATAAGATGATGTTTATTAGCAAGATGAGATGACATGACGAGACATTTTAGAAATTTTCTGTAGAGTACCCAATAAGGTACGAGTACATCGACCTAAAAGGTACGCTTTGCTTATCAAAATGTGAGTAGATAAGTAAGTAAACCGCAAATTAAGTAACTGTTTGTTTACTTATGTTATCACTTAAGTTAATGCGACATTAAATCGAGTTAATTAATGTCTGTGGTCCACTGTTACTAATGATGTGGTTTCGTTTTTTAAAATCTACAACAAAGCAAAATTTGCCAAACATTCTGATTCTTCTGTTATGGCTTGATAAAAAAAATAAAAATCCTGGCTACGTGTTCGTTATAACGGGCTATGTGTTCTAGTCCTTTTGAGCCTTAGTTCTTTTAGTAGCAAACTAATCACAGGCGGCTAAAGTGTGCATTATAGTGCCCACAATCCTGTTTTCTTATAATTTTTATTTTGTTACTAATTTATGCCCTATGTCGTTAAAGTAATGTATTCAAACGTTCCAGGCTTGTATCTGTAGTACTGTTATATATTAACTAGCGGACGCCCGCGACATCGTCCGCGTGGAATTCAGTTTTTCACAAATCCTGCGGGAACCATGGATTTTTCTGGGTTGAAAAGTAGCAAATCTACTTCAATTCCAAATTTCAGTCAAATAGCTTCAGCAGCCGCAACGCAAAGGAGGCACACTTAAATGCACACACACACACACCTCATATCCCATCATCATCATCATCATATCAGCCGATGGACGTCCACTGCAGGACATAGGCCTTTTGTAGGGACTTCCAAACATAACGATACTGAGCCGCCTGCATCCGGCGAATCCCTGCGACTCGCTTGATGTCGTCAGTCCACCTGGTGGGGGGTCGACCAACACTGCGCTTTGTAGTGCGGGGTCGCCATTCCAGCAACTTGGGACTCCAACGTCCATCGGCTCTTCGAACTATGTGGCCCGCCCATTGCCACTTCAGCTTCGCGACTCGTTGAGCTATGTCGGTCTATGGCATATCTTATAATAGGTACTATGTAGCAGTATTTCGGAGCTCGACCGAGAATTTATAACCAGGACAATATGATTCAAAGCTGCATATGCTAACCGCTGGACCAAAGAATCTGTTTGTCAAGAATGTAACAGTTTACACAGCTTTTGCGTTATCGGTGATATTGGCGTGGAATATATTTGCATAGCAATTCATCTGTTAGGTACGTGCATTGTTTCCTTGCAGACAAAGGTGCTCACCGGCTATGCAGACTAAGTTGATTTATGGAATATAGCGAATATTATTATTAATAGTAACTAGTCTACATCATCATCATTATTATCATCAAATCAGCCGATGGACGTTCACTACGGGATATCAAATTTTTTGAAGGGACCTCTAAATATAAAGATATATAATAATAGCCGGGTGGCTCAGGAGCGTCATATTTGGAAGTCCCTACTCTTACTTCCTTACATTCTACTGCCAATCACAATGGATTGACAAACTTCACACACATAGAGAAATAGGAAAATTTTCAGAGTTCCTCACGATGTTGTTTATCCTTTAAAGTTTGAACGAACAAAACACATGACATTTAATTAAATATTTATTATATTTAAATTAAATTTGTATTTAAGCTGATTTTGTGTTCCGTAGCTCCAAGCAATAATTATAATTGGTTTTTATATAAAAAAATCATTTTGGGTTCCCTTACTATTTTGTAAAATTGCTTTTTGGTCGTTGGTCCTTATTCTAGTAAAATGATATGGATAATGATGATTGATTTTGAGTTTGACATTGAGAAAAGTAACATTTTGTTATTCTTATTTTTTTTAATCAAAACAGTTACTTCCTTTAAACACTGCTCTTACAGATAAAATAATAAAATATTTGCCAGTTTAAGTAGGTAGGAAACGCATTTAGTAAAATATCGTTGTTTTTCGATGGACAAAATTCAATAAGTTATCAAATTGTTTTATTTATCAATCGTTATAACTAAGTATCGATAGTGTTATCATTGGCTGATAAACAATATTTAGGTACATAGGTGCATTCAATTACGTAATCTAAGAAGGAGTTGATTCAGACGAGCCTTTTTAAATACCTTTTTAAAGTAATTATAGGTACTATAGGTAGTACGAACTGAATCGATATTATAGTATACTCGCTAGGATATGTAAATGTAGCTATACGCCTCGTGTTGAAAGACTCATAGATTGGCGCACACCTAATATTCCTACCTAATAGGTAAAGGTAAGTCCTGATGAGATATAAGCCCGCCAGAAAAGCAAAGTAATTTACAGAACTTGGTAGCACGCAGCTATCAAAGGCCCCTAACCTAACGCTTAAGCGTCTTGATCCTGTAATGTCATCGGCAAGAATGCCTTTCAGCAGGCGAATTCAATCGCTGAAGTAATAGGTATGTTGGTTGACATACTTGTATACGATATTGAGATTCTTTGTAACAAATGTAATCCGGTGCCTACTGATAACCATTCGTGGATACAGTAAGTAGATGAAATTTCTTAGTCCATTTGATATTTATTTTAATTAGGTTTTGATGTTTATTTTAATTAAAGACCAAATTAGTGAATAGGCTAGCTGTCCGGACGGAACATGCCAAGGTGTGCGATGATGCTAAGCGAAGGGTGTATGGGGATAAGGTTAAATTTAAACAAAACACGAGTCGAGTAATGATTATACTTTTCGCAATATTAACTGAGGCATATATCCCACTTTTACTCTATGTGTCCATTATCTTTTTACTAAAATTTCGCTTAATTACAGAAGAAATATTAAATATTATTGATGTTAGATTAAAAAAAATACCACTAATGAAATTTTATTGTTACAAAACAATAATTAATAATTTTTGGATGAAATAAAACAAAAAGGGATGGGGCTATTAATGAAGTTAAGTTAAACAAATTAACAGTAATAAAAGTGTATTTTAAAAAAGGTCTGTTTGTCTGTTTTCTCTAATCTCTGGAACTAGTGAACGACTTTTCTTTCCTACAGTTTTTTAATAAAAGTACCTAAGGATCCGCCGGAAGTTTTAAAAAAAAGGAATTCCACGTCAAAATAGACGCAGGAGAGTATCTTCTTTTAGTTATTTGATAATTGTTAATTAATAATTAATTGGACATTGATAATTATAATAAAGACACTTATTTATTATTTAGGTAAATATTATAGAAATCGTGATCAAGATTTGTAAGGCGAAGAAAACTCAGTTACTTTATGTATTTTCTTAGAATCAAGGCCATTGCTTTCATTATATGAAAAATAGGTGACGTATACTCATTCAGTACATTCTAGTTCTGTAATCTTATCAGCGAATTATCACTTACCTGCCATGGTGCAGCGTTCACGCCTCACTAACAACTGATGCGATATCAACTACTACAATAGCTTATGTACTGACTGACGAACTTACCTGACTCATTATATAGATAATACGCTATAACTGTACCTATCTCGTATCAACTGTGCTAACAGATATAGTTTCGATATTATTGTAGAGAATTACCGATGCTCTAATTGTATTGAGTTTAAAAAGTTGGAACTCTGACTCATTGTCACTGTTCTACCTAAGTACCTTACATCGAAAGGTAATGCCCATCGGTCATTAGAACGTCGATCCAGGGAATCCACTTATACCTCCGTAATATAGTATACCTAACTCTTTAGGTGCGGGGATAGGGCCTGGTGTCGCGCTGGTACCCAGTGCGAGCACCAGTCCCCACATTATCATGTATATTCAAATTACGTAGATAACTTAATTAAGAAAATGTTTTCTCACGATGTTTTCCTTCCTTCCTTCACCAACTGAGAAACATGATATTAAATTTCTTAAAATGCAAATAACTGAAAAGTTGGAGGTTCCCCCGACCGGATTCAAACCTAGCCCTCTGAATCCAAGGCAGAAATCATATCACAGCTCTCACGGCATAGATACTTACCAACATCGATAATATAAAACGAGCGGTTACCTTTAACTGCCATTAGCCAATTTATAAGTATTTTACAAAACAGGTTTTGTGTAAGCGATAGTTAACATGTTAAAGAGCTAACTAGAGGAACTTTGTATAAAAGTACAAAAATAATAAACAAACAATAAACAAACAGTAAGTACATAGTTAATATTGGAAGTTAAATGTATTTGAAATTAAAATATTATATCAATTTATATGCCACTTGCTCATTTTCTACATGATTTGATAGTTTCTAAAAGTAATTGGGAAATATCCAGAAAGTAATCCAAGGCATAATTTGCTCTCCTCCGGAAATTCTGAACAGAACCGTATGTAACTATCAGATCTGTTAAAATGTCCTGGATGACTTTTTTCAGCATTTGTGGCGTGAGCCTGTTATGTTTTTCCAGTACATTCAATCTAGATATCACCTACAACCAATTATTATTTATTAGCAACTTAAAGATATATATATTTATTAGTAATTTATAAATCACTAGCTGACGCCGCGCGGTTTCAAACGCGTGGTTCCCGTTACCGTAGAAATATGGGGATAATATATAACCTTCCTTCCTCGATAAATGGGCTATTTAGCACTGAAAGCATGTTTCAAATCGGACCAGTAGTTCCTGAGATTAGCGCGTTGAAGCATACAAACTAACTTCAGCTTTATAATATTAGTATAGATTATAGAATCCAAGTGGGTCATTTTCTATGACTTGCTATGGTACTTAGGTTTTGTGCATATTGTAATTAGTCATTAAAATCAGTTAAAAACTTAGGTGTATAATAATAAAGTGATTGCCTCGTTGGTCCAGTGGTTATCTTATGTGGGTTTGGATCATGAGGTCCTGAATTTGAATCTTGGATAATGTAAGAAATTGTCAGTTCAATTCTCTGCCCCGACTTAGGAAATGGGTGGTGTTACACCCCATGTCTCGTAGAGCAAGTTAAGCCATCAGTCTATTTCATTATAATTAACATCTGATAGTGGTCGTTAATTATTTTAACATCACCCTAAGCCCACCAATTCGTATTGGAGCAGTGGGGTGGGTCTAATATATACCATATCCCTTCTCCTATAAGGACAGCCCTGTAGTGGACACCAAAATAATAATAATGATGACGAATTAATATGTAAGATCAATCATCTTAAATATGGACTACAAGTTACTTTAACTTTCCAAGACGACATTAGCTCTCCTAAAGCTGTTCCTTTTATATTCTCTCCAATTCTTTCCAGATTGCGCCTTAGAACCACCAGGTGGTGGTGACGACATACTTCATCTAAAAGATCATTGTAAATAATATGATAAGTAGTTACTTAGTAACAAATATAATGCTTCAGTAATATAAAATCTACTTACCTACCTTTTTTACAATTCGTTTCATCGTCCCCATTGCTACAATCCTGTACACCATCGCAAATTTTGTCTGCTACTACGGAATCGTTATTTAGACAGTAATATCTCGTTAGTTTAGGTTCAACTGCACATGCTTTGGCACATATTTTTGAACAAAATGCTACAGAACATTTACCGTTTCTACAATTACATCGTTCCCCAATTATTTTCTTGTTACCTGTATGGGACCTTTTCAAAGCTGTCCCTAAGTTTTGGTTAATTGACTGCAAAAATAAATAAGCTTCTTCTGACTCAGCACCGATATTGGTTTTCTTTACTATGTGTGAATATATTGTTCTCAACATTGAATAGCACTTATTTCTTAGCCTCTTTACAGTTTCTAGATTCGGTTTAGATTTCATGATAATATGTTGCAGTTTCTGTATTGAATTTCTTGTGTAGAGAATCATTTTTTTAATTGGATGACTTAGTTGGGATGCTCTTAACTCCAGCATCCTTAGAACATTACTGAAGATTTCATTTGCTTCCAATTGTGCGTAGCCCTGACCTTTAATTAAATGATTATTAGTCAAAATACATTAATTTAATGTTGTTATGAAGGTATCATTTATTTTTTTATGGATACTTTACCTGTGCATCCCTTTTCATCGCTTTCATCAAAGCAGTCTAATTTCCCGTCACATAATGAATTTAATGAGACAGTAGCTCTAGAGTTTGTAGATACACAATTCCATTTAGTAAGACTATGTTTTTGTCGGCATAGACGTTCACAGGAGTGTGTACAATTAAAACAAAATTCACGTTTACAGTTACAATTATTACCATCGAGCGATCCAATAGTTTCTTTAAATTCCTTTTTAAGTTTTATGTCAAACAAATCATTAGCTCTGCGTGTATCAAGAAAGATGTTTTCGGAACACATTGTATTATTAAGCTTATTTGCAAATGTATTGATAATTCGTGCAAATTTGTTTACCTGAATCATTTTATTTTTATCGGTATGATTTGTTGCATTCAGGAAATTGACTAATAAGTGCGTCATAACATTTAATTTTTTATTCATCATGGCTTTCATTGCTTTAACTTTATTAAATGATAAAGATTTAGTAATGTCTAATCCTAAACAATTCAAATGTTTAGTCGTCAGTGAATTCATCATAATTCGCTTCATATAAAGAAACTTCTCCATCACTGTAATAATAATACGAATTTTAATATTTAACAAAATATTAATGATCGCGAAAACGTACTCTATTACTATATGAAGATATTTTGAAAAATTTTGTCGGGGGGCATTAATCGATACTGAAGCTAAAAATATTGTACACCGGCCTTCGACTGTGATAGGGCCTGGCCCTGACGGCTGGGCATTTTATCCAAGCACATAAAACGCGCGGCCTCCGGCCATACATGTTTTGAGTTCGATTTTTATAAAATGATTAGTGGACTAAACATTAAAACATGCGAAAATATAAATAGAAGGCGAAAGGGTTGAAAGTGTACATCGATTTTCACGCGGACGAAGTTGCGGGCGTCTGCTAGTCATGAATAAATCTTAGAAAGTTTACAAAATATAATAAAATCGCTTTATAGTATAGTATTTTACCTAATGAGTAACAATTGTCTTCATCTGATTTGAACGGGCAATCGTAAGTCCCGTCACACAATTTATCTACTGTTAGATAACTATCTGCATATCTGCATTTGAACAGATTCATATTCTTTACATCTTCACAGGTACGAGTAATAAATTCACGGCATGTCGCTATGTTCACATTTTGATTCAATGTCTTATGCATGTATTGAGTAGTAATTTTGTTATCCAACTCAGAAGAATTTTTATCAACTGTGATGTTGTCGAGAGAGTTTTTAAAATGAGCTAAAAAACTTTGTTCAACCATTCTTTTTGAGTTATTTGAAAGTTGGTCATTTGGAATGTTTAATTCCGTAACAGATTTTCCAAAGTCTCTGCTTTTTTTCGATGTTTTTAATGCATTGACTTCACTTCCTGTATATGATAGAACTCCAATTCGCAACTCATTACGGAATTTGTGCTGATTGTTATTTTCCATGTCATGCATTTCCTTTCTTATAATTTCTTCGGTAGTAGTTTGTTTATTTTCCGTATCATTGAGCCATTTATACTTGATTTTTTCTATTATTAACTGAATTTGTTTTTTCTCCCTTAGTCCTAAATTTTCGGCTATTTTTAGCAATTCATTTTCGATACTATTAATAATGAGACTCCTATTATTTTTAGGTTCATGTGAAAGAAAAGTGCTTGCTATATTATCCAATAACATTGTTATTTCACGAATAATTGTCTTGTTAGAAGCTGCGTCATCGTCGTCGAGATCCTCTACAGTATTAAGAGTTGTGTCTGTTTAACATAGAAAATCAAAGTCAATTATTGAGTTATTAACAACATTCAGTACGTAACTTTAAATATAATGATGTTTTAGCAGACTCAGAAGTGGATTACAAAAATAAGAAACCTATGTCGAACAAAGGTTATGATTCACAATATTTGTCAGGACAACTTAATAAACAAATCAAACTGTTACCAAATTAAGAATCCCTAGAATGGAAAGACCCTAGAATGGAAGAGAATGACTTGAGAAGAGTCATGCACTTGTGAAAGTTGTGTGTAGGGACGTCTTTGACAGTTAACTAACACTCCCCTTTTCCACTCAAGTCACTCTCCCCGCCTATCCCAAGTAGAATTACACAACAAGAACACCAAGTAGAATTACTCATAAAGAATTACACAACAAGAAATGTGGACGGCTCGAAAGCCACGAGCAAAGATTACAGTGTATTATTGGCCACGAGAATACTGAAGCCGACCGAAGAGCGCCTTTTATCGCAAGTCGTTCCCGCCAACCGAACGGTACCCCTCTCTAAATCCCTACTCTTTACGGAAACAAGTCGCGCCTCCTACCGTCGGCACAAGCCAACACGAGATCGAGCGACGTCATACCCGTCTCAGACTACTAAGTATTTCTTACAGATGATTACATATATGGATTGTTTCTTTTGTGCAATAAATTAGCATTACATATTTTATAGGTTTAAGTATATTCTTACAATTTTTTACTATTCTTACGTAGGACATAGATCTAATATTGACGATCTTTTCAGACTTACCACCCATTACAAAGAAGGGATAATTATTGAAACACAATAATAGGAAAATTAAAATAGTGGAACACATTACTGCATTCATTTTTTCTACTCTACTCAATAAGGAATGCCCATTTAAGAAATCTATTAATCATGCCTACCTATTCTTATCAGTGAATGGTTAAATTTAATTATTATATTAATGAGTTTTTCCGTCCGTTTCGTAATAATTATTACCTACCTGTTTATTTTTGGTGAAAGCAGGTATACTTATTTATCTACTTTCATTGCAATGCGACTCTACTCAGCTACTCCGACATGATATTATCGGGTTAGTCTATAAATTACTGAGACATTTCTTCATCTAAGAAATAAACCCGGAGTTGGTGTTACACCCCGTGCCTCAAAGAGCACGTTAAACTGTCATCGGTCTGCGTGTATTCTAAGGGTCCCGACTCCCGGTCATAAAAATTTGATCTGATAGTGCTCCATAAAGAATTTAATATTATCAATAGCCTTCGCCCATTGAAAGAAAGAAAGAAAAAAAAATATTTATATTGGAGCATTGGAGCAGCGTGGTGAGTAATCTAAGCTCCATATCCGTTCTACTGTGAGGTGAAAAGCAACGGCATAAACGGCTATAGTGGACCGTTAAAGCGGATAATGTTGAATTTTAAAGTCATATAGTCGAAAGCTACCAAGAGAAAACCTTGGGAAGTTTTCGCTTGACTGTTGGATCAATATTCAAATCAAGATACAGAAGGCACCGGCACCAGGAGAAGTCACATGCACTAAATCGCAAAATCTCCAACGAATTTCTAAACGTTTTCCAAATTTGACAGAAGGGAAGAATGACATTGGCAGTTCTGTAATTTGACAGTTGACACTGATAGTTAAAGTTTAAAATATAACCTCAAAATTCAAATCAAATATTCAAATTGTATGTGGTTCTCTAATCTTTTCTACTTCTAGTATTTTATAAAAAAACGTGATTATTATTTTGTTTTAAACTGCAAAAGAATATTGAATGACTTTAATATCAATTTGAAAACTATGAACTCCATTATCAAGTACGCCCAGGTAAGTCAATCTTATTATCCTCATTAACAAATAATTATAATTTACTAACTGTGGCCCGCGGCTTCAACTATGTATAATTTAATAGACTTATACGTTGTTATAGGCTTTCAAAGTTTAGCACTACTTAGTAATTTTCCTTTCCTGGGTATAAACTATTATTAGTAAACTATAATAAGCCAAGCTCAATGTGCTATGTTTATCAACAAACAGATTAAAAACGAGGGTGTAAATCGCTAGTCATTGCACACCTAATATTTTTTTAAGATTAATAAACCATGCCTAAAAATATTACCCTGGGATATCTATTTAATTTTCTTGTTTTCACACAAATTATTCTTTTATGGTATAAATATATTTGTAAAATATTCTATTTACATAATACTAACAATACACAACCTGTGGATGGAAGCTGTGATGGCCTAGATATAAATAGTATATGACCTCTGCTTTTGATTCAGATAGCAAGTGTCCGGTTGAGTCTGGTCTGGGACATGCATCTGCAACTTTTCAGTTTAGTGAATTAAAAGAAATCAAACATCATAGGCCTCAAGCAGTGAAGGATCATTATAAGGAGATCTGCGTACCTGAGAATTTACTTAATACTTTTTGTATGTGAAGTCTGCCAATTTGCATTGGGCCAGTGTGGTGGACTATTAGCCTAAGCCTTCTCACTCTGAAAGGAGACTTATGCTGAACAGTAAGCCATGTATGGGTTATTGATGATAAAACTCAGTAGCACTTTTTATTCTGACTTTTTCTGACAGAAATCAATGTATAAGGCAAGCTGGGCATACTTTTAAATATCTTATATCACTTCATGAGTCTGGTCATCAGGCTAGCTTGGTGGTTTATAATCTCCTCAAGATATTACAAAAAGAATTTCCAAAAAAACATACATAATAAAAGTTCCAAAAGAGTCATTTTCATTGTAACCAATTTGTTGCAGTTGCTATAAAAATTCTTAGGATGATTCTATGGTTACTGAATGCTTACATCTAAAACGGTTTATATTAATTTTTAGTGCTCAAGCTTATCACAATGGTCACCAGTATTTGCGTCACAGTTTCACACATCTTCAGCCTTGAGCAGAGTGGTTTCAGGAAAATACAGAATAACAAAGAAAAGGGACCGCCCTCTTACCTATGAGATGGCTAATCCTCCTCATTTTATTGCTCACCGGAAGTCCTGGAACTCTTGGAATACATGTAAGTAACATAAGAAAATCAATTAAATTTTGGTAGCTTTTCATTTAATTGTTATTATAGTGGTGCTTATTAATTTTCTTGTTTACAGCAAGTTTAAAAGATGGACTTAGAAGATCAGAAACAGCAGTGGAAGATGAGTTTATTAGAAGATTCCTTAATGGCACTTGGCACGGTCTTGTATGCAGTGAGGTATGCAAATAATCAATTAATTTTCTAATAGGTAGTTAGGAGGAGGATGAAAATCCACACCCATTTTGGTTTCTACACAATGTCGCACAAGAACGCTAAATCACTTGTGCGGTACATATTTGCTGGTAGGCCGGTAACTAGATGCGGCCGATGCCTCCTACCAGCTGATATAGTATGTAATTTCAAACGTTTTATATCAATGATTATTTACTTGATCCTAAAAAACAAACTTTCTCACAAATCTCTGGAACAGATGAATCAATTTTAATGAGACTTCATGGTCACTGCTGGATTTGGTAACAACTGAATTTAACTTGGATGAAGTTTGGTAGTTCGATAGTCATCAATAAACATCTGATAGTGATTGTTACAATATCAAATATCACCCTAAATTTGTCAATCTGGAAATCTGGCATTGGAGCAATGGTTGATCGAAGCTTCATATCCCCTCTTCTATAGGGAGGGCTATCTGACTGTAGTAGGCCATTGATATAGATCAATAATATTTTTTAAAATTAAAATAAGGTTGTTATTGCTTGTAGGTTATAATAAAACGTCAGTTCAACCACATCCGTGTAGCAGCCATAGTGCGGCGCGCCGTCTCCCCCACTAAGATGTATTTCCTGATCGGCTACACAGAAGAGCTCCTCTCAAACTGGATACAGTGTCCTGTCACACTAGAGCTGCAAACAGTCGACAGCTACAAAGATGTTGTGTTTAAGTATATCTAAGTTTTCGTTGATATTAATTAGTGTAATATAGAATTAGAAAAATAATAGATGATATGAATTAAATTATAAATTACTTATATAAAGAAGTTTTAATGACATTAATCCCAAGCATGGCTTGTAAAGTTGGAATAAAAAATTAATAGTTTCAGAAATAAGTGTGAAATGATGAGGAAAAATAAACAAACTGGGAAAACAATCCAGGTTAAGCACTATTAATTATGTGTGCAAATTTTTCTGCTTTTGAAATAGTGTTTCGTGATTCAGATCTGCAATTTATTCCAATTGTGTAAAATTTTATGAGGGACATTGTTGGAATGCAGGCAGCACATTCCCAGTCAGAAATATTTCTGAGTGGCATATTTTTATACTTGACAGCATAGAATGTGTCAATACTATTGCAAGATTACCCTTGATGTTAGGCAAAAAACCAACAGAACATTTGCAGACCACATTGAGAAGACATTCTTTAATGAGCTGCCATCAAGTCTATGTGTGCTTTATGTGCCAGTAATTTCACTGATTGCTCTTCAGAGCAATGCTGCTTCCCTCAGAGTCTTCTTTTGATTTAAAAACATTTATATCTTTCCATGATATATAATCGAAACCTTCTGGGTCGAGTCCGAAATGAGGTGGAAAAATAAAAGTTGCCCAAATAAAATTCATATTCTCATATAATTTGATTCATTCAAATATACATAATGTGTCAACAAACAGAACAGCGAGACGCAAGACGCGGGCCGCGCCCACACACGCAGCGCCGCACGCACACACGCACGCACGCACACACGCACGCGCGCATACACACGCACGCACATACGCACTCATACACACGCGCGCACACACACACCGCGACCGAACTTCTGCACATACGCGCTTTGTACTTTAACGTTAACTTCTCTTTAACATTACTCGCGTTGCTTGATTTTGTAATTATTTCATTCAATGTGTAAATTGTATACAACACAAATAATATAAAAAAATAATTTTAAATTACAATTGTAAAAATTTAAATAATCGGATTTTCATGTACATTTAGAAGTTTATTACTATAGAACAAGTAATAATAATAATTATATTAACTATAATTGCTACTTAAAAGATATAAAATACACAAAATGTGACCACCACACAACTGGTTTGCATAAAACATATTCATAATAATTAATTATACCATTATAATAGTGATTTTTGTTTAACTCTTGCAATAATATATTGTATTGCACTTTACATGTCATCGAAATAAGAGTCATAAAGCATAATTTATATAAAGTAATTTCATTATTTCGACAAAAATAACAATCTCTCCACTACCTTGTCACAGATAGTATATTGAGAAATTAATATTTTATTTTGTGCAATAATGTCACATTTCAAAATAAATTTTATGACTTTTGTAATAAAAATCAATTTCCAAATTAAATTTTATTTCAGAATGTCTAGGGCAATATTGAAAACGAATTTTTTTTTGTCTTTGATGTCCCTGAATAGTTTATAATATTTAATATTTTATATATTTTTCTACGTTCTTTTTTAGGTTAGCTTTTATTTAGGTAGGTAATGGACCCGAAATTATACCACTCCACAAAAATACTAAAACTTTTTAATTTATTGTAAACAACCGCAAGGACAGGACAACATCTGTTGGGTTCAGTTAATTATAATATATTATTACTAGCAAAAAGTTATTTTAGATAAAAATTTTCATTAGGTGGAACTACTCATATCTTGCAATCATACATGTGACGTTATTGCATTGATCTAAACGCTTAAATGTATCACAAGCAATAATTATTATCCAACCGAAAATGAAGACAGTCATGTACGAAATCAAGCAACGCTTACAAAACATGAGAGTAGGTACATTATTACATTTCTCATAAGAATTTCTCTAAATTTCACATAAATGCCTATGGTGTTTTCTCTCAGGTAAATTTGTATTGTCTATCACAGTGACGTAAAGCATTTGTCCTTACATACTAGTGAGTTATACATTGCGATCTTATTATTATTATCACCATAAAACATGTTTTGTAAACTCGTTAAGGTGCTTCAGAAAATATTTATTTTTTCATTATTATGATATTCTTTTTTTTTTAATAAAGTCTCAAACAGTCTTTAGTGTTGAGCTAATTCGATAGGGCCTGTGGAATGTCATGACACCTTAGTATTCGAGGATGGTCACACTGACGTTGTTGGTGACGCCAACGATGCACAGACGCCACTAATCGTTAGCACTTTTTATACATTGACAATGGTCTTACATGCGATCTACCCTCAAATACTGAGAAGTTACAAGACTTAGGGTTCATTTACTCGAGCAGCACTGCTACCGACGACGGCAGTCGGCGACGTCTTGGTGGCAATAGACTGCAGTTGGCGACGTTTCGGCGACAGACGACGGTGGTCGTCGACTGCCGTTGATTGCCGTCGAATACCGCCGACTGCAGTCGACGGTAGCAGTTGCCAACTGCCAATGGCAACGCGCTGCTGGTGTAAATGAACCCTGACTGTCTTTTCATTTTGCTGGATGTATAGTAACACTTTTCGTCTACAAAACACACTGATGGTTATTAAAGTCTAAAATAAAGTGTCAGTCACTTATTGACTGACTTAAAACTCGTCTTTCAGTATTTGGAGGTTTGATTTGATTACATTTCGAGAAATCAACATTATCCATATAATTGCTTAGTACAAGAATACACCAGCGCACGATATCGTTCCCAGTATCGAAACAGTATACAGTCAGAGATATTATCCGTATTTTCAGTTTTTTCCCAAAATTGTTAGGGGCTTTGACTGTTTGTTGATATACGAATTCCAGCCTTAAGACACGGAGCTTAGGTGTAATTTACGATGACTGTCTAATGTAACGATACGCGAAATGACAAATGTACAGTAAGTGTACGCTGCACTCAGTAGGCCTAAGATCAACTACATCTCGTGAAGAGAAAGGGCATATTGTCAACCAATAGCGGCCGAATTGTAAACTATCGCTCTTTCGTTGCGATGAGACAAAAGAGAGAGCGATATTTTCGATCGACCTGCCGCTTTTGGTTGATGTTTTTTATTGTAACGTGCATCTTAAGCCTACAGAACATGCTTAAGCATATAGTACTATAGTGTTTTTCAGATAGCATGGGTACGGCGACAGTTAGTTTCGCTCTTGAAAGTTTGCCGCGATTCGCGATAATAGTACGTATTATGAACGTCATAAGGCAACTGTCACCGAACCCATGCTATCTGAAAGACACTTTACATGTGAGTCTCTATGACATTAAAATCTTGATTATTCGTGGAGTGACAAATTCACAAATTGCTGTTTATAGATTTGAATGTTATAGACACTATATACCAAAGATATAGGTCGGTATTATTTAAGCATTTTGAGTAACGTGTGCGCATCGTTTATATATATGTGAATATATATATAAAAACGCTTTACGTGTCCGGTCGGTCCCGGGTTGTGTTGTCCGTCTGTCAGTGCGCGCAGAAGTCCAAACCGCTGACAAATATGCGATGGTCCGCTCGTTTTTGTGGCATTTGATTGTCATTATTACATATTTACAAAATAAAATGTACAGATAACTCGAAGACTTTCCGTGATCACAAAGATAAAGGTCTAAAGAGCAGGTAAACATACTGTTCAAAATGTTTATACCGACTTGTTATTTTTTAAACGTTTAATTGACTGCAATCTGAAGAAATTTTGATTTGCGATACTTCTGATGCAACTTAAAATCTGATCTGATGATGATGGTGCTAGATGCAAAGACGGATTTTTCGAAATAAGTTAAATTTCTGGCGCGACAGATGTTGAATCGCTTTATATCACTATTTAAGCAGACGAGTGACCAAAATAACACTTTAAAAGTCCAATATTGACATCTAATTCATCAGCAATGGTCAATGAAAAACGAATTTATCACTATGTATAAACATTTGAATAGATAGTTCACCATCTCAATAGTCAATTGAATTCGGTACATGATTAGAACTCCCCAGAGTCAAGTAAGTTATTCAACAAAGCTGCAAATTTGTGCACAAAATCGTCACAAATTCAAAATTCTTTACACCTATTCCTGCTGGAACTAGTTTCAATGTAGTCATGACATGCACTACAGTTACATTGAGACCAATTTGTCCAAAAACATCCTAATCCATAGGAAATTATATAAAAAGAAGGATTTTCTAATCCCATACAAAAGTAAGATCATCATAATATTTACACACAAGTAAACTTATAGTATATTTTAAATAGACATATGTACAAATTAAAAAAAGTTACCAATTCGGCAATGATGATACAAAATGTATCTCTAAAAAGCACTTGGGAGTTCTAAAAATGCTTTATCGCAAAATATAATGAAGAGATAACATCGGATGGCGTCGGTTATGTAAAATAATGTACAAGTGAAAAATTATAACAAATGTAATGTGCGATCATAATAATTTCCTAAACTGCTAGACCTATTAAGTAAAATTGACCATCAAAATTCTATTAAAAATAAAGAGATCACATGTCCTACCACAAATAAGATAAAAAAAACTTGTTACAATAAAGCTCTCGTTAATCATTCATAATAATTAGTGATCATCTCAATTTAATACAAGTCCCAGCCTATTCTGACAAGACAGAAAAAAAAATCGTTTTAAAATTAGGGTTACTGCAGTAATAGAATATCGACCAAGGAAGTTTTGCAAGGCAAAATGAAGGTCAATGAGCTCCATGAAAAACTTTTAGAGCATTTTCGAATTTATTTTTAAAGATCCTAAAAAAAGGGATTGATACACTGTAGTGGATAAAATAAAAAAAGAGAGTTAACGTTTTTAGTCTCAAGCCAGTTAAAAACAAAATTTTGTAATGCTTGTGTATATAATACTGTCTATTAAACAAAAGACAGGAAGTCGCGCTGAAAATTTATTGAAAATGACATGTGCATTTATAGAGTTCACATACTTTGTGTGAAGTTGTTAGTTGCTAAATAAAAATATTTGTGATAAATTGATTATTTTTAACATTAAATAATTTGGTCGGTGTATAAAAAAACAAATTAATAATAACTTAAAGAAAGGAAGAGACGATTCAACTTCGGAAAGTAGGCGCAAACAACTCTGATTACATGTAAGAATAGGCTGAAGGTATTTGCACATGTAATACCACGAAGATGTGGAAAGAATGAAAAATAGTCACCACTTTTTTTTCTCATAGTTACCATGTGATGTGAAAAGAATTTACCATTTTCAATGGGGTAATGTCGCAAAAACTTCTTATTGCACATGCAAATACCTTTAAGAGCAAAAATTTGCAAAATGTTTTCAAAAAACTTGTATCTCCATTGGTTTGCATCAATACTGAATTTACTAATCATTTATTATATCGTGTACTTTCGTTTTGTTTCTGGGTTTTGTGAGTTTATACAATTTTGATCTGCCTAGAAACAACGGAAAAGAAAGACAATTTTGTTGACAGCGCAATTTAAACAGTTGTCAATAATTTTCGAGTCTAGACTATGTATCAGATAAACATACAGTTGTTAATGTTATAGTTTGTGATGAAATAGTTACACATGATTCAACATGCTACATAGTCTCTATCTCGGGTTTACATATTATCTGTATCTTATTTAACATTAGGACAAGTGAAGAAACACATACATTCAATCATTCATTCAATTTGCCCAAAGTATATTATAATCTATGCATTACTGAATAATATGTGAAATATCCCACTTCTGATGCCACAGTTAAGTAGGTAACACTAAACAATATAATCAGTTTTTTAAACAATAAAAGAACATTATTAAACACAAATACTAATAATTATTAAAACATGATTAAATAAAAATGAAAAATATACAGATAATGTGAAATAATTATTTTTTGAAATGCTGATTGAATGTGAGTGTTCCTTCATTAGTAAAAAATAAATTACCTCGGTTCAACATAAGTACAAAATTTCGTAAAATCTCCATAGCATCTATTGTGTCAGACTTTTAATTTGCTCCTAAACTTTGTCCAAAGTGAGCGATTATTTGCGATGGGTTGCGATGGGCTGCGATGCAGAAGCGATGCAATAATGATATAACGGAGCTGATATTACCGTATTTATTGTAAAAATGTCACTCTTAAAGATCTTATATTGCATCGCTTTGCTGCGCAATTTACATATATCTACCAGTTATAATCTATTTTGATGTATGGAATCGCTTTTTTAAAGTTAATTATTTGATGTTTGTTCAAAATCGGTGGACTATCAAAAACTTCTGTGTGGTATATTAGATAAATGCAAAAATATCAACAATATCTTGAACCTTTAATCACATCGTTGTAAATTTTCAAAACCGTTCGAAAAACAGAAAAATGTATAGGCAAACAAAGAATGCCGTTCTTTAAAAAAAATATCCAATGTGACCAGTTTCAAAACAACATTGCAATAAACATAGTTTGTGCTCACACAGGAAACTGTCAAGTGCAGCCATCGCGAATCCTAAATACTCTATAATAATTTACAAAAAAGTCTCAGAACAAGATTATCAATGATATGATTTTAAAATCTATCTGTACTTAAGAAGGAAAAAAATATACAGCGTCAATAGTAAAATTTGTATCGTATAAAACACCAGGTAGACCACAGATTAATCCTATAATTCAATATACCCTTTTTTAAATTGATTTAGCTCAAAACGTATCCACAAATTCATCTCGAAGACGTTACAGAGAGACGTATCACAATCGCGCTAGTAACATTAAATAAAATACAACAGCACCTATCGTTTGATATACACAATAATATAATATAGAGAATAAAAAATATTCAATCAAAATCATATATAATTCCAATCGTGTGGACTAAACAAAGCGTAGTATCAACTATGCAAATGGTCCATTTATTTTGTAGTAATATAAAAGTTTCAGTAAATATCACTAATTATTGACGAGACAACTAACGCTTCACAACGACGGCACGAGGTCAGGGATTGGCTTATCTATGTTTAGTGCAGACAATATACCAGTCTTAAAAAAAACACAGAAATAAGAACAATTTTGTTGCTCTTTAATTTCAATCAAAACCGGATACAAGTAGCATAAGATTTTTGTTATGTTGAAAACGATATACGTATTACCCAATAGTGGATCAAACAGTCGGTTCAGAAAACGACATAATGATGACATAATGAATTTATAAAATAATTTAAAAAATTACAAGATCGCACCAATCCCCGCCTATGACTAGTTATATAAACCATAGCTTCTGACCAAACCATCCCATATCACCGATAGAGTATAACCGACTTTCCTGACAAGAATCCAAAGGTAATCCAATAGAAAATCTTTTGCGTTTGAGACAATAATTTCGATTTTTTAAAAACCAGGCAGTAACTTTCTAATGACCTTGAACGACATAACAACTTCAGAAACGCAATCTGTGTTGTCAAATACTTTGACATCACAAATAACGAATCAAGTAAATCACATTATCAAGGATCGCCAGAAAGATAGCCTTTATTATATCTATTTCTGTATCACTCACCTATCATGTACGGACGCAATTCGACCAATCAGATTCGACCACTAGACACGCAGACTACGCGCACAAATACCTACAACATTCACACACACATTTGTACTACGCCAGTATGCTACCCGCTATCACTAACGAAAAGGGGGACTCGCTGTCGACCAACTCCTGAAAAGAGAATTCAATTCAAAGGCTAACAACACAACTAATATAAAAATGCATCTAACCATAATTTTTGGAACGGACCACTTTAAGCATGACAAAACCTAGAGTGTGCATTTTTGCAGGATTCACATAAGTGTACTTTGAAATCGCGATGCATCAGATTGTTCAGAGTCATATATTTTTTGACGATTTGAATGGTAATTAAGCATAAACTTTTCGCTTTTACATAAAATAAATGTCTCCAGTAACTCTGACGCATAGAAATACAACACGACACGTTAATATTAATCCGACAAAAGATTTAAAATAATTTATCAATTCATCTGAGATTAATGAAGGAATTCATATAAAATGTTAACAATTTGATTAGTGAAATGTACTCAAAACTCACACCCAAGATTCAGAATACTGAAAACACGTCTACGAAAATAGTACAATTTAATCCTTACAACTAATCATGTAATTTGTGAAGTATTTTCAAATGAGCCGATCGTCACCGTAGAAACTACTTAAAGACTAAAAAAAAATAGAGATGCTCGACAGCGAAGTATCGAGGAAGCATCGTTCATACAAAAAATGGAAGTCTAACGATAAGCTACACATTTATAAAACAGTTCGGAAATAGACGGCTGAAGTATAAAGTGGGGGATATAATAAGTCTCGCTGAGAAGTTTGTTGGAACACACGATGTTTTTTTTTATTATTAACCTAAGAGCGTCGCCCGACTTTGTTCAGTGCGCGAACACCGTATCACTATCTTACAACGGCACCAGCGTAACACAATTGCCTGAGAGCCCAACGACACACACTACTAGCCGACGCAGCCACTGACCAACGCAGCAAACTGACCAACGAAGCAAACTGACCAACGCAGCAATCTGACCAACGCAGCCAACTGCCCAATGTTGCCGGTGTCAATGCTTACTTCACATAGATTCGATGGAACTGAAGAATCTGTGCACAGGGATACGTCATTACGAATCATCTTTCAACGTGAATTTTGTAGAATAAACATAATCCGTATAAATACACTTGATTTATTACAGTGACAATTGACAGAGCAATTGTCAGAATAATAATGCGGAATTTAATGTGTAAATCTCAGGCTATACATATACTAATAATAATAATAATTAATAAACTACCAATGATGTGCAAGTTGAATTGATAAACAAAACTCATGAAAATAATAGGGATAATGTTTATTGACAAAAAAAGTTGAGAGAACTGTACCCATGTGAATAGATTCTTCATAATAGAGCAATAGTTTAGACCATACACTAATGGTTCATTTACACGAGCGGCAACTCTACCGACGACAGCAGTCAACCGCAGTTGGCGGCAGTCGACGGCCGTTGGCTGCCGCCGAAAGTCACACGACTGCAGTCGTCGGTAGCAGCCCGTTCGTATAAATGAACACTAACAATATACCGATTGTTCATTTAACAAGCCCCGACCAGTGAGACAATAATTGTATATAATTTAATAAAAGACGCAATACGTCTAACAACAATGCGAACACATACTTATGCTACCACATTCTATAAGCTAAGTTGATGTATTAATTTCCAATTATTTTGTACTATAGGATTTTAAATATTGATCATTCATAATAATTAATTTATTACTATCGACAAGTGATTATATTGCTTCGCGTTTATTTATTAATATTAAATTTCAATTTATTTACGAATATATAAACTACGTTATCGACATTGGGACACGGGCATTTAAGACATTATATGAATCAACTAAACACTCACGTTAGAGATCCACTGGCAGTGTTTCTTTACTAATCGCTAATATAAGTTAATCCGTATTAATATCAGAACAGTGTTTCCCAATTAGCATCGCAATTATAACAATCACAATATTGATTTATAATTGTAATTTTCGAGTTACGATATATATAGAAGATATTTTGTCTTCTGTATAACAATAATACAAAATATTAAATATTCCATTAAAAGACCAGAGTAATTTTCTGATGTTATTCTTTGAATAAAATAATAATAACAACTCCTATAACTGAAAATATATACTATCAGAAGTGAGATAATTAACAAAATTTTTAGAAACTAGACAATAAATATTAATAATTAAGAAGTAGTAATAAAAACTCTTTTTATATTTCGATTAGTCAAATTAAAAAGTAACAGGATGATGATTGGTGGGTAGATAGACTTTTTGAAAAAAAAAAAAAACTATACATTATTATAACTCATGTTTTGTATAGGGTATCTAATATCTATCAGTAATTCTTTTTGATTTTGATCACAATGTAATTATTGATTGACAAACAATCCTTGAAAGTAGATCATCTTAGAGCTAATTGGGAACTACCGTGCCGATTACAGACGATATATTGCGACGCTTAACAATTAAAAGGTCCCTTGTATAAAAAAGGCATTCTTGATACTACTGGAATAGATAGTAGGCATAACTAACGAATAGAAATCTACACGATTAGATTCAAAACCATCAGAGAGTATTAATAATGAACTTGTACATGCAGCAGCTTAAATTTGGTTTGATATTTAGTTAAAGTTACTTTCATCATTAACAACCCACACTCGGCTAACTGTTGAGCACGAGTCTCCTCTCAGAATGTGATGGGATAGGCCTTAGTTCACCACGCGTCCACCAGTAATGCGAATTGGCAGACTTCACACGCGTAGAGAATTAAGAAAATTTTCAGGCATGTAGGCATCATTGTTTGAGACACGTAATATTTATTGTTTAAAATGCACATTACTTAAATGTTGGAAGTGCATGCCCCGGACCGGATTCGAACCTACGCCCTCCGAATCGAAGGAAGGGGTCATATCCACTGGGCTATCACGTCTCAGTCAGTTACTTATAAAGTGACTTACCAAGATATTATTTTACAGCTGCACAAAATGCTTTACAATAACAAAATAATGATGTTTTTTTCATTTTACTAAACGTCAAGTTTTCAATGCAATCTCATCTGAATTTAAACAACAATGTAATCTAATATCATAGCGTATTAACTTCAGTTTAGTTTAACGCTACGTTGCGCGAACACGCTCATGATTAAACCCCGATTAGTTACAAACCAGTCGTATATATTGCTACAACTGCACGTTAATTACGCCATTCATCTATATTAGTAATGTAGCAACACTAAGTTAGATTAAATTCTAAAATTCATGAAAAACAGCGCACATATTTTGCCTCACTGATCCCCACATAACTTCACGCATTGCATACTATGCCCAGATTAAAAATACTTAAAATAATATACAGTGGAGGAATATATATATCACTAATTGGTAAATGGACGTTTGTACAGTAATCCGATTCAGTTTGTGCAAGAGATCCACACTTAAGTTCATAACAATACCGAAACCTGGCAAGGATTGTATTAAAATGATTTAATACGATGTAAAATATGGAGTATTTGCTTCATAAATTTTAACATTAACTTAAACGAAATATTTCGAAAAACAACAAACATTTTAAACAAACATTTTGAGATTTAATGCATGCTTAAAGTTTGAGATTTAATGCATGCAATTCGGAAAACTCTGTTATTAAGATTTAAAAAATATTGATTCAGATATGGATATTTATTACAAAAAAATATATATAGTGAAGAACATACAGTCACTATACAATAAATTGACTTGACCAAAGATGAACTTTTGTCTGAATTTACTTGACAAAAAAGATGAACTTGTCTAAATTGACTTGACAAAAGTTCACAAAAGTTGAACTTTTGTCTAAATTGACATGACAAAAGATGAACTTTTGTCTAAATTAACTTGACAAAGGATGAGCTTTTGTGATGATAATTTTTGAATCCATTGACAGTTCATTAAAACTATTACAATTCTTTTGCTGTCATCGGGTAACCAAGACTCTTAAATGGATTGTATCACAGATGAAAAACGTAGAATCTTTTCGATAAAATATCAATTTCAAAATTCGAATAACAAATTTTCGTGTCCAGCCATCTTGTCATCCGACACCAGGTCTCGGTGTTTACACATCAAAAAATATATTATCGCATCATTCCTCAACTGTATAATTATCAATAAACTAAGCGTAAAATTGCAGACAGACTACCGCCACTATTGAAAAAATATTATCATTTCTCAATATCTTACACATTGACAATATGCGAAACGTACCAAAACGTACAGATGACAAAATCGTCCAAATATATAGAAAAAAAATCATGATTGTTCTAGAAATTGCACTCGAGACGACACTATCGAAACGACGTCTGATCTGATGAATATAATAAAAACACACCTAAAGAACATGTGAATGAGCAAAGTCGGTAAAGTTTCTAACTTTCATATTTAAGCCTCGTACTCACTAGTATACATATTGTATGTGAAACAGTGTCAACTACAAAATCCTTGATTTCGTACATATGAATATCTAAATTATTTTTAAATGGCATCTCAATATATATTACACTAAAAATGATATCTCCAATATCACAGATTAATCAATAATAGGCAGATGGAGCGAACGGAACACGACGGTGTCGTAGCCACTTCAAATACAAAAAACAAAAACGAATACATTCTCAAGTCAGTAGGACACGAAGTGTCGCATAAATATTTTAAAAACTGTTCACAAAAACTCAAGAAATAAGATGGAGTATTTTTTTATTGGTAATTATTGATTATTATATTAATTTATTGTTGTTAGTGTTGAATTTTGAAATACAAATTATGAAAAAAGTTGGCGGATGTCAAGGAGACGCGTGACGTTTGTTTTTGGTGTTATGGGTTTCACCGGCTTTACCATGTCGCTTGTAAAGACTCACTCTGTATGATCTTTACTCCAATATATTCATAGTAATTACGTAAGCATTACAGTGTCAATGTCTTGAGTTGCCAGGTAAAAAAATTTAGATATACAATTATACATACTTAATTAATAAAGTATATAATTTTGTAGTGTATTTTAAATCTGTTTATACATATATTTGATTCAGAAACTACTGAAAATACCGGACAATTAAAATGTACATATCGGTCAAACATTGTCTCTGTTACTCGCACCTTTTGTAATGTTGATTCGTTCGAATAATAGCGGATCTCTGTATATATTATATTTTGTATACTAATGAATACGAGGCTTTACTCTACACTGAAAAAAATATATATTACCTACAATTATGTCAATAACTAAATAACTAGTCCAGTGTAGAGATACGTTTCATACGGACCACTACAACACTACTATACGATCCAGTCACTATATTACTAAGGCATATTACCGGCGAGATATTTTTTCTAGTTATTTGCGTTTACATAGGTATTCTGTACCGCCAGTACGAGATTGCAAGCTCTGATGTATCTATATACTATAATGTCAACAAAGAAAATTAGACCTAATGTTCTTTATTTTAAAGTTGTATTTAGATCTACTTGCATATTATATCATATGCACAATATAAAAATATTTTATTTTAAGTATGTCACAAATTATTAATTAAGGGAAAAAGGCATAATTAAGGGAAAAAGGTATATCAGATCGAACTCGTAAGTCACTAATAACTACAGAAGTACAGACTAACAAAAATGCCAAATTAGCTAGGTCTAAATACTAATAAAATAATACAATTTTTTTGGCTTTACATAATGTACCTATTGCAGAGTGCACCAAGAGTGTTGCCATAAATGACATGTTCCAGGAATAGGAGATAATATATAAACGAAAATAAACTTTAAAATAATGAGCACTAAATCCATTTTACTGTTGAAGTTATATTGCACAATCTCTACCTGAGGGTACAGAATATTATTATAACTACCAACTTTTAGTTCATGATCTTAGATTTAACTGTGTATATTCATTATATTCGTTGCGTTTTAAAAGATACATTAACCGGCGCATTTGTATATGGGTCATTTTTTTTTAAATTAAATTAGTCTGTATACGAATATAATATATTTCAAATGTCATTGTTATATCATTGTACTATTAAGAATAATATTATTGTAATTAAATAAACACATAAATTGTACATAAACACAAAACATTAAAGCTATTTCTAAACAGTTCTTATTAACAGGCGAATTGTGCATAAAATAAAAGCTTCATTGTGATTTTAAACAAGTAAAACAATATATTATAACAGTTCACTATTGCTTATGTTCTGTATCGACCAATCACGAGGCTGCATTTTAAACTAGCGCCCTGATTGGTAGGACTTGACACGTGACCTTGAGGGAAGGTTTGTGAGATGCTGTTATTAACATAACATTTACAACACATTCGCCAAATTTCTAACGTAACACAAAAATCTGAAGAATTTTAGACATTATTTCTGTGTTCAGAATTAATATTTAAAACTAGGAACGCATCGCATAATATATACCATATTTTAAAATATCGAACAAATTTCTAGCACAACACAAATTCATTGGACACAATATCATACATATAGACACAATAACATAATTGTATTCTCTAATAAGATAAAATTTACAAAAAAATAATAAAGCTCTTTAGTAATGATTTGTGAGCAAAACATGATTTTACAATTTGATAAATAAACATATAATACTAATAATAGATAAAATTCATTTTTGTCTTTCAATAAATCAGAAGATTCGATGATTAAGATGAATCACAAAAAAATAATAAAAACACCCAACAAATGCGCCGCAAAGGAAATAACAGAGTTATGTTACGATTCAATAATTGTGCTAAAAGTTGGTAGGCGTCAATCTCACGTGTCGGCGTGTTTGTGTTGCTTCTGGTGTTTGTGTGTCGGCTGCTGCTTGTGTTGCTGCTGTTGCTTGTGTTGCTGTTGCTGCTGCTGCTTGTGTTGCTGCTTGTGCTGGTGCCGCTGCCGCTGCGCGTGCTACCTGCGCCCGATCAGGCCGTTGCTGTTGCCGCTCGTGCTCGGGGACATTTCCAATTCTACTAGCAGCGGGAAGTGGTCTGGAATTATAAAGTGAACTCCTGAATCTGAGAGTATTTTAGTACAATTTGCATTTCATTTCGAAAAAATGAAAAGGTTTAATTTTTTAACGCCCGTGATTTCGTCCGCCAGTCCCTAAATAATTTTAAACTAATTACATAACCATGGTATAGAAGGATGAGTCCTATCCATCCGCCATCAGGAAGTTTATTGTAACTTAACAAAATAAAATAATACATAAACGGAACTTAAAAATAAGTATAATATAATAAAATAAGTATTAGATTAGTAGTTAGTAGCGCCATCTCTCGTGACAGACTTGTTTTACTTCACAAGCTTCTACGAGATAGTTTACAATAATTATGCCGTTAAAACTAAAAAGACTAAGAGAATTCAGCGCTGGGCATTTTGGGCAATAATGTGTTATTTCGATTACACTGTCTTGTCGTAACTCATTCATCAGCTTACTCTAAAAAAATTCATACTTCAAAAAATTTAAAAAATAAGCTATAGTCACCTGAGGGTATGTGCGGGTGCGGACAGCCGACGACCTTGTGCTCGCGGAACCAGTCCTGCGACAGCGGGCCCAGCAGCCCCAGCGGCGTCATCGACTGCTTGCTGTAGAAGATGTAGTCGATGATGCCTTTGAAGTCGAATCTGAAACACGAGCCAAATATTCATGCTTATAAAAGCTGAGCATTTTGGGGTAATGTAGTAAAAGTGTAGTTGCATGACTGAAGACTTTAAGGGGATTAGTACCGCCATCCTCAATTCTGCTATGACTTTAACTATAAAAATAAATTAATACACTTTGGGCTGGTCACCATCTTCTGTGTGTCGGTCGATGTGTCAGACAGTCTCACCGTGCGTATTGTCACTTGTTTTTTCGTGTCGGGATTGTTTGATAAAAACCAAACAATCCGACACTAATCAGAGGGTGGTGAAAGCGGCCCTTGACTTATAAACTTAAAAAATATTAATAAACATGATTTTCATAGAAATGCAAGTGCCGAGTTTTTGCTAAGAACTCCGAAAAAGAAGCTCCGAAGAAGTTCACATTTTCACCACTCGACTTCATTTGCCGAGCAGAGCTGGTGTGATGGAGCTGATGTGAGTTAAATCAAACTGCTACACAGACCTCGGCTTAGAGGGAAGTGCGGAGCGATGGAGTTTGTGGGCTCAGTCCTGTCAGCTCCTGTCAAAGGACGACGACGAGAGACGAAGTGTCTCTCTTCGACGGCGAACTGAAATTTTCTTATGAGAGTTAGCAAGTCATATTGTGCTCACGTGTAGTTAGTGTAGGGCATGATGTCCTCGCTGTACGCGGAGGCCAGCTTGAAGTTGTGCGTGAACTCGTGCTCGGAGCCCGGCATGCGACGCAGCGAGCCCGCATAGCCCAGCTCCTTGAAGTCCCGGTGCTCTGAAGATACTCGACCCGCTGACAAGAACTCAATCACGCCTGGAACATTTCGTCATCAACGTTATTTGCATATTGGATTCGCCCACTGCACTCACAGGCCTCGGTATCCTGTAGTAAAGAAATTTATCACGCTGATCCAATGTGTTTTGTAAAGACTTAAAACGTAAATTTTGAGCCCAAAAGAATATACAATTGTATCATCAAACTTACAAGTTGCTAGTGCTACTATGAATTTCTTGAAAGAAAGAAAACTCAATATTACATAGGAGCAGGATTGCCTGCCAGTGATCATCCCAAAAAATGTGGGTAATCATAGTTTCTAAATTAGGAAAACGGAGGATATGATAAGTACCTAGAATTAAATCGATATGGTACATACCTTCCTCGTCTGCCTGTGGGCTATCAATAAGTATTTCTTCAAGCATAAAAATGTCTAATCTGACGTTTATAGATGGTCTCGGCGATGATCAGCTTTTTATTAGCTTAAGAGAGATACTTGAAAAAATATTATGTTTTTAAATCCAATTATACCATTGGATAACCCATATGCCTATATTAATGCGGCTATAAGTTTAAATTATGAAGGTTCTGGTTTTAAAAATTGTGATCATCAAATCAAAATGGGATTGATTTCAATGCAAAAACTTTTGAACGAGGCATTCTGTTTGCATACATCTGTATATCGAATTTTTGGTATATTTAATCGGTTCAAATTTCAAGGAGATATAAAGTTGTGATAAAATCCCAAAATAAAACAAAACATACATTCTTTTTTTGGAGTCCAAACCTTTCAAAGTTTGAATGTTCTGCAAAAAGATCTTGATAACAGAAAGGTTAATCGTGATCCTGCGTGTCTTCGATCCATTATGAAAAGGCTTTTATTATATTATAAGTATTGTTTGTCAATCAACCACATTAGTGATGGATGATGAAGCTCAAGGTAAAGGGCGTTTGTTTTAAAAAATGTTTATTTAATGGAGGGTAAAATCCATGTTATTAGGAAGGAAATTGCGGCAACATACCTACCTACGGAAACAAAGCACAGGTGCATCCTACGTTAAATAATTGTTTTTCATCAAAATTCAATTACAGTTTTCGTCGTTAATTAGAATCGAAGTTTGACTTCCATAGCATTCCTTTCTTTTTAATAGCAGGTCATTTCTATGATCCATAAATGCCTGATTTTCCGAAACGAAAAAATAAATCAAAAATGAAAGTGTGGCAAGGTAAGCCTGAAGAGCTCTTCATTTCTTCCAACAATCTTATTTCATAATACAATACAATACAAAAACTTTACAGTCTATTTATGTTGTGATTATTACAGAAAAGTAGCAATCCAAATAAACACCACAAAACCTAAAAAAAGAAAGCTATAATTTAAGCTGAAATATTGTTGCAAACGTGTTAAATCGTCCACCTTATAACCAAGTGCATGATAGAATCCAACAGAAATGAAAAATAATACAGGTAAACCCTCACCGCTGTCTGGAAGTGAGTTGAAATCCCCGCATAGCAGTAGTTGAACATTTTCCTTCTGTCCCGACAAACGTAGCGTTCTCGCCGAGTCGTCCAGTATAGAGCGAAGTTCGTTGCTCAGCATCATGGTCTGGATCAACTTCACGTCGCAAAACTCAGGGTCCCAGTGTATGTGCGCCGTGCAAACTAGTATCGGCTGTGCTAGGGTGGATGGATCGGTGGGTATTCCGGATATGTCGTTAAACGCTGAAAATATAATGTATTTTGTTATGATATACTATATTCAAAATATTGGGAAGTGTACCTACAGTTATCAAATATTTTAGACCAAATTAGACAAAGGCAAGAGTTTGCAACAAAACTATACCAAACTTGGATTGTTGATGGGGTAACCTTCTCATACATGTTAAGTTCTTTTTAAACGTAAGCTATAAAGGTTAAAAGAATATTCACTTCTTCAAATGAAGATAATATTATAAACTTTAGTATTCTTCAAAGAAGCCCCAAGGTAAAGTCGCTAGGCTCAACTCCGCGAGGTCAGCTTCGACCCCAGCACGCTATACTATTGTCGTACCCACACCTAACAATCTTTCCGACTGATTATGGGGAAACAGGAACTAGTGTTAATTAAAATGATATGGCAAAAATTATTAAAAAAATACAAGTTACACAAATCATTACCGTTATCCCACGCTGCATCCTTTGTTTTTAATAACGCAGCCAAACCAATGTTGTCCTTCGGCATAACTCGATTCAACATATTGTCCGAACCTTCACTGTTCG
This sequence comes from Bicyclus anynana, assembly GCF_947172395.1. Classification (NCBI taxonomy): domain Eukaryota; kingdom Metazoa; phylum Arthropoda; class Insecta; order Lepidoptera; family Nymphalidae; genus Bicyclus; species Bicyclus anynana. Next base: position 14,414,971 of record NC_069092.1, on the reverse strand, counting down.
CCA